>NC_047020.1:39363468-39702688 GCF_902652985.1 Pecten maximus
TTTCCTCTTAAGGGGATGTTTTTTCACTTAAGTGAAAAAGGAATTTCACTTAAGTGAAAAAAGAATTTCACTTAAGTGAAAAAAACATAATGCAAATAATTTATTCACCTTAACGTAAAAAGAATTTCACTTAAGTGAAATTCTTTTTCACTTAAGTGAAATAAAACATAATGCAAATAAATGTTAAAATCCCTTAAGACAAAAAGAATTTAACTTAAGTGAAAAAAAATTATATGCAGACATAATGCAAAATACTTGTCCCTTAAGTGAAATTCTTTTCATCTTAAGGTAGACCGACCCTTCGGGTTTCCTCTGATAGATCTCCTTAATTTTATTTTTATTTCAATGTTAATTATGCTCTTATCACAAAAAGCACATAAAAAACATATGTCACCACGTTCGTTTTACTAACAGGGCCACATAAAGATACGTATTAATTAATAGCTGAACCATATTTTTAAGGATTTTGGTAGGTTTTATCTTTCCCCGATAATATTCACCTCAAGCATAAAAAGAAGTTTATATACTATTTATATCATCAGTAAGAGCAATATCATTTATAATTATCAAAAAAAGAGAAGATTCTTTGGGTGGTTAACAAAATATGGCTATTTTTATACGAAAAGCCTGTTATTTTTATTAAAAAAAATTATTTTAAAAAATACACGTTTATTTTTTTCCTGAAAAAATGAACAGAAAAATGACCCCCTTTTTTTGCTTAATTAAAAATTTCATATGTATGCTTTAAGAAAAAAAAATAAAAATAACACCTCACCATATTTCTTTTCATACTATGGCCGTTTACTTTGCTGGTACCCCAAAACTTTTGCTTCAAGTATGGCTCAAATTACCAAATTAGAGCAGTTATTTTGGAATCTGACATTGATGAATTTTTTTGTTAAATCTTTACCATTTTCTTTCATAAATTATATTGTAATCTTTGTTACTGGTGCTTTCTTTTTTTCCAAAAGAATTTTATTTGTTTGATTTCCCAAACGCAATTAACATTTTCCGGATATTTTCCTCTTTTCCGGATGAAAATTAGAACATTACACTAACGGTCCTTCAGACGCTTGCTTCTAATACGCCATGTCAAACGAAGCGTATCGGTGATACAGAATGCCAGAATATGAACAATAGAGCTTCATTTGCAGCGCTAAACAATGTTGCTCGAGTGTCGAGTGTCGAGCGTTCCAACCTATGCGATAATGTAATTTGAATGAAGGCAAAGCCTTAGAAGAGCGCAGCTATGACAGTTATCACTCACCGTAACATATATATACAACCACATTTTCAGATTTTAGACTTTTTTTTTAGGGGGGGTGGGGGTTAATTTAAAAGAATGACACACAAAAAATGCTACAAACTGGGCCAAAATATAAAAGGTGATTATACCCCCCTTTTTTAAAAATCTAAATCTAAACATGTAAACACATTGTAACATAAACTATGTATTACATCTAAACATCTATACATGAAAGTATATATGAAAATTCCTTAGACAGCATGTCTACCGAAAATTGAAATCCCATAGCCCAAGTCATTTTTCCATAGACCCATTTTGTAAACATATTTTTGAAAAGTAGCATTACTGTCACGCAAACGCTTGCATCATCCAGTAATAACACGCTATTATGGGTTAAAAAAAACTCTATTTTAAGCTCTGATTTCATATCATCATTTGTCAGAAAATATTGGAATGTTGTTTACATGAATTGTAATTTATGTCAGGACTCAAACTTTTCATAGCCATTGTGGCCAACACTAAGAAATTTTACATAGACCGACCAGGTTTTCTATAGCCTCTGGCCATCGGACCACCTTTACTTTCGAACACTGTCAGACAGAATTGTTTATTGTTTGTCCTGATGTGAATTTCATTGTGTTTACTTTGCATTGTTGGATTCCAAATGATCGTGCACTTAATAATGGCATCAGTATTCTACTGCCATATTTCTTTGCTACTAACAACGTAAAAGGGCAGACGATACAACAATATTTTCATGATATATATAACAGGAAAGCGAATTTAGTGCCTCCACAAGGGGTTAAACCCCGACCCGCTCTGCTTACTGCTCCGTCGCTCTACCGACTGACTTAATGGAAATTCCCCCACCTGAAATCACTATGTACCCTATTTACAATTAAAACCTGCCTCACTATTCCTCACTTTTCAAACGAGTTCGCCCCGAACACACATTAACCCAGGTTTTATCCCCAACGAAGCCTCTCATTTTCATATAGCTTGCACTTGGAATGGTCAACCGATGTAACAGAAAAGCAAGTAGTGTGCCTCCACCGTCATCGAACCGCGACCCCAGGCTTTACTCACCGGGTTCAATCGTACTGACCGGACGCCGGTGCTTACACCTGGGCATCGATAAATTTTACACCCGGGCAACGATAATTTCTATAGAAAATGAACGCCGAAGACGGGATCGGAAGAACGGTTGGGAAATTTTTTTATCTTTTTTTTGATGTGATTATGATGCCCTTCAAGGAAAATAACCCGACCACGGAACAAAATGACAAATTGGCTATAACTTGCAAGGATAACTGACAGGGAAAAAACACCTCTCATTTTTTGCTAATTCGCCCACATTGTAGGCGGGTATGACCAAATTATGCCGCAATCCACGAATTATGCAACATATAGGCCTACAGCAAAATCCGCGATCGAAATGACTGTAAATCTCACAGTTTATCGGAATTATATATTTTGACATTGTCAAGTCTTATTGGATTGATTGGTAATAGTTAAATAGGAAAATTAAACATTTCCGTATTTTACACCTGTGGCAACGAAGACGCTCTTGAGCTTAACACCCGGGCGCCGCAATTTGCTGACATGGTAGTGATGTAGAAATTACCAGAGTTGGCCTTTTGATGGTTTTTGTTTATGAATTTTGTATTTATGCAACTCGTTACAATTCATTCACGGACATGCCTCTTTAAAGGGTCCGAATTTGTGCTTGTCAATCCGTCATCCGTTTTTGTTATGATCTATTTATAAAACTGCTCGAACCTGGTAGAGAGCTCCCCATGGAGTGAAATCTCCAGCCTAGACCGATCACAAGAAACGTGTTTAATAGGCCTACAGTTAATTAAATACAATATTTATAATATATTCAGAATATGAGTAAAAAGGCACTTAACATCTACATCAATTTCACGGGTTTTAGGTTTTTGAAAAATTGTCGAATGTATAGATCTTTTATACCACCAATACATGTTGCAAGTTTTGTTTTTACGTCCCATGCGTTTCCTCTTTTTTTCTGATCTGTGGTTGACTACCTCGCATTCTGAATAACAATATATCACATGTAAAGTGCGCAAGGCCGAACTTACGTTTCCCTAACAATATACAATCTGACAGATGGAGTACATACTGAAGTAATTGTTGGTTGCCGCAAAGTGCACATGCTTTTAGAGCATCGGCCGAAGTCCCCAACTCCACTATGCGTCGGCCCGTGCGCCATGAAGTGTCCTCTTTTTCTACATTGCCATAAATTGGAGATGTGCTAACCTCTTCCTGACTTGATATAAATTGTCTCCGCCGAGACTGTAACTAACGTTATATGGTCGTCACACATTGGCACATTATGTGATACATCGGCGCTGTCCTTGCTTTCAATGGACCATCTTTAATTTATGTTCTTACTTCATTGAAAGCATAAGCCTTACCTAGTCTTTTAGTTTTACAAAACTGACCCCTTTACCTCTTGACCGCATCGTGCTGTAGGCCTAAACATTTATCTCCCAGCTGACTTGAAAATTAAACCAGATGTAACTATTCGTGAATATAATCAAGGGCCCGGATCGCCGGACGCCGGATCGCCGGATCGCCGGACTCATGTCTGTGACGTCACAGAAGGGTCGGTCTACCTTAATTAAGGTAAATAAAACTGACCATATGTCCATAAAGTCACTCTGTCCTCCTATCCACCCCATGGTATAATGGAATGAACCCCTTGGACCTGTCAACTAAGAAACAGTGTGAGTAAACTTTAACTTTGATACGTTCTTATCACTTATCATAAGGGAAATAAATAAAACATATATTTAATGGAATTAAAACATAAGTGAAAGTAAATCATATATATGGGAAATAGTATTGATTTTACTAACAACAAATGAAGTAGAGAAAAGGTCTCGAATTGGTCAGAAATTAAACACCCAATGCTTGGTCAATAGATGGACTAGTCCATATCTGATTCATGAGAGTAGGTGTCCGATTTACTCAACAGCAGCATTTGCATTATGTTTTATTTAACTTAAGTGAAAAAGATTTTCCCTTAAGATGAATAAGATTTATTTCACTTAAGTGAAATTCTTTTTCACTTAAGTGAAATAAAACATAATGCAAAAAAAAGTCTTTTAACCTTAAGGTAAAAAGTATTTCACTTAAGTGAAATAAATTTGAAGCATATTTTACCTTAAGAGGAAATGGGATTAAATGTTAAAACGGCTTGCCATATATTACACTATACATGAAATGACTGGTAGAAGAGCTTCAGATGTGTTTGAAATTAGAGCCTATAGAAAAGGTAGATCGTTACTCGGCATAAAGCCTATAGATATTCACCATGAGGTGTGTGATATTTATGGGGAGGGTCAAATGTATCATATCTACTTGTAGGTGGGTTGTTAAGTTTAAAAGCGGTCAGCAACAACTCAAAGATGCTGCTCGACCAAAAGCAACATAATAGCACTTATGACAATAAACCATATAGTGCCGTTATCAGAGGGCACATGCTATATTGGTGTTATGCAACCTGACGCCTATTTGGCGAAAGTGATAATCGAGTTATCGAGTTATTGCCCTTGTTAAATGAAGAAAACTTTGTGAAGATCAGCCAGAGAGTTATCAGGCTAAGTTTATCAGAACTTTACTTGCTTAAATACTTTATTTCTTCAATATTCAGATGTAATACATTTCAATGACATTTGATGATATATTGTCAGTGTAAAAATTGATTGCACCATATGCAGGGGACCATATTTGTTACGGATAAAAGGAATTAGAACCGACGAACGTTTTGGTCATTCTTGCAAAAGAACCCTAATACCACATGGGTGCCAATGTAACAGAGCGCATGATAAATTAAATTTAAATCACTGCCTCCGCTAGGGATCGAACCCGGGACCTCTGGCTTACTAGTCTTACGCTCAACCGATCGAGCTAAAGAGAAGATCTCTCTAGCCGAGCGGTATATTGCGGCTAGTATTTACTAGAGTTACATATTAATAATGTGTACCGGTTGATGGCACCGGATCGTTGTTCAATACATGAAATGGCGTGGTCGGCCATATTTCTTCATATCTCGTATATTATATATTTGAGACCGCTGATGATAGTCAAACAAATCTTCAAGCCATCGGAATGAAATATCTGGCTCAACAATTTTGAGATTCAGTCCAACTGTAGCATATTTTGTCGCACCGTGCTTATATTTAAATCAAACGCCAATGGTCGACTCGTCCCAATCGCACCACGTTGGGTCGAGTTGTCTTTTATTCAAATTGGGTCTTTGTCGGACTTGCCCGATGGCATCACGTATAGGGTCGAGTTGTCTTTTATTGAAATTAGGTCAAGGTATGTTATATTGATTATGGAACTTGGAAGCGATACATAAAAGTTGATACTTTAATAATATATGAAATTATACTCTATTCATCTGCTATAATATCAAAACAGTGATCATGTATTGGAGCAGAAAACGTAGGACAGGGGAGTACCAGGGAGCCAGCTGTTAGTCAACCGGAGGAGGCTACAGTAGAGCAACCGTTGGTGTCAGCTGAGAATGTGAGACCACAGTCGGTTCAACAGGAACAGCTGGCAATTAACAGACATCAAGGGAACCTGAGTACATATACAATGGGTATGACAATACTAACACATATGGCAAGTGTAAAAGCAAAAAATTATCAATGGTGAATATATTGAGCTTGCCCACTTGTTGTCACACTCCATGGGGGTACAATGTATCTGAAAATACCCACAAAATGTCTTTGATTGATGGGAAGTTAGTAGTGAAGCCCAAAACACAAACCCACAAAATATCTGATATAAGTAAATGGACTGATGCATTTATACTATATATAAGTATCTACACCTCTGTTCATTCAGGGCAACTGCATGGGCTATTGAACATTTTTGAAATATATGCAGATTGTTTGCCTTGGGGCACAAATATGTGGTGGTACTGACTTGATTGAAAGTATGATGAGCAGTACTGGCTTAGAAAGTCGCAAAAACCACATGAACATGGGACATTATTGACAATGAAATGTGCTTGATATATATGCAGCCACAGAAGCAGGCGTTGTCACAGACACTGAATCATAACTCACAAAAATGCTTTGATTTCAATTACAAGGGACAGTTGTGCTCGGTCACATTGTACTTACTCTCAAAAATGCATGCGGTGTAATGGAGGGCATGCCACTCTCTATTACTTTAAGGCAAACAATAGAAATTCCAATCCCTTTCAGTCAAAACCGAACTTCATACACTCAGTCTACCCCAGAACAAAACAAGCAAGGGGGACCTAGATAAGGAACACAAACTGTTATGGCCCCTTAATAAAAAAAAAAAAAAATCCAGCTCGTAAGCACTGGGTTACTAAATATACAAGCGTGTCTGTAGGGAGGCTTCTTCTCCAAGGGTTTACGTGCGGCTCTAGACTTCATTATTTTGGCCCAAGGATCCCCCCCCCCCCCCCCCCCCCCCCCAAAAAAAAAAAAAAAAAATTATGCAGGAAGTAGAATTAGGTAGGGTGGCAGGTTACTTTGATACAAACCCATCGCACAGTGGAATAGTTCTCAAACAGGATGGAAAGTGGTGCCTAATAACATATCTCTCATTGCAATTAGGGGATAGCATGGATAGCAATATTGACCCTGATATGGTTTCAGTCCAATACTCATCATTCGATAAAGTTGTTGAGATGATAGCTGAGTTAGGCAAAGATGCATTATTGGGGAAGATGGAGACCATCCAGCTGATTTTCCATTGTTAGGTTTTAAGTTTCAAGACAAATACTTGGACAAATGTTTACCTACGGGTTGCTCAGTGTGGTGTAGTTTATTTGAAAAGTTTTCATCTTTCATTGAGTGGATTGTTGGAGAGAAGTCTGGTGAACAAAGTTTAGATCATTTTGTAGATGACTTCATATTTGCTGGGAAGGACAAAAAGGACACATGTGCTAGCCTCCTAGGCTTGAAACATGTCGAGACATTGGTATACCCATCGCTGAGGAGAAATCTGAGGGTCCAACTACAACTGATATCCTTAGGTCTTGAAATTGACACAGTGGAAATGACAATTAGGGTCCCACAGGAAAAAGTTGTGGTATTAAGGACAGAGATTTGGGAAGTTTTAGGTAGGGGGTAAAGGTTAGATTACAGGATTTACAGTCTTTAGCAGGGATAATGTCATTTCGTGCTAAGGCTATACCAATAGCTAGAGTATTTATTCAACGTTTTTTTGATGTCATGTCAGGCATACAAAAACCTTACTACAGAGTAAGAATATTTCAAGAAATTAGAGCTGACCTAGAGATGTGGTTGCAAATTTTAAGTCAATTCAATGGCAAATGTTATTATTTTTAGGGAAAAGTCTTGGAATAGTAATGTGGATTTAGTGTTGGGATTAGACATGCCAGATTGCCTATTACTGTTGATCTGTTAGCAAGCATTATATCAGTCTTGCCAAAAAATATGCAGTTCCCAATATGAGGTTGCTTTGTTTAGTTGCGCCTGTTCATTGGCATTCTATGGATTGTTTTCGTGTTGGAGAAATTACTGTCAGTAGTAGGGACATGGCTTACAGGGTTGTAACAGTTGCACAAGTATCACTTCAGGGAAGTGCTGCTAAAGTAGTGTCCTCACCAAAGCATGCACTAGCTTTGGCCGTAACATTAATTTTCTTTACAAATCCCATTCATTCAGAATTGGGGCAACTACATCGATCTCCCTATGTTGTATGTCTACTGAAGATATTATGGAATGTAGTAGGTGGAAATCCAGTGTTTACAAAAGATACATCAGAATTCCAACCCAAAGAATAATTGTAAAGTGTTAGTACGCGTTTTAAGATTTGTAGATACCTGAGGGAAGATCTGGATTCTTGTCATCAATCATTAAATACGCCTTTGTTCACAGTCGGGTTTTCCCAGGAGGGGTACACCTTGGGCTGTCTCGCTATGGATTAACAGTATGGTGGCAGTTTAAAGGAGGTACATGTATGGTCATTTCGGACATCAAAAGTAAAATTTGTTACTTGGGAAATTTGAAACTGATCAACCAGCAAGACTTGTCATACACTGTGGGGGTAATGACATAGGTAACACTGGGGTTGGGTGCATCGAATAAGATTAAAGAAGATCATGTATTTCCTGATGTCTGAGTTCCCAGGGACATTATTGATATGGTCGCAAATATTACCCCGAAGGAGTTCGAGGGGGGCCAAAAGTGATTACGCACTTAAAAAAGTCCGAAAGAAATGGAACAGTGCAATTTCTGGTAATGTTTTACAGCATAGTGGAGCTGTTGTACATTATACAGACTTGAAATTAGATAACCATTTTTTTTTCTGAAAGATGGGGTCCACCTGTCACCTTTAGGTAATGACCTATTTCTTAACACCTTACAAGGTGCTTTAGAAAGTTTTAAAACAAAAAGCAACAGGTTCTTCCCTAACAGTTAGTAGTTCACAGTTACAAGTAACATGGAACAATAATGACATGTTAGGATTTTGGTCACAGCCTTGTACCAGGAAATGCGTCGCCTCCTCTTCTGTCTTCGTTTGGCGGTGAATGAGTTTCATGTGGATAATATTGAGTTATTGACTGATATTGATTGATGTATATTGATTGATGTATATTGATTGATGTATATTGATTGATGTATATTGATTGATGTATATTGCGCATATTGATGCGAATCAGTTGATATCTGTGTCCCAGTATCTACTGATCATTATTGTCATCTGATTGATTTGTAGTCAGCTGAAATCTGTTTCCCAGGATCAGCTGATTAATTGATTTGAATTGTGTTGTTTAATTGGTTGAGAACTGTTTCCCAGAATCAATCAATCAATTTTGATTGAAATTGAATTTATTGTTGGCGTGCCATTATGGTCTATTGACAGACCGGCCGCCATATCTTTGCAATAAAGCTGTGACCATAAATCCAAATTTAAATTGTTTGTGATATGTGCATCTATTGATAAAAAATAAGTAATATGCTGAAAAAAGATGCCGGCACACTATGAGGGATTTAGCACGGTTGTTAAAATTTGTCTTTGGCGCGAGTTCATGGTATGTTAAAGAAACATCTTCATCTAAGGAAAAAAATGCAAGGTGGATACCCCATTTGTTAACAGAAGAACACAAAAAGACCTGTGTTTCAAATGCAAAAATTGTCTCAAAATGTATCCAAGATATACCAAAAAATATACGACAATTTCGTTACTGATGATGAGACATGGGTTTACTATTTCGAGCCAAAGCGAAAATGTTCAAACAGAATTTGAGCCACAAAAAAATGCAAAACGTCCCAGTATTGCCAAATGCCAACGCAGGTGAAGAAAGTTTTATATATGATTTCTTTGGCAATAAGGGACCAGTAATGCTAATTCCGGTACCATGAGGCAGAATGGTAACAGTTTTACGAAAATGTTGTTCTGAAAAAATTGAAGTCCTTCTACACACACCGCCGCCCAAGCACATGACTCCGGTACCATCGACTTTTACATGATAATGCCCCCGTTCATAAGGCACGCCTTGTGACCGAGTTTTTGGAGTCTGAAAAAATTTCTGTCCTTCCACATCCTCCATTTTCACCAGACTTGGCACCCTGCGACTATTTTTTTGTTTCCAAAACTCAAATTCCAACTGGCTGGAAAGCGATACAAGTCGGGAAATGTCCTTGGGTCTGCTGTTTATCAGTACTTAATGGGTGTTCCCATTGAAGAGTATGCATTCTGTTACCAAAATTGGATTGGGCGACTAAAAAGGTGTATTCAGGCAGGTGGAGAGTATTTTGAAGACCAGTGGAATTTAAAAGGATGAAAACACTTGTAGTTTAGCAAAAACAAAGGCAAATGACATTATTTTTGGAACTCCCCAAGTATATGTGAAAAGCATCTTGATATATAATGTCATTGCAAACTCAGCCAATATTGGTGGTAATTGGACTTTTAGAGATTTAAGATTTTTTAAAAGATTTTATTGTTCATTCAGATACACATGCCCAAAAATCTCGTTAAAAAGCCGCGGTTTCTTTTCGCAGGAGGCCTATTTTCAAAGACGTCTTTTATTCTTTATCATTTATCCCGTAAACAAGTAAAGCATATTTAAGAGACCGTCTTCCTTTTGAAACTTTTCATCGTTGAAAAAATAATTATGAATGACACTTGCCGTTACTTAATTATAGTTAATTAAACATTCAGCACTGTTTATTATTAATCAAAAACATTTTAAACATTTTCCCCCGTTCGTTATCCAGAGTTAGACTATATCTACAGGTAGCAAAATAACTCAATTTGTTGCTTATCAAGTGATGTTCGATATTTTAAACGCATAACTAACCCCGAGCAAAGCACTTCACGTGATCACCGCGTGATGTTCTTATAATTTATTCATAGACACAGCCATGTCTGCCGAAATATTGGTGAAATTATAGCATTAACTACCTGTCGTAGCGACAACTGATTACCATATCAATGATATCAGGTGATGTGGGGTGGTCACTTTATAACGTCCGGATAACAGGTAAGTTTGTAACAGGACATCACAGGTGTTCAGCAAGTTTAAACATGAATATAACTTTACATGCAATATTTTTATCTAATCTTTAGATTTACTTTTTTTTTTCAAAATTGTTTGCAAACCTACTTACATGAGATATATTCGAACATTACATAGAGAATTAAAGTTTTCATTTTTGTCGCCTTAGGATATGTACAGGTGCGGTAATAATTTTGATTGTGCAATCGTCAAATTAGGCATACTGGTTAACACAGGCGTCTGCTTCTGGTTAGTATTAATAGAAAAAAAAAACTTATAACATATCAACAAGGTGTAACACTCAAAAAACCGGAAGTGGGGTTGAGCTTCGATTCACTTTGAATTGATGTTCAATCCGATTAAAATACCAAATGCACGAAAACTTCAGTAAAGCATCTTGGTTTAGAATCCTTATAGCTGACAGTGTAAGTTAAAAAGCATCCAATTGAGATTAAAAAAAACAACACATGTTCAGATTTCCGAAAATCGTTTTCGAGACATACCCCAGTTATGGTAGTGTCGTATCTAAGGACGGGCAGACATTTTTCTTTCTCGTTATGCATGGATACGAACCGCTATCAAGGCGCGTGCGTTCATTGAGACAAGTATCAGTCTATCGATACATGCGCAAAGCGACACATCTCTCCATTATTATATAGTATACGTTCTCAATACACACGCCAACGGGTTTTTGTTTTCATTGTACGCAATTGTAGAACTTGGATATGGAATTTGAAGAGGTAATTATATATATAAATATATATTTTATTTTACAATAAAGGAAAGAAAAGAAAATTTTGACAATACAATAAATTTGGGCCTCAACAAAAACATGCACCTAATAAAATTATAAACAGAGTATATATGAGTAAACTCCTACCTGAGTCTTTACAACTGTTACAGTATTATATCCATAGTTTCCATCGATATATTTTCCGTGTCTTCGTATCATTTGTGCACGTGTCATAACGCAATTAAAGCGTGATAAAACTGCACTACTGCACTACAACAGTCCTAGTGTAGTGTAGTGTAGTGTAGACAATATGAATACATCCGAGGAGTTCCGAGTGCTAGTGTAGACGCGAGTAAAAATTGGAACTCCTCGGACTGTTTACTTGTTATCGAAATGGCTGCACCCACGAAAAACACGTGAGAAAATGGATAGAGTATTTCGGATTAATTCGTTATGCATTTTCAGCATTTATTTGGAGATTTTATTTTGAACAAGATTTGAAAGATAAACTGAGAGACACTGACCATCTTTCTGCTCAGGTTACAGGTAAGTGCTTCGTCTGTTTGGTGTCGTTCGCGAATACAGTTGTAGGTCACGTGATGTACAGATGTAGTGTAGGTGATACAGGTGTGCCACCGTGAACACCTGAGGTTAGAGTGAATGCGAGTGTGACGAAGCACGTTCTTTTTATAGCAGCGGCGGCGGCTTGGTTGTATCCACGCATAACAAAAAAGAAAAATATCTGCCCGTCCTTAGATGGGGTCTTCCCCGAACACCAACTGTAGTCACACGATTACGACAATGTTACGACATTGTCCGGTTTACGACATCAGCTGTCGTAAACCGGATATAGTGTCTTTGCCAAAAGTGCCATTTCACGGGTAGACGACCATGTCTTTCGAAGACGAAAAAACGAACATTTATGGACAATTAGATGAGATAGTTTCGTGTCTCAAAGTTATACAGGAGTCACAGAGGTCGTTCGATTCACGGATGATAGATTTGGAACGTTCACAGAACGAGAGTCGACGAAAAGACGATTACTTATTTCAGCCACGTGCTCATCACAGTGAAGATTCTCAAACACAGGTGGCCGGTCCCACTACTAGTACCTATAGTGCAGCCGACAAATCCGACATTCAAAGGGAGTATGAAAGTATTCGAGATTCTTTGTCCAAGCTTAAACTCCCGAATGACTTGAAAGTATTTGATAATAAAACGGGAATTAAACAAATTGATCAGGCGCATTTGACTTCGGTCAGTAAATCGGCGCGTTACACAGAGACTGCCCTGAGATGGCTACAGACCATCAATATTGAAGAGAAACCCGTTTCTGTGGTTGACTTGGGACATTTGTTTACGATCCTGTCAGCGCAAATTAATTTTTTGCAATCTGAGTATTCTGCTCTGTTGGTGCAGAATACATTTGACAAAGAAACGTCAAAATTATTTAGGAACTTGGAACGCAATAATTCCACATTCACTGAAACAAGTCTAAACAACTTGAAAACAGCAGCTGAGATATCAGCCATTAAACAGAGAACTGGCAATACTAATACATTCCAGCGGTATGCTCCACCTTTCCGAGGTCAGTACAGCAGGCGCGACAACTCTTACTCTTATGGAAGATCACAATTCGGCAGGGGATATCCACGACGACCACATAGAGCTATGATGGATGGACATGGTTACAACAGATTCCAATCTTCCATTCCTCAAGAACGTCCTGCAGATGATGGTTAATTACATTATGCCAAAGACTTTCGAGGTCATAGCAAAATTATATTTACACAGTTGTACTAATGTGTGTTTCAAAACTAAATAGTTCACTTGAACACTGGCGAGATATTAATGCTCCTCAAACTGTGTTGGATTGGATTTCGCATGGTGTTACAATTCCGTTTGATAGGTTACCTCAGAAATTTTGTTTACCAAATAGATCATTTTCTGCGAAAGAATCGCAGTTTATATCTAGCGAGATTGAAAGACTTGTTGATGAGGGAGTATTGGTAGAATGTTTTGATGATATACCAGTATGTATTTCGCCAATTTCTTGTGTGCCAAAGAAAAATGGAAAGCTTCGTCTTATTGTTGATCTTAGAGTTTTGAATGAGTGTATATCTCAAAAATCATTCCATTACGAAGATATTAAGATTGTACAGGATATTGTTAAACCTAATGACAAATTAGTTACTTTAGATATTAAAGATGGTTTTCATCATATTCCAGTAAGTTTGGATTCTCAAAATTATCTTGGTATTTCATTTCAAGACAAGATTTATAAATGGTCAAGATTACCATTTGGTCTCAAAGTATCACCATATTTTTTCTGCAAGACATTGCGGCCTATAATTTCTTACCTTCGAAGTTTAGACATTTGTATAACTGTATATGTTGATGATTTTTTATTATCTGCAAATTTCAATGACATTTGTGTGTTGAGAGATTTTGTGTTATCTCTGTTAAGGAGACTAGGTCTCAATGTTAATTTTCAAAAATCTAGTCTTGAACCTGAATGTAGAAAAGACTATATAGGTTATACCATTGATACTGTGAATGATGATGGCAACGTGTGGATTTTCATACCTAAAAAACGCATTACAAAAGTAAGACATGACATTAATGTGGCCCTTAAAAAGGGTATCATAACTGCGAGAGGCCTAGCTAGAATTGCAGGACAATGTGTTTCTATGTCACGAGCAATCTTGCCAGGGAAGTTGTTATTGCGTAATTTGTACAGACTCCTCAAACAGAGGTTGTCATGGCAGGACAATTTAAAGTTAGACATTTGGACCATTCAAGATCTTCAATGGTGGGACAAGGCACTGTTTTCGTGGAACGGTACAAAGGTTATACATCGAGCTATAGATCTACAGATACTTACGGATGCGTCAAGCACCGGATGGGGTGCAGTTTTGGACAACAAGAAAGCACGCGGATTGTGGAATCAGGAAATGTCATTAGAACATTCAAATATAAGGGAAATGATGGCAGTTCTCCTCGCTCTAAAATCATTCCATTCAGATATTCGGAACAAGGTAGTACAGCTCTTGAGCGACAATATTTCAACTGTAGCCTATATCAACTATCAAGGCGGGACAAGTCACCGACTTACAAAACTGGCTATCGCGATATGGGCCGAATTGATAAAAAACAATGTTACATTGGTAGCCAAGCACATAGCCGGTTGTCGGAACCAGCAGTCAGACTTTCTAAGCAGAGTGGCCTCCCACTCGGACTGGAAATTAAACCCAAGACTTTTTCGTTACCTAGAAAACCTCTGGGGGCCACACACTATAGACAGATGTGCCTCATTTCTAACAAGACAGGTGCCATGTTACAACAGCCTGTATTACGACCCTCTTACTTCGGGAATCGACTGTCTAGGTCAGAGAGACTGGTTACATCACAACAATTTTGTCAACCCCCCGTTCAAAATCATTCCAAGAATTCTTCAGGTGATCATCAGCCAAAAAGCGTTAGCTACAGTTATCGCCCCTTGGTGGCCAGGCAAACCATGGCTTCATACCCTGAGGCGGCTATCAATAGCACCGCCAATTCGTATAAGGAACAACGCCAAGTCTTGCTTGACAGTAAATTTACTTCCGGAACCTCTAAAAAACCGTCGGTGGAAAATCTATGCTTGGAGAATTTCTGGCGCGAGAGATTAAGTTCTTTTGGATGGTCAGCTAGAGCTATTGAACAATTTATGAGTTGTTGGGCTAAATCTACGCTATCACAGTACAATAGATATGTGAAACGTTTTTGTACATTTTGTGAGAAAGAGTGTATTATATTTCCACCAGACGCTGGAATGACAAGTGTGTTTGCTGACTTTCTATGTTCACTTACTGATAGTAGTGACAGACCACAGTCGCAATTAAAAATGGCGACAGCTTCGATATCGTGCTTGTATGATTCACTGGGACGTAACAATCCCATGCATTGTGTTACTTTGAGAAACTTGACGACTGCGCTTATCAAATCTGGTACGTCGAAGCCTGCTAAACGGACTTCGGTCATGCCTATTGTCGCGTTTATGGATCTTTTTCAAGTATGGAAGGACAATCATGAGCTGTCGTTAAAGGACCTCAGACTTAAGGCGATAACGTTATTGGCTCTTGCATTTATGGCTCGACCCTCGGACCTAGCTCCCCGTGGGCAATACTTTGATCCAACATCAAGCTCGTGTGGCGCGTTTACATTTTCCAGAAAACAAGTAGTTTTTCACTCAGATGGGTCAGTTACTGTATATTTCTTCGGAGTAAAAAATGACACCACCAGAACTGGGTTTGAAGTTCGCATTCCCAAGTCGTCATGTGATAAAACGGACGTAGTATCAACTCTCCGTTCTTACTTTGATCGTACTAAAAATCTTGTGTCGGAGGATGGACCCGTGTTTGTTTCATTGAGCAGACCATACAAAGGTATTATGGCTAATACAATCAGTTCGATTCTTGCAGAATCAATTTCTGTCGCAGGATTAGGTGGGCAAGGTTTTACTCCCAAGTGTTTCCGTCCCTCAGCTGCTAATGCAGCTATTATGTCAGGTTGTAAACCTGAAACAGCTATGCATATTGGTCGCTGGAAAACCAAAGAGGTTTTTTATGATCATTACGTTCATCCTATGGCCCCTGGCCAGTACACTACGAACATTATGAGTTTTAAAGGGTTGCAGTATGATTCATAGTTTGTAATGTTTGTAGATTATAAAGTCAGACATTTTACATATATTATGTTTATATTTCCAGAAAATTGTGGTCATTTATGCTTGATATATGCAATGACATAATTATTGTTTTTTTCCAATGGAAAAGTATCCATTATACAATCAATGGCATAGCCTTTCAGTACATAAGTAACACTTTTCAGGTTTATGATTTTGATATATTTCCCTCTATAGTTAGGCATTAATAAATTTAAGTAAAGAAGTGTGACGTAAGTTTGTTTATTTATATACGAAACTGTAGTCACACGATTACGACAATGTTACGACATTGTCCGGTTTACGACATCAGCTGTCGTAAACCGGATATAGTGTCTTTGCCAAAAGTGTTTTTTCATAGTTAAGGTTTATTTGATGGTTATATGTCCAATATTATGGTTGTATGTATGTGAAATGGCATGTGGTGGAGATAAGGCATTAATAAATTTAAGTAAAGAAGTGTGACGTAAGTTTGTTTATTTATATACGAAACTCTGGTTAGGGTGGGGTGTTTACATAGGGGTTAAGGTGTGTTGATAGGGAGTTATAGTCTGTTACAGAAATATCCTCAGTGTAAGAACACAGGTAAATCAGAACACAGGTAAATCATCATTAGCTGTTAATGATTGCCAAACTGTTTCAGAAATAGTGTATAAAACTGAAGCACACTTTGAAAAATCATCATATTTTACTTTGATACTTGAATTATCAACATCTTGGAATACATATGTACTAACTGAATCTTCAATTGTGAAACATTTGTATCGTTGAACACTTTTGAACCATATTTTCTGTAAAGAGCCTGACTGATCAAATTTTAACATTTTGCTAAATTTTGTGGTTTTTTTTTAATTTGTGATTGTTTTCAGATTTAGTGTCAATACTTTAATATGATTGCTTAATTTACATTCTTTTATATCATTTTGGAAATTTTTCAATTATAGTGTAAATATATATCTGCTTATAAACATTTAAATTGGCATTTAAATCGGAATAATTATGAAATCTTTGGATTTTTATCATATTTGTTATTATATAATACTATATACATGTAGATCAGTTACTGTATCATACACGGAATGGCAAACGCACAGGTCAACGTTAAGTTCACAGATATTGTCATTATTAATAGTGATATCTACAATTAGTGCTTTGTATTTAGATATCTATATATTTTAATCTTGTATTGTCATTATTAATAGTGATATCTACAATTAGTGCTTTGTATTTAGAAAACATTTTCTAGTTTGATCTATTTATTATCTATATATTTTAATCTTGTATTGTCATTATTAATAGTGATATCTACAATTAGTGCTTTGTATTTAGAAAACATTTTCTAGTTTGATCTATTTATTATCTATATATTTTAATCTTGTATTGTCATTATTAATAGTGATATCTACAATTAGTGCTTTGTATTTAGAAAACATTTTCTAGTTTGATCTATTTATTATCTATATATTTTAATCTTGTATTGTCATTATTAATAGTGATATCTACAATTAGTGCTTTGTATTTAGAAAACATTTTCTAGTTTGATCTATTTATTATCTATATATTTTAATCTTGTATTGTCATTAGTAATAGTGATATCTACAATTAGTGCTTTGTATTTAGAAAACATTTTCTAGTTTGATCTATTTATTATCTATATATTTCAATCTTGTATTGTCATTATTAATAGTGATATCTACAATTAGTGCTTTGTATTTAGAAAACATTTTCTAGTTTGATCTATTTATTATCTATATATTTCAATCTTGTATTGTCATTATTAATAGTGATATCTACAATTAGTGCTTTGTATTTAGAAAACATTTTCTAGTTTGATCTATTTATTATCTATATATTTCAATCTTGTATTGTCATTATTAATAGTCAACTATACAGTTAGGAAGAGTGCTTAGAAAATATGATTTTTTATATATATTTAATGGTATAATATTGTCATTTCATTATCATTAGTAAAATTATCTATATAATAGTACTTTGAATTTAGAAAACTACATGTATATCAGATTCATATACCTGAGTTGACCCTATTTTTTTTGTACCTGAGTTGGTATTCCATATTGAAACAGACTATAACCAAACTTCAAAGACCTTCCTACACAAACACCTTCCTTTGTCTTTACCAGAGTTGGTGTTCGGGGAATGAGCCCCTTAGATACGACACTACCATAACTGGGGAATGTCTCGGAAACGATTTTTGGAAATCTGTACATGTATTATTTTTTTTTAAATCGCAATTAGATGCTTTTTAACTTGCACTGTCAGCTTTAAATATCAATGCATGTCGTATGACAATGATTTAAAGATGAGAAGATGGATCAAAAGCGATATTTTCCATAAATAGTAAGTTGAAAAGTCACTCATTTAATATTAAGACACAATGTTCTGTGTTTGATACATATATAAATAGTATATTAGGATTTGCAAGTGAAATATGGGGGCATCATAAAGCACCAGACGTAGAAAAAGTACATACCATCTTTTGTAAAAGTTTACTTGGAGTTAATAAATCTACATGTAATGATTTTCTGTATTTGGAGTTGGGCAGATTCCCATCAGGAAACTAAAAAAATTTAAGTATTGGCTTAAACTGAAAAGTACTTCAAATTGTATATTAAAAGCATGTTTGGAACAGAGAATTGAGTCGAATGATGAATGGATAATTAACATTGTAAATGAACTTGATAAAGTAGGACTTTCTTATCTCTGGCATGATACTGCAACTGATTGTTATACTTATAGTGTTATAGAAAATAGAATTAAGGATGTGTATCAGCAAGAAATCATTAATAGAATTAAAGCTACATCACGAGGTGTAGTATATAAACATTTAGTCGATATATTTTGTTTACAATTTTATCTAAGTAAGCCCATTGATAGTATTTATAAAAAGTGTCTAGCTAAATTAAGACTTTCGTCACATAATTTAAATATAGAGTATGGCAGAAAACATAATGTTCCTAGGGCTAACAGATTGTGCGATTGTTGTAATTTAGAGGAAATTGAAGACGAGTATCATTTTTTACTACAATGTCCATTTTACTCTGATCTTCGTCAACAATATATTAAAAATTATTTTTACAGAAAGCCAAGTGTTTTCAAATTAGTCAAATTATTAAGTGTGAATAATGTAAAAGAACTAAATAAAACTGGTAAATTTATCCATTTAGCTTTTAGAAAAAGGGCAGAAAAGGTTAACAGTTAAATATCATTTTGTTAAACTAATGAGATGTATAAGCTTACAATATCATTTTGAACACTCTCCGACCATGTAACTGTTTTATTGTATATCTATGCATTACCATGTTGTTATTTTCACTTATGGGCCGATAGGTCCTTGGAATAAATTGAACTTGAACTTGGATCGTGATAGCTGACGATGCATCGCTTTTGGAACGGTACTAGTCTGTATATTTTAGAGTGGTGTGCAGGGGGCAATCTGATTGGTCGACACCTTTATAAACAATACTAACCATAATTGTCGACCAATCAAGTCTCCTTCCGTCCCACAGTCGATGCCTCGTAGATCTTCATGTGTTACACCTTATTGGTACAGAATGAGTAGGGTCAAATATTTTCTTCTTTAACCAAGAAGCAGACGCCTTTGGATGAATACAATGTAAAAATAAGGTGATATTTGTTGACAATACCTGCAGAACACAAGGGACAACATCCTTTCATGTATTTCACGTATTTGATGTACGTAATCATTACATTTTAGGTCTTTCATTTAATCTAAGTAAATATTCTTCAATTTGGAAATTAGACTAAAATTTTCATGTAGATGACATATCTACAGCATTAAATCATTTCTGAATTAATTGGTCCTGAAGTCTTTGTTTTTCACCAAATTCTAGATTATCTTTACTTAATCAACATGATTCTTGTAGATTCCACACGAAGTTAAAACCAGCCTTCGGCCTCGTGCTATAGAACATCGGTTGATTACCAGTACCCCGTGTCCTTTCTCAGCCAAACCAAGCCTAACATCACCTGGGCTAATTCACGCCATGCTCATAAGAGTAACCTCCCCTTGTTAACACAACACCAAGGAAAAAATAATGATTTCTTGTGGGAGTTATCTCCCTTTTAATCGAAGTCTAATTTCTTTTCACGGCACTAGACAAACAGGAAATATAAACAAGTTTTGGTTTATTTTGTTTAACGTCCTATTAACAGTCAGGGTACATCATTTGTTCAGTCACATCACCAACCATTGATCATGTATCAAAGTAATTTCATCACATTACAGCAAATCACAACACATTAGATCATCATCTTCAGTTTCATCATCATCACATGATTAAACAATTACAACATATTCAATCTAAGGGGCATTCCTTTTTTTTTTTTAAATAAATTGTATGTCGCCAAAATGAAATTAAATGGAAATTTGAATTTCGTCCAAATAGTAAAAGTTATAATCTTTAAACTACATGTAGTATGGCAGTTTTACTCTCAATGAAAACTTCCAGTATTAAATATTAGAAATTCTCAATTCGACCCGAAGTATAACTAATTACCGCAAAGACAGACGGTATTTTTTGTACGAAACGTATTTTTTTCTGTACATTTCAGCGTTACTTTCATTACTGGTAGGTACAAAAACTCATGTAACCTTCATTCGGGCATAGATTTTACCAATAGAAATTTCTGATGTCCGAACGAAGGATTGCCCCTTTAATATATCGATTCTTAAAAGTAATTCAACGTTTAAATGCTTACAGAGACAAATAACACTTTTCATGAGTTTCTATTTGAAAGGATTTATGGATTGGTTGTATTTTAGCGAATCTTTTGTGATATTCACAGATAATCACAAGATATTTTTTACGATGACGCTATAACTACAGTCCAACTTTTCGCGGAATCATTGGTCTCATGATATGAAAGTGTGTGACCTTATTTCATTATTATATCATATATTACCATGATGTCATCATTACTAAAACAAAGAATACATTTTACAACAAATACGAAACAGACTGTAGAAATGATATATTTTACAACAATTACGAAACAGACTGTAAAAACGATATATTTTACAACAATTACGAAACAGCATGTAAGAATGATATATTTCACAACAATTACGAAACAGACTGTAAAAATGATATATTTCACAACAATTACGAAAGAGACTGTAAAAATGATATATTTTACGAAACAGACTGTTAAAATGATATATTTTACAACTATTACGAAAGAGACTGTACAAATGATATATTTTACAACAATTACGAAACAGACTGTAAAAATGATATATTTTACGAAACAGACTGTTAAAATGATATATTTTACAACTATTACAAAACAGCATATAACAATATATATATATATTAAAACTATCTTTGTACAATTGAAAACACTTGTTGATTTTACTACAATTGTTAAAGACATTATATTATTTTATATGAATGAGTCTTTAAGATAGGACGATGAAACGAATGTGGAACGGAAGTAGCCTATCTGTCCTAGAACTATCTTAAAACGGTCAGTCTTATTGGTTTATTGGTCGACACATAGTTAGTACATGTATATTGTTTACAGAGTTGTCGACCAATCAAATTGTCCGTTGCGCTTCCGCTCCACAGTCGATGCATCGTCCAGATGCAGACAATGGAGGTCTGGATCAATTGACACGAAGTTTTTATGTTTAATAAAATTTTTTATGATTTTAGTCTAGGTTTTTTAAAAACAGTGTGCTTAATTCGTCTGTCTGTGATTGGAAAACAGTACAATATATCTTTTGACTATAATTCACTTTTGAAGTCGTTTATACTAAACATTATTAAGACTTGGTTACGTGCTAAAGACGCTAATTTCACAAAGGAACTTGTGTAAGTCTACGTCACAGTCCACAGCATCCCATTGCCACGTTCCGGACCCGTTCACCGTCAGACAGAGGCCCGGACTGACTGTCGCCACCATATTGGTAAAACCCGTGGACATGAGAGCACCGGTGGTCCAAATCCAGTTACCGTTTTGTTTGTACCCGCCAATGTGGTATACATTAAAAGCGTCTAAAAGACAAAGACAATTACACATTGGATATGAAAACATACAAAATAACAAAAAAACTTTCATACACTGATAACGTTCTTTGCTTAAATGTTAACATTTACTTCGCAAATGTCTTTGAATAGATATATCAACGAGCTGTGACATTCAAATAAATTCCATTGATTATATGACCATTATGACGTCAGTTTATGTCGATAATTGACAATTAAAAATTCATAATCATATGTTTGCTTCAAAAGCTAGTGTGTAATAACATATATTGTTACTTGATCTTATGTGAATGTAAACAAAGTATTTTTGACTATTTCCCAGAAAAATTGCTAGAATGTCGACCGGCGTGAACCTCCAAACTCGCCCAAGCATTCAAATGAATATAATATGATGGTGTTGCGAGCAAACCTACACCTGTTTTCCTCGGACTGCGGCCTCGGATTACAGTTCGTCGGGTTGTTCCCAACAGTCCAGAGAAATAGTTTTGACTGTTGACTAACCGTGTGTTCCTTTATCGGGTTCGTACCAGTTGTACCGGTACGAATATGCTGTTCTCGTAATGGAACGCGAAGCACCAGCAGAACCGATCGTTTTTCAAAGGTACCACTTAGATCCAAGATGGCGGAACTGTGATTATCTAAATGTCACGCAACCTGTACTTTTTGTTAAAAACGACATGGAAACTCTTCATTTAGGATGAAATCTTATTAATCATATAACTTCAATGTTTGACAGAACTGTTCAGATATAGTTTTCATCTGTTGCCTCTTTAGAGGAAATTGATCTGTTTTCATGCTTGAAGCGAGCGATGGCTGCCATCTTGGGAACTCACTTGAGATTCAATTGCATTCCATTATACAATATCGCACTTATTAAGTACAACTTGTACGAAATCGATAAAGGATCACATGGTATTAGTCAGGCATGAAACAACTTTAAACTACAAAATAGTTAAGGAAGATTATCCAGTGATAAAATAGGGCACATCTTCTGTTGACATTAATATACTCACTCATTATACTCTTAAAATAGTTGAGTCGGGCTTCTGTTGAGAAGTGGAAAAGAAGTCCGCCATCTTTCTGACACTGTTCGTGAGCCGCTATCCATGTCGCTGGGGTATTGTACATCTGAATACAGTAGCCGAGGTAATTTATATAGTTACTTGGACACGTGACTGAAAAATAACAACACCATTGGTCAATATTATGATATTAATGTAATCAACAACCGATATTCTTATATATGCTGAAATTATATCGGAGGTAAACATGCAAGTACTTAAAAATGATAGACCAATAACAATATTAAGCGGATTCTTGATCTAGAATCCACGAAATCCTCTGAAAATCCCTGACCGATCTAATTCATCGAGGACGATAAAAGGTTCTCCAATCCCATAATGCAGTGCGAAAGTTAATGTTGTGATGTAAACAGACATTGGAGAACGAAAACGTACTTGTAGGAAAACAATCTGCCACAGAGAAAGATAATAAATATTTGGGAGGAAAGACAAATTTCGGGAATGCAATCAAGCAAGAAAAGGAGAGACCTTGACCTTGAAGTCGTACGTACTTGGTACAGGTCGGTGAAGGTCTATTTTTGTGTACGCTATGCCCTTTCAAATATAGCTTTCTTATATATGTATGAGGGCTGATTGATATGTTGTGAGCCTCATACTGAAGGATTTGAATTTTGCCTGACATATTGTATTATTATCATTGATTGCCTGTCCCTTTTGGAGATAATCTATCAGCGAGGCCATAACCTTTCCAGCTGATGGAACATTCTTTGCCTTCTTTGGCGGGGGAGAGCCAGGGTGCTTCCTATGTTTCGATTGTTGTTTGGCCTCTCGAGCAAAAAGGTGGACCCATGTTTCATCCATAGTGACAAATCTCTGAAGAAAGTTGGCAGGATCTTCCTCAAAAAGTTTAAGATTAGCACTCGATAATGTGCGCCTGGTGTGCTTCTAATCAACTGTCAGAATTCTTGGTACCCATCGGGCCCAAAGCTTTCTCATTGCAAGATCCTCGGTCAGAATGGAATATACTCTTCCCAGTGAAATGCCAACTCTACTGGTTATATATCTTTCTGTGACTCGTCTGTCAGTCATAACAGTCTCATGGATTGTGTTGGCCATTTCTGGGGTTGCAACATTGACAGGCCATCCAGGACGGGGGCATCCTCAAGGCTCTGTCGGCCGCGCTTGAATTCCGCCACGCACTTTTCACTGTAGAAGTCAGGTCGAGATGTTGAGATCCCCCTATCTCACCCAAAAAGGAGTGAAAGATTCTATTATTCTCTCACCCTGGACAGGGATATCCGCAGTTTTACCGGGATGTGATTTTCTTATCTAAGCTACACGTGCTCTTTGAACGTGCTCTTATTCTCGATAGGGTGACTTCACTATGTCCTGATCCGGAACGTTTGAATACTAAATATCAATATTATTCACAAAAGAAATTAAGATAAGTATTAATTATCAGAGTTAGCGGAGTGTTTGGTGTCCTTTTTGACAAGCTAATCGGAAATATATTTTGTATGAAATCAATATCGTAAGGTGTAAAGCGTCTGCTGCAGCCTTATCACAACTGTCATCCGCCGTCCACGTGTTGTTGTTTACATACGTTTGGATTTGGCTCACACTTCGATTGGAAAACAGGGTAAGAGAAAAATAATTATTCACCCCTTTTAGGGATGAGATAGGGGGATCTCAACCCTCGGAGGGAGATTGTTCAGTTCCCAAACACTCAACAAGCCTTGTGTTTGGGAATTTAACAATCTCCCTCATCGGTTTGAAATCCCCCTATCTCATCCCAAAAGGGGTGAAAGATTCTTTTTATATCACCTTAGGGAAAAGGCAAGCTACACGGGCTCTTTGCACGTCCTCAACAATTGTATGGCTTCGCGGCAACAATTTACAATGACGTTACGCCAACATTGTGTTGCATCGATGTAACGGCAATATTAGACCCCTAACTAAAAAATCCCCCTGGGGTTTAGATTCCCATGTTTCATCCCAAAGTGGGTGAACGATTCTAAAAATCTCAGTCGCTCGTCGTTGCCGCTGGGTTTGAGTACAAATCACCCTTCCAGTACTAGATTCATAGTTATTGTTTAATGTTGTTAAGTCGCTTTACAATGAGCAGCCCCTGTACACCGAAAGAAATTGTTTTGCGGTTTCAGTCTTTTGACTAATCATCAAGTACTGTATCCATGCTACTTATCAGAGAAGTAGGCTAGACTGGCCCAATGCCTCTAGAATAATATCATTCGGGGCTGATGGCCATTCTAAGAATGGGCCTGTTGTTAAAAATGGTTTCCTTCCGGTAATGAACAACCCTGCATTTGGCCTCCTGTCGTCAAAGGTCGAAGCACGCGGCGATGTTTAATTATGAATTGATGAAGTGGTTCGATATTACTTGATGTTCTCTAAATCCGGATTTTTGTAATAACCTTTGGAAGGTTGATTCTACTATTATAGTCTTAAACATGCTTGGTTAGTTGCCCAAACATGAATGTGTATTGTGATTTACGTCTGTTTAATGATCTTCCTTGGCCTTCATAAAATTCATAACTACAGATTCCTAATGATAATGAGCATCCGATCTCTACAGATTCGTCCTTGAACGGACCTGAAATCGTTGTCGGCGAGTTTGGTAGTTAAATGCAATGTACTGTGATCATTCGTAGCTGGGTACCAACCTCCGAATCTCACAGATCAACAGAATATTATTTTGTGGCTTTGCTAGAAAACATGCGAATTCATGGTGTTTTTTTTAATAAGCACTGATATGGGACAGAAAAATTATGTTCTAAGTACATGTCATAGTTTCTCGCTACTGCCAAAGACTATCATTTTAGTGGTTTTGGCATTTGAAGCATTCTAAGGTAGCGGTCAGGGGACCTTTTGACTTTCAGAGTACATACAAAGAGGTAGATGAAGAAATATGATGTGGTGACGAAGACAACGACGACGACGATGACGGTGATGATGATGATGATGATGATGATGATGATGATGATTGTATATAGTGTTTATGTACAGTATTGAGGCATTTTTTTTATACAAGTTACATACTTATTGCTTTTGCCAACCTACAAAACAATGTGAGCTTCCTCTCGTATCTAAAGTGGACATAATTAATTGCATCCCATCTCCTCATTGTATACCTGACTTCCGGTCGAATAAGCGATTGTTATTAGGACGTTGTTGCATATTTTATTCTTTAGTGTTACATGTATTTAAATACATTTCTATACTGTGGATACCATTTTATGCCTTTTTGTGGGAAGCAGTGCATATATGTTGTCGGCGATGAAGTTTGTTTGTTTGTTTGGTTTATCGCCACGTGAAAAACCAGTGTCATTTTGAGGCGGGGACGTCCCTGTAGTAGTTGGTGACCACCTCACTGAACAACATACAGCAGGCCCGTCCGTTACCATCCAGAGCAACTAAGGTAAAGTGTTTTGCCAAAGGACATAACCACGACAGCACAGACCGGCCGTTCCCCAGCTTCCTGAGAATCAAAACCCGACACGGTTGAAGCACCTTTAAGCTACATACATTGTAAACTTGGTCCAGCCGCCAAATTACCTATAAGTCTGGTTAATGCCTGGCTGAATATCCAGTTCCATAAAATATAATTGAATGTATTGATTTGCGACATCATATTCACCTTGTTCCTTATCATATATACCTTTGCTCATACGCTGGTTGTTTGTGCTTATGTTTAACGGAAATAATACTGTCCAGCTTTGCGCTTGACTACTTACCTATGAGGACTTCAAAAATGACGAAAATGACACCGATAGGAGACAAAACAAGGTTCACGTTAAATTTACATTGATGCAGTATCATTTTTGTCAGAATAATAAGTTTGGCCTCCCTGACATCAAATAGTTACAGACTGCCCTTATCACGATTAATCGATAGTGACTTATTGTCCCTACTTCCGGTATAACCGAGCCTTGGTCGCAAACTCTCCTAAAGTTTGGTATGCTTTCATATTGAAACCTTCGGAATGCTGAAACCTTTCACCCTTCAACGGGTTTTAAATATTTTTATTTTGAGTATCGAACTGGTTATCATGGCTTATGACGAGTTATCCGAGATACAACAAAAAAAGCTTAATTCATTAAAATATTTATCCACAACGGGTAAGCAAAATGGGACGAGAACAACAGGTGGAAGGTCAGTTTTCGATTTAGACAAATATTATCTGGTAGTATGACTATGTCTATTGTATTATCACTATGTCAGTAGACAAAGGTTTGACCTTTGACCTCAGCAACAATGGCTGTAGGTAGTTATATCACATCATGGTGACGATAAATTCGTGTCTAGTACAAAGGAATGCTACTAAAACAAAATGGTGAAATGTATTTCAATTTTATAATTCTTCTAAAACAAAATATGAAAAGTATTTCGATTTTATCATTCTACTAAAACAAAATATGAAATGAAGTTCGATTTTATAATTCTACTAAAACAAAATGATGAAATGTATTTCAATTTTATAATTCTACTAAATCAAAATGATGAAATGTATTTCAATTTTATAACTCTACTAAAACAAAATTATGAAATGTATTTCAATTTTATAACTCTACTAAAACAAAATGAAGAATTTCGAGTTATTATCTCGAAATTTCGAGTTATTAAGTAGAAATTTCGAGTTATTATCTCGAAATTTCGAGTTATTAAGTAGAAATTTCGAGTTATTATCTCGAAATTTCGAGTTATTAAGTAGAAATTTCGAGTTATTATCTCGAAATTTCGAGTTAGTAAGTCGAAATTTCGAGTTATTGTCTCGAAATTTCGAGTTATTATCTTGAAATTTCGAGTTAGTAAGTCGAAATTTCGAGTTATTAACATGAAAAAATGAATTTAATTTTTTTGCTTCATGGTCCTAATGCTCTTCCGTAAAAACAGTATAATGGAAGGCTATACAATTTCATAACGCTTCTAAAGCAAATTGAAAAACTGTAAAACAATTTTTAAAGCTACTAAAGCAAAATGATGAAAGGTTATGCAATTTTATTACGCTACTTTAATAAGAGGATCAAATTTTATAACCTGCTTCAACAAAATGATGAAACGTAATATAATTCTATAACGCTTCCAAAACAAAATGATGAAACGAAATACAATTTTGAAAGATACTTAAACAGAATGAAGAAAAAGAAAGGGGTTTTCAAAATTTTGCTGTTTTAACAAACGTTTTTAGTGAAATTGTGAAAATTATTAAATGTAAAATTGTATAAACGTACTTTCTCTCTCGAAAATATTGAAAATAAAATCGTTTTAGAAGTGTTTTACAATGGTGTGATTCAATACTCACAAAAAGTCTTTTCGAAGTTTACTGCTCCAGACTGAGGTGTCGGTGTTTCCTGTCTCCACAACATGCGATCAAATATCTGACAAATTCTGGTCGTGTTGTCAGCTATAAATGATAAACAAGTCCCTCTGTTTACACACAGACTTCCACACCAGGAGTGCGAAACGACATTACTAAATGTCTGAATAAGTCCATTGCCAGAAGAACCTTCCAAATTCCCTGATGTAGAAACCTTTGAGTGGAAAAACATTGATACATCTGCCGAATCGCACAAAACGAATGCACAGAAAACGATGATTGCTAGATTAAGGGAACATCTTCATAATTTCTAATGAAAGGATTTTTGGCGTATTTTGTCACTGGAACATACGTATAACTTATGAGGATCCTGGGGGTTTTCTTAACTTATAATTCTCGTTTAAAACGGGTGGCACATATTCAGCACGTATCAGTTAACTGATCACCTCAGAGTAAGGATGTAATCGCCGTTGATTCGTCGTCACGAGATCACGTGAATAATGGCACTCGCATGTAACTGATTACACATACAAGTAAATCAATTTAATCACTTTACACATGGACGAGTTTCAGCACTGAATAGTATTATAATAAAATCAATGAACTTCGCATAATTCCCCGATGTAATTTATCTTGTCATTAATAAAAACAGGTCGTTATCTTAATTAAACAACAAAGAACTCGTGTATAAGAAAACCTGAAATAAAGTTTTTTTTTCTTCTTTTCTTTAAAATCCAACGGATCTTTTAACTTCCCGATATATATTTTTGTCTCTGCGCCCAAAGAATAAATCACAACAAAATCTAGATGTATGCGGAAATGTTTGCTTTTACCAAAGTGCCTTTGAAAGCTCTCCATTTCAATCCTTCATACATAACCCTAGCAGTGTATAAATCTACAGGTCCGCTGTACTGATGTGATTAACTGTCATTGAAGTTGAAGGTCGTGCAACATCAATTACCATGAGAGATACATGCATACTCAACCAACGACTAATTTGGGACGACAGATCACACTTTCATGAGCATTGGGGATCCAAAAAGCGTATATCGTAAATAACTTTATATTTAAAAAAAAAACGTAGTTGCCGTTTAAGATGAGAATAGCATCTTAATGATAAATATATATGTTTTGAATATATCTTTCGAATACCATAAACATGGAAAGTTACGCGAGAGGGGATTTTACTAAACACGCGTGAATTCACCCCTCGGGCATTACTTCATGACGTTCGGAGCATTTATGGAACATACGCAAAAAGGAGATCATTGATCGCAGAAATAACCCCCACAGGTAAAGTTAACCTATCGAAATCGCGAATTCATCGCGTGTTATTTATCGAAACATTTCCCGGCATTTATAGCAAGTTATCTATGTCGAGGGTTAATTGATATGTTGTGAGCCTCGTATTGAATGAGGTACTCAAGGATGTTGTTTTCAAGTCCTACTATTCTCTGACTATAGGGCCGTGTACCCAAGGGCTGGTCTCACTTGGTTAGTTTATATCGACGAGGTAGCACTCTAAAGTAAACAAGACAAGCGGCTTTTGCAAAATGGACAAAATTGGTAAGGGTGAAATAGTCTTTCATTGAAATTGCTACCATTCACGATTGTGGCTTTAAATTGATTGAGCGTCCGTCTTATTGAAATCAGTTATTTCAGGCACCCTAACCCTAACCCTAGCATGCAGTGAATGACTTTCTGAACAGCCAAGAAAAAGAGTTCTATAAGTGGCATCGAGGCCCTTAAACACCACTGGCTAAAGTGTATAAATACTGAAGGGGATTATGTTGGAAAATAATGTCCGGCAAAATTCAAATCCTTCAATATGAGGCTCACAACTTGTCAATCAGACCTCGTATATCATAACATCAAATGACAAATAATTGATGAATTTTATTTACGTTTCATACGACTAACAATCACAACATTCAATCAAATAACATAAACTAACAGTTTTTTCTCGTATGTCTTACATTTTAATAGTATCAATGTGTAGATACAGTTTTCTCTCGTTGAACTGCAAACATTTAAAAAAAAAAAAAAAAAAAAAATCCGTACTTCTGGTTCTTTCCGGATTCCAGATTTATTTATTACGCTCGCCCCTACTCTACACCAATAGTGTTTTCTTCTACACACCTTTTGGAAAGAACAGTTTCATGTGAATAAAATGCATGACTTCTTGACATTTTCCAACACCCCGTCACATCCGAAGCTACTAGGTATACGTGGTGCACCGCCGAGGAGTTCCGATTGCTCGCCCTCAGAAGTTTAAACAAAATGGCGGGATACAAGTGCATTTTCAATGTGTTGTATTCTGATACAGAAAATGTAAGAGTTATCATCTAGAGTTACTGAGTAATAGTTTATTTAATTCTGTTAAAACGTTGCATGGAACAACAAAAAGCATTGCAGGCAGAATTACCCAAAGCGAAAATGGAACAAGCCGCCATATTGTCTACACTAGCAACCTTCGCGCGAAATATCACCTATTACTGCGATTGAAAACAGGTAAACTGACCAAAAAAGTTTCCAATAATTCATATTTATCTAGCGTCAACATAGCGTGTCGACTACTGATGACAACAGGTAAGTAGGAGAATATTTTTAATCAACACCGGTACGGAAAGACATAAATGACGTATGAATATATTTCTGTTTGATGAGATAATTATTATGTTAATCACAGTAATTGGGACTCCAGATCCCAGCCCAGATAGATAATTATCTTACTTACAAACAACAGGCCGGCCTCATGTTTGCGTGGTTCATAGCATTACGTGTTAAGATGTATATCTAGCTAATATTAATTACCTTCGAATTAAATTTGCATAGGCTAATTATTTTGTAGCTTTGATATTTCATCCATGAAAATAATTGATTAATATCATATCAGTCGCTTATGTTTTGCATATACTATAAACGTATTAATATTGGCGCAGTCAAATTTTCGCGATTTTACAAATTATAACAAAATAGTACAATGAAGAATTAGTGCATTCTCATATTTTCTCAAGGACAAGCACATAATATAGTATACTTAGTGCAATCATAATTTAGTGCAATGCTTTAAGAGCGAAAAGCACTAAAAAAGATTATCGTTAAAATACGTATGCTTCCAGTAACACTTTATTCTGCGACAACATTTGCTGGGATACATCATACTACAGAAAAATAAATCACCCTTAGAATACAAACAGAGGATATACCATCACTTACAGTTTCTCTGTCAGACCAAGATTTGATATCCTTTCGTTTTTAAACCGTCAAAAATTAACATAAATTATTTTTGAATTCGTAACTTCGGTTTAACATTTAAATGAAATAGCCGCCATTTAATTCCTTGCCTCCTATTGATCTAAATATAAATATTGTCTGATTTCGATGATTTTTTTTTTGTATATTATAATGGGAAACCGGTCACTTTAGTAACTTAAATATTTAAACAAAATGGTCGCCATTTCCTTGACCCCCTATTGGTCGAAATCTAAATATTTCTATGAAATTTGGTTTGTAGGTACAGGTACCATGTGACACCGCTCACTTTCGTAACTTTAGTTTTAATATTTTAAAACCAAATGTCCGCCATTTCCTTGCGGTCAATTGGTCAAATTTGAAATATCGTCCGTTTTCAATGCCAAGTGTGGATATGATTTATACCACCACGAATAACTTCAGGAGGTCGAGGTAATGTTGGAGACGCTTTGTGGAAGGTCGGGGTGACTTCAACTTTTTCTCACACTGGTGATCATGTGTACATGCATGTAGCTGTAAGTTGACCGAATTCATGCTACATAGGTATCCTGATCACCCACGCGATAAAATGGCGAACATGGAAACTGCATCTTTATAAAAACACGTGACAAGACCTAATTAGTTATTGGGTATTGTAATTTCGCACACCGATCTCAGAAGATCTACGTCACAATCTATGTCAGACCAAAAGAACGATCCACCAGTTTGCACTTTGAGACATCCCCCAGTCGTTGGAGATGACCCCCAATTCGTGTATCCGGCTGACATTAGAGACCCATCGGGCCATATCCAATTTCCGTTTTCCAGGAATCCGCCAAGGTGGTAGTCATAATTTACGTCTGAAATCAACACAAATCATATTTGTTTCAAACTGTATAAAACACACACAAAAAAAAAAAAAAAAAAAAACCATCTTACCACAAACCGAACGAAATTTAAGTTATTAATACATTCCAGACGATATATTAATTGTTATGCCCCATTACAAGAAAATATATTCCACATGTGTTGCGTGCGAGGATTTGACTGCTCATTGGTTACAGAGAATGCTATAGTTAACTCTTGTGAACTGTACGAAAAGGGAAAATACCAACCAACCACAATTATATAGGCCTATACGTCACTCACCAAATGCCCCTTGAACGAATGTTTGTCTGTCTGCAGTGGAAACGTGGAACAGGAAACCTCCTTCCTGTTGACATGATGTCATTGCTTGTGTCCACGTCATAGGGGTGGTGTATTCTTTGAAGCACATACCATTGTAGTCGTAAAAGCTGGATGGACAGGTCACTAATTTAAACAAGAAATTAACAAACGAACATCAAACTTCATTTTATCATTATAGTTAAAATATTCCAAGACAGTAAATTAAGCGATAACAATTTCTCGTTCGGCAGATTATGAAACAATATGCGTCAACATATATATACATTGTATATATATGTTAGTCGAGATCGAAACGCGGAGCTTGTCTTATTATAGAAAGTAGTCACGTGGTACAACCCACGTTCAGTCCAGGTCATCGTAATCCTGCTTAAGCATAACATACCATGCTGGCAGTTATAACTTTGTCTCCACGTGACAGGTAATTTTGCTTCCACGTGACAGGTAACTTTGTCTCCACGTGACAGTTTATTTTGCCTCCACGTGGCAGTTAACTTTGTCTCCACGTGACAGTTAACTTTGTCCCCACGTGACAGGTACTTTTGTCTCCACGTGACAGGTAATTTTGTCTCCACGTGACAGTTAACTTTGTCTCCACGCCACAGTTAACTTTGTCTACACGTGACAGTTAATTTTGTCTCCTCGTGACAGTTAACTTTGTCTCCACGTGACAGTTAACTTTGTCTCCACGCCACAGTTAACTTTGTCCCCACGTGACAGTTAATTTTGTCTCCTCGTGACAGTTAACTTTGTCTACACGTGACAGGTAATTTTGTCTCCATCAGATTCTATCCTGTCATTATCGGAGTCATATAATGGGATGAATGTAAATTGTATGCCTGGACCAATTTTTGATGTTCCTATTGAAAACAAGCACCGGACATAGGGGACGTCAGCCCTTCACCTAGCCACGTCTTCTAAACAACCAGCCATCGATAAAAAGATAATTTCTGATAAAAGAATAATGATGTTGTGTTCATGCCTAAAAGAGTTTTGATGTATCAACTGCTCGAATATTGTTGATACGCAGTTTGAGGTCCGTGTTAATTTATTTTTATATTATCTATACTTGGAAAGGATATTTTATAATTCTCTATCGATATTTACTTAAAATGTTTATAGCTAATGGACTAAGTATCCCCATAGCTATTAATACCTCTATGCGACCCCGATCTTGAGGATTATTGGTGTGAGATACGATTGATTTTGCGAGGATTACTATGATGATTATAAACCGCAAATGAAATACTTCCGGAGAAGGAATTATATAAAATTGTCATGTATTGTGCACTCGCTAACGGATACTTTTTGACAAGATGAACAGCCATTTGCAATTGATATTTTCTCAGAAAAAAAAAAAAAAAAATGTCCCAGGCAGATTTTATTTCCATATCGTTAACATTTCTGGCTTTGAATTAGGAGCCACGACCAGGCGTTTCTGGGGATACTGTTTACAATTCACGATCAGAATGACGCTTCATCGTAATCACTTTAATATTATGGCACGTGCAGATGTTCCTCGCCAGTCAACAGTAAAACAAAAACATTGACAGGTTTGTGGCGTTTTTCTACCTACTGTATTTTGCTTGGAACTAGTCGAAAATACCTAACTTACATTTAAATAGAGAGTCAGGTAACATATTTCTAAATATAGTATCATGGTGCTACGCGTGATCAATTTTGAGGTTTCCCCAAACTCATTCATCTCATTAAGAAACTTGACTGTATATTTATTTCTCACGTACTTCAAAGAATTATCCCGTGGTTGCGAAAGATGGGATAAGTCGGTCTTATACGGGGTAGGGAAAGATTGCTGTCACGCGCTATGACGATACTCACAAAATCATGACGTCATCATTTTATGTAGCATAGCCCCGTCGCGAATTGATAACGTCATCAATTTCGACGCTCATTCCTTGAAAGATTGATGAGGACGCGATGAAAATGACTACAACCCTTATATTTTGTTACCTTTTATTTACTATATGTTAGAAAAGATCAAACATGGGCCTGTACCGCGGGCAGGGATATAGCAAACTTAGTGTAAGAGTTTGACATGCAAGCACTCGACAAGCCTCGTGTTTGCAATCCAAACCCTTACACTCGGATTGAGATATCCTTGTCCAAGGAACAGGCCCGTGTATGGTTCTATTAGGCATCACCAAAGAGAAAACCGCCGTTAAAGCGAAACCGTAATTATCGCTCAAAATAATATTAAAAAACAAGGGCAGAATACGAACGTAAATATATATTTGCAGGGTGACCTTTGGACAAGTACAAGGAGAACATGACCAGGTCTTCCGGAAGAGTAACCATTTATGAAATCTAGAGTGGTCGGGTGGTTCAATGGTAAAGTACTTGTTTTTCACCAAGGCGGCCGGGGTTCGACTCCCCGATCGGACGTGAAACGTTAAGGGGTCACCTGCTCGACCACGTTGGCTTTCTTCGGGTAACCTGTTTTATCCCGCAGTAAGACTCATCGCGTGCATGCTTCCATCCGGGCGAACGAGAGATAGTTATATAAATCGATATAACTTGTTAAGCAATTGTTGTAATTTGTTGCATTTATTTTTGATTGCAATCATACTCTATGTAAATAATCAACATGAACTTGAATTAAAACTGCATAATATGATTTAATTCAAATTTGCATACGATTTGGTTAAAGTCTGAAAAGCAGAAAATGATTTCTTTTTGATGATTGAGGTACAGTATGTTGATACCATGACGGTGTTTTACGTCGACGGTAAACCACATTGTTTCGCTGTGCAGTCAATAAGCTATTCTGATACCCTAGTCGTAGGTTAAGTAATGCCCGTCATATATATATAATATATATATATATGTATATACAGTGACGTGCCAAAAGTCTTTCGCGTTTTTGTCATTTCGCTATATATTCTTTGTATTTCCCACTTTATTCAAAGATTTTTCATTACTTTGTTGATAGATGGATTTAGACAATTTTTGGTTATTTGGTACAAAATCGTTCAAGGTTTCCTTTCATAATACTATTCATCTAATTTTTCGTTGTGCATATCTGGAGTAATACAGAATTATCTACACCGCTAATTACTGTGCGACGGCATTTTTATACGCTACAAAAATGACGTCAAAATGGCATCCCAAAATTGGATGTTGGAAATAGATCACGATTTTCTAGTAAGGCACAACAGAAAACGGTGAATATGCAACGAAGCAGGAAGCAATTCTCTATAAGTACACAGAATTTCATTAGAAATGATCAATTAACAAAGTCGTGAAAATTCTTTGAAAAAAAAAAGAAAAAAAAGAAAGAAAATACAAAGAAAACATTAAAAAATGATAAAACGTGAAAGACTTTTGGCACGTCAATATCTGTTGAAATAAAACGCGTGTAAAGAATGACGTACCCTTAAGAGGTATTTTCGCGGTCGTAACTAGTTCGCGGTATCAAATTTCGCGCAACACCGGGATATACATGTACTTTTTATGAGTATATATAACATATATTTATAATTCTCGGTGATAATACTACCCGGATATTTATTTTCGCGGTAAGCCGGATATTTATTTTTGCGATATATTCAATGACCGCGAACATCGTGAAATTACATTCTCCGCGAATAATACCAACTGAAAAGTATATAAAGAATGACAACTGTAAGTTACAGCTTCATATGTATCAAGTGTACTTGGCAAATTCCAAATATACTTCAACATGTAGATGACTTAATATATAGAAACTTTGTATATTTGCATTACTGTCACTATGCTTTGTATCAAAAGGAAAATAAAAAGATTTTGCGAAAAAAAAAGAAAAAAAGAAAAGAATAACAACTGTATACTTGTATGTTGTTCACTAAAGGGATTTATAAGACAATTAAATTTATTCTTATTCATTAAGTATCAAAATAATAAATTCAGAAAATCATTTGTCAAAATATTTTATCCATCGCCCTCTCTCAATTGTACTGTTATCACGGAAAGGCTGCGTTAATGCTTTAGTTACAATGAAAAACCACAGTAAATCTTTAAATCGATTTGATGTGAACCTCACTATTATAAGTCTTGTATTTCATTGCATTTAAGCTATTGATCTGGAGTTGTTTAATTTCAAGCTGGGACAGTTTTAAATTACAAATTAATTGAGGATATTTCTAAGTAATATGTGTAATATCGATTCGGATAGATTGGTATATGGTTTTTACTTCGTGACGTTGTCTATTTTGTAGTTGAGTGAGTAAGAACGATGTTCCACAAATGCATTATTTTAAATATTTAATGATAAATTTCCGAATTACCAAATGGACCGTATGTCGCGGAATCGGTGCCGTTGATCGGGTTTCGCATGCTAGTTTATTTTGGTAGACTAACCCTACATAATGACTCTATATTCCCCTGATAAACTTTATTGTGTCTTCATGTATCCAATTACTTTAAACGAAAATGATTTGAGAAAAAAAAGTAATATATTAACAACATGTTCATTTCTGAAGCTACGTCCTGACTGCACAACGCCTGTTTTCTCTATATCTCTGAAGCTACGTCCTGACTGTAGCAAGCCTGTTTGCTATACATGTATATCTCTGAAGCTTATTCCTGACTGTATCCCTTTTTTGCCCATCTATATCTCTGAAGCTACGTCCTGGCTGTACCACGCCCGTTTTCTCTATATCTCTGAAGCTACGTCCTGACTGTAACACGGCTGTTTTCTCTATATCTCTGAAGATACGTCCTGACTTTACCACGCCTGTTTTCTCTATATCTCTGAAGCTACGTCCTGACTGTACCACGCCCGTTTTCTCTATATCTCTGAAGCTACGTCCTGACTGTACCACGCCTGTTTTTCATCTATCTCTGAAGCTACGTCCTGACTGTACCCCGCCTGTTTTCTCTATATCTCTGAAGCTACGTCCTGACTGTACCACGTCTGTTTTCTCTATATCTCTGAAGCTACGTCCTGACTTTACCACGCCTGTTTTCTCTATATCTCTGAAGCTACCTCCTGACTGTACCACGCCCGTTTTCTCTATATCTCTGAAGCTACGTCCTGACTGTACATGTACCACGCCTGTTTTTCATCTATCTCTGAAGCTACGTCCTGACTGTACCCCGCCTGTTTTCTCTATATCTCTGAAGCTACGTCCTGACTGTAACACGTCTGTTTTCTCTATATCTCTGAAGCTACGTCCTGACTGTACCACGCCTGTTTTCTCTATATCTCTAAAGCTACGTCCTGACTGTACCATGCATTTTCCTCTATATCTCTCTATAAAAAAGATTATTTATTTAACAGCAATTGCGAAACAAATTATATCAACTTATAGTAATCACTCTTGTTGGTCGGGATGGAAGCGCGCGATGGGTCTTACTGTGGGAGGAACCCGGAGTACCCGGGGAAAACCCACGTGGTAGGTGACCACATACATTTCCACGTCCGATCAGGGAATCGAACTCCGGCCGCCTAGGTGAAAGACAAATTTATTACCACTGTGCCATCCGACCAAAGTTTTGTACTTAGAAAACAACCTCTAGGATATTAGGGTTAGGGCGTCTTCCCATTTCCCCGTTGTTTATTTTATTTTCTGGAATATAGGGTGTATATTTCATGATGCACATTCACCAACTGACTCGAAATTGTCAGTTGAAGGATTTACGTCGTGATAGATGACATTAAAGTCTTTTCGACACAATAACGAGTACTGGGACTATAATGTCAGTCATAATCATGTAGCTTAGCGGTTTCACGCACAATGCAATTGATATCTTTTCGAGAAAACGAAACTAGCTTTAGCCGAACCTCGTTATCGTGGAGTCAATGAGGCTATGGTGCATCTCGTGAATTCGAGGTAACTAAGCATATTTAACATAGAATGTTTACCATCGGGACCGAATGTTCATTTCGAGTTATACAGGGTCTTCGAGTAATCAGAGTTCGAGATAAATGAGGTTTCTCTGTATGATATAAACGTGCAATGTTATTTTCTTGACTCTCCGTGAAGACCTATGTTTGTATACATTTTGTAATTGTTTTATCTATTTCTATTTAAGATAAAGGACTCCGTTTACACGTCATTTTTTGTTGTAGTTTCAGCTACTGATTATGACGACAGGTAAGTTAATTGTATCAAAACCCAAGGACATAGACAATATTCAAAGAGTTGTCCAGCACATTAGTTGCCCAGTATCAGCATATAATGGCAGAAACCTAGACAAACGATCTCTAACCAGGGCGAGGTACAATGGTATTGTCAACGTAATTCTGGTAATGGAGTTCTCATCATCAATAATTGTTTGCTGTTTAATGAATTATGTATGAGCTCAAAGACTTCTTCTGATAATACGGCAGATACCTCTGTGATTTTATCTTATGTAATAATTGCAATCTGATGTTATTATTGTCGTCATAAATAAACGTTTGTTTTCTTCGCAATTAGCTAAGAAGGTGCTCAACCAGAGCGTGACTGTTTTGTTTATTCTACGTAACATCGCCTACGCATTTTCTGAACGAAAACTGTCCCACCACTTTTCTACTGTTTACAGACCATAGTGTTTAGTACGGTAGAATGTCCCACCACTTTTCTACTGTTTACAGACCATAGTGTTTAGTATTACGGTAGAATGTCCCACCACTTTTCTACTGTTTACAGACCCCAGTGTTTAGTATTACAGTAGAATGTCCCACCACTTTTCTACTGTTTACAAACAATAGTGTTTAGTATTACTGTAGAATGTCCCACCACTTTTCTACTGTTTACAGACCATAGTGTTTAGTATTACAGTAGAATGTCCCACCACTTTTCTACTGTTTACATACCATAGTGTTTAGTATTACAGTAGAATGTCCCACCACTTTTCTACTGTTTACAGACCATAGTGTTTAGTATTACAGTAGAATGTCCCACCACTTTTCTACTGTTTACAGACCATAGTGTTTAGCATTACGGTAGAATGTTTCACCCTTTTTCTACTGTTTACAGACCCCAGTGTTTAGTATTACGGTAGAATGTCCCACCACTTTTCTACTGTTTACAGACCATAGTGTTTAGTATTACAGTAGAATGTCCCACCACTTTTCTACTGTTTACATACCATAGTGTTTAGTATTACGGTAGAATGTCCCTCCACTTTTCTACTGTTTACAGACCATAGTGTTTAGTATTACAGTAGAATGTCCCACCACTTTTCTACTGTTTACAGACCATAGTGTTTAGTATTACAGTAGAATCTCCCACCACTTTCTACTGTTTACAGACCATAGTGTTTAGTATTACATTAGAATGTCTCACCACTTTTCTACTGTTTACAGACCATAGTGTTTAGTATTACAGTAGAATGTCCCACCACTTTTCTACTGTTTACAGACCATAGTGTTTAGTATTACAGTAGAATGTCCCACCACTTTCTACTGTTTACAGACCATAGTGTTTAGTATTACAGTAGAATGTCCCACCACTTTTCTACTGTTTACAGACCCCAGTGTTTAGTATTACGGTAGAATGTCCCACCACTTTTCTACTGTTAACAGACCACAGTGTTTAGTATTACAGTAGAATGTCCAACCACTTTCTACTGTTTACATACCATAGTGTTTAGTATTACCGTAGAATGTCCCACCACTTTCTACTGTATACATACCTCAGTGTTTACGGTAGAATGTCCCACCACTTTTCTGCTGTTTACAGACCATAGTGTTTAGTATTACAGTAGAATGTCCCACCACTTTCTACTGTTTACAGACCCCAGTGTTTAGTATTATGGTAGAATGTCCCACCACTTTTCTACTGTTTACAGACCATAGTGTTTAGTATTACGGTAGAATGTCCCACCACTTTTCTACTGTTTACAGACCCCAGTGTTTAGTATTATGGTAGAATGTCCCACCACTTTCTACTGTTTACAGACCATAGTGTTTAGTATTACGGTAGAATGTCCCTCCACTTTTCTACTGTTTACAGACCATAGTGTTTAGTATTACAGTAGAATGTCCCACCACTTTTCTACTGTTTACAGACCATAGTGTTTAGTATTACGGTATAATGTCCCACCACTTTTCTACTGTTTACAGACCCCAGTGTTTAGTATTACAGTAGAATGTCCCACTACTTTTCTACTGTTTACAGACGATAGTGTTTAGCATTACGGTAGAATGTCCCACCACTTTTCTACTGTTTACAGACCATAGTGTTTAGTATTGCAGTAGAATGTCCCACCACTTTTCTACTGTTTACAGACCATAGTGTTTAGTATTACAGTAGAATGTCCCACCACTTTTCTACTGTTTACAGACCATAGTGTTTAGTATTACAGTAGAATGTCCCACCACTTTTCTACTGTTTACAGACCATAGTGTTTAGTATTACAGTGGAATGTCCCACCACTTTTCTACTGTTTACATACCATAGTGTTTAGTATTACGGTAGAATGTCCCACCACTTTCTACAGTTTACAGACCACAGTTTTAGTATTACCATAGAATATCCCACCACTTTTCTACTGTTTACAGACCATAGTGTTTAGTATTACCGTAGAATGTCCCACCACTTTTCTACTGTTTACAGACCATAGTGTTTAGTATTACAGTAGAATGTCCCACCATTTTTCTACTGTTTACAGACCATAGTGTTTAGTATTACCGTAGAATGTCCAACCACTTTTCTACTGTTTACAGACCATAGTGTTTAGTACGGTAGAATGTCCCACCACTTTTCTACTGTTTACAGACCACAGTGTTTATGGTAGAATGTCCCACCACTTTTCTACTGTTTACAGACCATAGTGTTTAGTATTACAGTAGAATGTCCCTCCACTTTTCTACTGTTTACAGACCATAGTGTTTAGTATTACAGTAGAATGTCCCACCACTTTTCTACTGTTTACAGACCATAGTGTTTAGTATTACGGTAGAATGTCCCTCCACTTTTCTACTGTTTACAGACCATAGTGTTTAGTATTACAGTAGAATGTCCCACCACTTTTCTACTGTTTACAGACCATAGTGTTTAGTATTACGGTAGAATGTCCCACCACTTTTCTACTGTTTACAGACCATAGTGTTTAGTATTACAGTAGAATGTCCAACCACTTTCTACTGTTTACAGACCAAAGTGTTAATGGTAGAATGTCCCACCACTTTTCTACTGTTTACAGACAATAGTGTTTAGTATTACGGTAGAATGTCCCACCACTTTTCTACTGTTTACAGACCAGAGTGTTTAGTATTACAGTAGAATGTCCCACCACTTTTCTACTGTTTACAGACCATAGTGTTTAGTATTACAGTAGAATGTCCCACCACTTTTCTACTGTTTACAGACCATAGTGTTTAGTATTACGGTAGAATGTCCCACCACTTTTCTACTGTTTACAGACCATAGTGTTTAGTATTACGGTAGAATGTCCCTCCACTTTTCTACTGTTTACAGACCATAGTGTTTAGTATTACAGTAGAATGTCCCACCACTTTTCTACTGTTTACAGACCATAGTGTTTAGTATTACGGTAGAATGTCCCACCACTTTTCTACTGTTTACACAACACAGTGTTTAGTATTACAGTAGAATGTCCCACCACTTTTCTACTGTTTACAGACCATAGTGTTTAGTATTACAGTAGAATGTCCCACCACTTTCTACTGTATACAGACCATAGTGTTTAGTATTGCAGTAGAATGTCCCACCACTTTTCTGCTGTTTACAGACCATAGTGTTTAGTATTACAGTAGAATGTCCCACCACTTTCTACAGTTTACAGACCATAGTGTTTAGTATTGCAGTATAATGTCCCACCACTTTCTATTGTTTACAGACCATAGTGTTTAGTATTGCAGTATAATGTCCCACCACTTTCTATTGTTTACAGACCATAGTGTTTAGTATTGCAGTATAATGTCCCACCACTTTCTACTGTATACATACCCCAGTGTTTACGGTAGAATGTCCCACCACTTTTCTACTGTTTACAGACCATAGTGTTTAGTATTACAGTAGAATGTCCCACCACTTTTCTACTGTTTACAGACCATAGTGTTTAGTATTACAGTAGAATGTCCCACCACTTTTCTACTGTTTACAGACCATAGTGTTTAGTATTACAGTAGAATGTCCCACCACTTTTCTACTGTTTACAGACCATAGTGTTTAGTATTACAGTAGAATGTTCCACCACTTTTCTACTGTTTACAGACCATAGTGTTTAGTATTACGGTAGAATGTCCCACCACTTTTCTACTGTTTACAGACCATAGTGTTTAGAATTACGGTAGAATGTCCCACCACTTTTCTACTGTTTACAGACCATAGTGTTTAGTATTACCGTAGAACTGTTGCGCAATACATATTTCTATTTTTTTTTAACTTTTTATTTCAGAGCCTCAAAATTACTATCTTAGTTTGCTGCTGACGTTTTACAGTAATAAAGCAAAAGTCAAATGTTTTAATTGGTATAGATATCGATTTTATCTACGGCACCATTTTGATTATCTGGGAATGAATTGATGATCATTATCAATAACACATGTTACATTGATTTCGAGAGATGGATCGAGTTTGTACTCTGTGGCCTTACAGATGATTTTAACCACAGACAGAAATTATTCTCTTAAATGACATTTACTATCCAATAACGCCTGTTTTGGCTACCAGAAATGGCTTTCAGAGACTGTACAGAAAACATAGGTGATGCTAATTTAATGAAACCATATCATGATTGATGTATTCAGCACAACCTCATAGCGAGCTTTTATAGCGAGTGCAAGTTCAAAGATAATTTTTTTTGTGCCTTTAATTATAATAGCGGTTGTGTAACCTTAATTTTTATTTGCGGGGTGAAGTAACTGATTTTTATTAATGAGCACTTAAAGAGCAACAGAGCGCAACTCAATGATACAATTTTAAAACATAAATTGTTGATTAAAATAAATTATAACAGTTCAATCCAGTGCCTTTATTGTCATTTATTAGTTTGTTTTTCATATTCTACACTCTATGAGTACGTTTAAAATATTAGTTTATATATTGAGGCGTGTCCTTACCAGTTGCAAAATAACCCGCAATTCGGTATTTAAGCGATCATAAATTGTCTTAAACCTAACTTCGGCATCCATATAATTAATTACTGTTAATTCTACTTTAAGAATGTACATACAAACAGCAACAGAAATTACGAAATAAAGGAAGAATAAGTGTAAACAATTTTCTCTCGTCATATAACGTACCAATGTCCTTGCGGAAGTAGAGCGCAGAACTGTCCGACACGGGAGTGTGCAGCTTTCGAAGGGTCCTGTCGAACAGTTGACATTTCGTGGCGGGCGCTGTACCACTGGAAATCAGTCCTTTGCAACCGGAAGTAGCAAAACACCTGATGCTACACTCCAGCTTTGATCTAGTTGTTACTTCCGCTAAAAGACCGGAACCTGAAGCAGACCCTTCCGTTTCCTGTACCACCTGTGAGTTTTGTGTGAAGGAGTTCTGCAAACTTTCTGCATTTGTTGTCCACAACAATGCTAAAGTACAGAACAGCACAAAGGTCCATGTTTTGACATCTCCTCGCAATTTACGTATTAAACACACACATGGTAAGTTCGAAGTCATGTTGATTATTGTCTTGTCTTTAATTAAATATTATTGGTGGAAATATTGCAATACTTTGGGAAAAGATTACCATAAAAATCCGTCCAATTATATTCGTTCTAGTTGCAGCATCAGTAAGGAAGCTGAAGACTTTGTGCGTTTCTCGACTCTGTGTGATTTGACATATATTCGCTGGACTAATCTGTACTTTTATCCATCATAAAAATATACATGTTATAACTGTCCAGGCTGAATCTTAAAAACGTATAAATCATACCCCATTGCATGTCCGGTTTAGTATAAAGGCTTTGGTGGGTGGGGCCCCTAGTTAGATATAATATTTATATTCGAAATGTAGCGATTTCTATAGACTTAGCGGCTCAATGGAGGCGTTATCAGTCGTAGTTGTAGGCAGGTGTTGTAATCCAATGAAAAGTACTCAAGTATAGTCATATATCGGGCAATGGAAACCTTTTCAGGCCGAGTGTCTTTGAGTATTCATATAATGAGTCCATTATCATTGATGATTGATCGCCATTTCGCTGTATTGAATAAAAGTTACTACTTCCGGTAAGAGATTGACTAAAATTACCACTTCCGGCGATTACCGTATACAACACCCAGAACACTGTGTACGAGAGTGGGCCAATAACAGGTACCGTATGATTGGAATCACAACTTAATTGTGGTATTGGATAGGCAAGTTATCGTCTTAAAAGGTGACAAACCAAATTACCTGTCCAGAACCTAACGATGTAGAAATCTATCTTTTAGTCAGTACAAGGCCTGGCCAGTTTATGTGTGCTAGTTTCCTGTATCGGCGACAGGATTAAGGTGTTAGGATGATAGTTGAGGTGGTATGACGCACGCGATTTACTCCACAAAAATAGATAAATATAATAAAAGGTTAACCAGTAAACGCAAGTTATTTATTTTCAAGAATCCGTCATTTTTTTTACGCATTTTTTTCAGGAATCCATCATTTCGTTTACGCATTTTTTTTTTCAAGAATCCATCATTTCGTTTACAAACTTTTTTCAGGAATCCATCATTTCGTTTACAAACCTTTTTTCATGAATCCATTATTTCGTTTTATGCAATTTTTTTTTCAGGAATCCATCATTTCGTTTACGCAATTTTTTTTTGTCAGGAATCCATCATTTCGTTTACAAACCTTTTTTCATGAATCCATCATTTTGTTATTGTTTCACTTATTTCTTCACGTTATCAGCCACAGGCTTATACTGAAACTTGATAAGAACATGTAGTAGTGCGAGCAGGAAACCTCCGATACCCTGGTCCCTATTTTAAAGTGATGTTACATTATTTCACGGTAATTGAATCACAGGAAGCTTGTAGAGGAAGCAGAATAATTTGTGAGGCTCTTAATCATGAAGCTATTCTTTTCATAATATCCTGTATAAGTTGTTTCTTAATCCCTCAATGGATTTTCTCAATACAAATGTGCATGACGCATACTGATATGCTCGTTCCGTTAATTATTTTACATGCACAATTTGCAGCATGCTTCCATAGTCGTAAACATGAATAGCTATATTTCCTTGAGTTTTCGCTTGTTTTTTTTTTTTTTTTTTTTTAAATAATTATAACACAATTGTGGAAGAATATTAATTTGTTTTGCATTGATAAAGAAATGCGACATATTAACGAAATTGTAATTCTGACTCAAAGTCGATAAAAACGAGTGCAGAATGCGCAGGGTTGATGAAGATCTGGGTAAATATTGGAAGCTATTTCCTTACCCGATGTGTTAGATGCATGTTGATATGCCTGGTGGTTCCGTTGTGGCGACTTAACCCGGATTTGACCTAGATCCGCATGCCGGATATCGTCGATGAAGTAAAAGAGTCTTGTTTTAATCTTTTTGTATTTTTTCAAGTGTTTCCTTTTCTCGCGTGTATCAATGTCAGAATTACGTTTTCGTTCGTGGTTTCGCACATTCTCCTGAATCAAGTCCTTAAAGAAATGTGTTTCTGATGTTTGTAGGTATTTACTTGACTAATTTGCAGATGAAATAAGTACTTTCTATATATGAAATGAAAGTGTAAGGTCTTGAGGTTTGAAATATCAGAAACTTACATTGCTACTTTAATCAAAATGGCGTAGGACTACAGTTGTGAAAAGGTGGGGATTCCCCAGGCGGGGGTTTCCACTTTCGCTGTTAATATGAGGACTACTGTCTTTCGATTAGCAGTGTTGATTGTGTGTTTTCTCCATTTGGGCAGAAGATTAAATAGGAAGGTGAATGCATCAGGGCCTACTGATTGGATATTTAGGTGAGAGAAGTTTCCAAAGTTTTATGTGTGGGCTGGGCAATACATGTAAATGTAAAATATATTGAAAAAAAAGTTTTTCTAGCCTGTTTTTGTCAGGGGGAGTTAATTAAATGTGTATTTTGTTGTAAATTTAGGTGATTTTTTTTTTGTGCTGAATTCAATACAAGATGGTGGCCCCTATATAAAAAAAGTTCAAATTGGTAGAATTTTTAAACATTCTATTTACAGGTTTCCAAGTTAACATTCTTCAAAATTATAGCTAGTGGACCAGTGTTGAAAACTCCATTTCGGGCAGGACAGTGGTAAACGTTAACATTATCGTCTATGGGAGATCATTTGGTTCCGTGGTTCCTATAAGCCATTCATCCTATCCATGTCATAGTTTATCAGGTAGGGAAACCTTTAAACTTTGAACTTTAAATGTGCGATTGAGGGATTGGTGTCATTAGTAATGACATATTGTAAAATAATTATTTGTGTGAGACCTTCGAACGTCTGTAATATAAACAGCGTTACATTAGAAGCATGGCCGGGTTTCTCAACTACGCCCATATCTAAACATCTCACTTCCATTAAATCAGGGTTGCAGTGGTATTGCGATACTCTAGACTAGGTCAAATTAGATGACCGTTTTAAATCAATAATTGACATAAATGATAAAATAAACATTTATACCGAAAACATAGTTTATTCACAAATATAAATTCAACAAAGGCAAAACATTATAAATAAAACAAATATATGTCGGAACGTAACACGACGTCATGGCGTCTCGACGCGATATTAAGTTTGATGTAGATGTAGGCTCCTTCCATGTAATACATTTTAAGATCAGTGTTAGTCATAGTTTGTTATAACCCAGTTTTATTTAAGTGTTATCGTTGTAAGTATCATTTCATTAAAGCGACTATAGCTGTAAAAATCACAGTCGGAAAATATCACAAGGCGTAATATTTTTAACAAATACTAGTGATGGGAATCGGTTTAAATTTCAACATCGGTGATCGGATAAAATCGGTTAGTGTCAACCAATTGATTTTCGATTATTTTCGATTAGCCTACCGTTACACAATTCTTTAAAAAGATATTACTTTTTCATTACTCCGGAACTGAATAAGCCTATACAGTGTGTACATGTATTATCTTTGAAGAAGAGTTTGTGGCCATTTTGATTTTATATTAGCTTTACTTCAAATAGTTTCGTATCTTAATTTATCTATCATATCGTTTCAACATTATAACCTTTATTGATAAACTGTTATATAAATATACATATTTTTTTGTAATGGACTATAGTTAAACAGCATGATTGGTAAGAAGTTGAAGTTAAGAGTAGAAATACACAGAACTTCCGCTTCTCTTTAGTGAAATTGAAAGTAGAACTTGCACTTCCGGTTTTGAAAACAATCAACGATGTTGACATCTCGTAATCGATCATTGAGAATTGGTTGCCTTTCCGATAAGAAATCGATTATAATCGATAATCGAGACAACACTAACAAATATTTCATAAAATTAAAGTCTCTTCAACCGTGTTTTAAACATCTAAATCGGAAACGGCAATAACATTACCATTCGGTAGGTGGCGCTCGTGTCCACGTGACTCCGTTCGGGTTTCTTCGTGTGGCATTCTTTACAAGCATCAATCGCGATAAACAGTGTTTTAAAAGCCTTAAACATATATTTATAGAATATATTTACAGTATTGGCTCGTGCATCGCTATATCGTAGACCAATTTCACTATTCATAACAATAATCAGCGTTTAATAAGTTTGAATTTTACAGCTATAGTCACTTTAAATTAGGGCTGTGTTAGTATAGTTAATACTTATGATATCACGGAGAGGTATGTATCCACCTCAGTGTCAAAACCTGATATTTCACCAACAGGTCACATGATCGATGTTAGATATTCATAGTTTTATGATGTAACTATTGGACAGTATAACTCACCGATGTTGACGTCATACCGTAAGTCTGAGACTGACGTAATAACAAAGCCACGTCACAAAGTTGATTTAGTTATTGTTAAACAGTCAAAGCATATTGATTGGTTAGTTTTTAGATTGTATCCCAACGCGTGGGAAATCTGCTGTTTCGACTACTTTAAAACATATTATAAATATAAATTCCGTGTTAACTATCATGAATTAATCAGGTTTGAATAACTTTATCCTAGAGAAGTGGCCGTGTCGGGACTCGAACCAACGACCCCTCGCTCATGTAGCCTTTCGTCCTATCACTAGATCACTCAGTCTCCATAAGGCCATTTGAGGTAAGGTTGATTTCATTTTTCTGCGAATCTACTCCGATTTCCTTGTCGTATTCTGGGTTGAGAAGAGGAAATCATGCACAATCTCCCGTTAATGTACTCTTTTTCCAGATTCTTAGGACACTAAACATTCCCGACAGGAATCGAACCCGGGTCCCTTGCGTGATGAAACCGTCTTTACATCCTGATCTAAGGAAGCATAAATATCACGCCCACACAGGGATTCGAACTCTAGGTCGTTTAAAAGTCTGATGCTCTAACGACTGAGATACACGGGCTTCATAAGCCAGTTTCAACTGAATTTGGTTCCTTGAAATATAAATTAGTTTAATATACATATGTTTTGAAGTATGAAAGTTACGATTTTTTAATGAAATAAGTAATAATTAGTAGTCAAATTAGACATATTAGGACTTGTTTACCTTTCTCAGTCTTAATTAAGTCAAATGCATTGATTGACATGCTAACACAGTAAAATTGAAGTACTCTACATTCTTACGATTTTTGGATTTTGTTCTTTAAGGTATTTAAAGAATGGCTTTTAGTTATTATAACAAGAAGTCCAGCACTAGTTTAACATATATTAAATAATCAAAGTATATTTCACAGTTTCATTGGTATACAAAAATATATAATTATTAACGTAGTTCCGAGTGTTGTATAAATGGTGTGATGGAGGGTGACACCATTATTCACGTAACCCATATCTCGGTCCTTGTCCCCGAGGGTCGGATGGGTGGCCGACTGGTCCGATTGAAGAAGGGGAACCTCACACTGTTGTCCCTCGTAATGGGGGTCACACACACATTTTGTTGAATTCTCGAAGTGTTTACAAATCCCCCCGTTTTTGCACACAATATCTTGACATAAATCACGTCTGTGTTCACAATAAACTCCGGAATATCCGTCTGTACATTCACAATTAACGTCCAATGACGTTCCCTTACAAGATCCGCCATTTTGACAATGATGATTGACACATAGGTCGATAGTGTTCCGGCAATCTGGGCCGGAAAATTGGTCGCCGCACGCACATACCGGAAGTTTACTTGTACTATCCAGGAAACACGTGCCGCCATTGTAACATATGAAGTCATCACAGAGATCGACAATAATATCACAGTTATCCCCCTTGTATCCCTCTTCACAGGAACAAGTATATGAATCACTCATATTTAGACATCTCCCTGCAAATTAAAAAATAAATTATTTTATTCAAGCTTTGTTTTGAATTCTAAACTAGCAACGTTGCTTATGGCACCAAGTGCTGTTTACAGAATGTCAGTTATTTCAATATCCGCGGGAAAACTTGTCAGGCTCATCTTTCGAAAACGTCCCTTACTTCAATTTTTCAAAGGATTGTAATGAATAAATCTGAGTTGATATAACTTCCTTAAATTTTGTAATGATTTCCTATGGAACATTTACAGTTATGGAATTTCCCAGAGTTCAGAAAAAATTATGATACTAACCGCAATTGGCCCGAAATAGTTCGGGTATGAAAATGAAAACGAAACACAATAGAGGGTCTAGATAACATATATACTATATACATATAAAAGACGAGTTAATGTTTATAGCTTGCAATGAACTTCCCTATCTAATTCACCTCAAAAATCATTTTATTTATCACAGGAAATGTAATAAAATTTTGATTTCGACTCACCGTTTTTACAAGGGGAGTCGTCACAAGGATTGATATACGTCTCACACCTCTTTCCTATAAATGGCGCCAAGCAATCACACGCGGCGCCGAATTCTTTCATTATGCACGTGCCGTTATTTTTGCACGCGATCTCCTGACACGTGGGGACAGGATTTTCACATCTGACTCCGTGATATTCTGGGGGGCACGTGCATGTAGGTCCAAGATCGCTGTCCTACAATTAAGAATCATCATGATTATTGCGCCGATTATAAAACCAAGCTTCAGGTATCTCAATTTATGATCTCAACATATTATATAGCCATTAAACACAGAGGTATGTTTTCATATCATTTTTTTAATTAAATAATTATTTATGTAGCTGTAACACAGTTGTGTATGTACTATACAAAAATATATGCAATGTATGAATGATGAATCGGTCTCTTGCGTGGGGTTAGTTTATACATCATCTATTATATGCTTTGCCTTTTACGAAAATAAATATATCTTAAACCTAAAAAAAAAGAAAGAAAAAAAATAATAGAGATTTTGACACCTGTTCTCATCCAGCCAATCCTTGCTACCTCGCATTGCTATTGACGATTAATGTTTAACAATAAGAAGGTGCCATACTTCAAGGTTACAGGATCAGCCAATGATAATTGGAAACCTACCTGGCAGTGTCCTCCATGTTCGCAGAATCCTTCATAGCATAGACGATTTTCACAGTGAATTCCTGTAAAGTTGTGCGGACACAAGCAAGTGTAATTGGATGTTAAGTTAAACAGGCAAGTTCCTCCGTTCATACAAGGCTGAGTCTTCATGCAGAAGTTTGTATCTGAAACACAAACGAACGAGAAAGATTAACTTGTTGAAAGGCTAACAATTCCTTAATTTTCATAACATCAGTATAAACCCGCGCGGGAAGCAGGAACCTCTAGAATAATTTGATTTGGTTTGTATTTTTGAAGGACGACATTTCGTGTGCGAGATTTCGTGTAGTGTATGCCTGTATGTTTTGGGAGGCGGCGGTATGCTCGTGTTTGTCTCCTTCTGATAGCGCGAGACTGATGCCGACTTGTAGTGCTATCTCACTGAAGCATACCACCGAATACGACCAGCAGGACATCCCACCCGGTCACATTATACTGCCAAGGGGCGAACCAGTCATCCCACACCCAAGCTTGCAGAGCATTAAGCAGGAGCATCAACTACTATTTGTATAGACTCTGGTGTGTCTCGGCCTCTAGAATGGCTAAATGTTGATACACGAAGAGTTGCAATTATCAATGATTTAAATACTTTGCAGTAAAATTTTTTGCTCTCTTTGACTTCCAATACTTACCGACATTACAGTACTCTCCTCGCCATCCGCCCAGACAAATACACTGAGAAGGCTGTAAGCAGTATCCATTTACACATTTAGGATGGGTCAAACACTGGTCACATGACTCGCCCGTCCATCCCATGATGCACCTATAAGGATAAAAAAGTACTTAACGATGATGCGAAGTTGCAGTATAAGGTTTGCTATTCCTTGGTCTTATTATTGTTATTATTTAAAGGTTTGTCTTCAACAGATTTTTGATCAAAAAAGAATTTTAAAAAAAGAAAGATGCTGATTCGGTTGAGGAATTCCAACCAACTTTGAAGTAATTTACATTCAAACAGCAAAATTTCTATTATCACAAAAGCATTTTACAAACATATTTGTGGCATTAAAGCGACAGTCACGTTTAAAGAATTTTTTTTCGAATTTCCTAAACACTTCCATGCTAGCATAATAGCAATATAAGTTTAAACTGTATTTCATTGATTAATCAATACATTGTACAAGCAACAATTAGTACAACATGAATGTAAACAGTCGGATTCAGAAACAAGTACAATGTACTTATATTAATCTGTCTCAGTATCATTATTTCTGGTAATGATTTTATTTTCAAAAGTTGTTTTTTTTCAATACAGTGACAATAATAGTTCATTCGTACTACATATTAACCCTTCAACTCCAAATTGTCTCTCATACTGTCACGTCTCTCATACCATATTAATTATTAAAAAGGGAGAAGATTTTTAATGACTGCATAAAGAAAGTTAATATATCAATTTATATAACACTGTGTTGCTATAAGGAGGAAAAAGAGGAGAAAAAGAAAGAACATCTCCGTGTTATGACTAATAAGCAAAAGGATAGTACTGAAAAAATGATGCTATAAATAGATTCATTAGTGCAGGGAGGGGGAAAGGAAAGGATGCATGGGTTTAAAAGAAGAAACCTTTGTGAATTTAGCAATACAAGACTTTAGGAGCCGAAATTAGTTGCAATTTAATCTTACGGAGGTACTATAACCAGGTCTGTACACATGGATTGTGAATAATATTATCAAGTTAAACTGTAAGAATGTGATGATAAATATGCTCCAGTTCCTACTTAAAACGTTTAATAAATTTTTGAACGTTATCAAAAATATTTTCATTATACTGATCTGGCATAAAATCAATATTCATGTACAGGTCAAAAAGCCATCCTCTGCAGTTTAAAAATAAAGTACCGTTCTCGTCATAATGTTTTGAATTTTTCAATTGTCATATACCTTTTCTGTATAGGTTACCGTGATTATAAATTGGATAAACAATGGTATAATTAAATCAGATAAATACAAGATAAAGTAAAGCATTGTGCTAATTACTATTATTATCTGTGAAGATTTGTAATGCAGAACAATTATAAACACAAAAGTAAGACAGAACTACGCTTGAAGTGGACAGGAGCAATAGGAGTTATCTCCCTTTACTACATGAAAACTATGCACAGTATTCTGTATTATTAAACTGTTGATCATGGAGAACGTGTCAACATTTTCGTAACAAAATGAAAAGCTGACGAAATGACTGCATTAATGTAAATGTCTTATATTGATTATCTACGTATGGTATATGTTAAAATCATTAATGCATATAGATTAACGTTCTATTCTTGTTGATTTGTATTGATAATTTAATCTTGCTTGTAAAAGGCATTTTAATTGGCTTAGAAATTTATCTTATCAGCAGATAACCTTAAAGTTGACGTCGCCGTTTATAACGTCAATTTTGATTGGCTAATACAGTGCTAATACGGCGTAGTTATTTCTAAGACAAAAGAGTCCATCAATTGATGTAAATTTATAGGGAATTGTGTACGATTAACTTAAATATATTTTTATGTTATGGAGATTTAACACATAAAACCGAAATGAACTCTCATCAGAAACCCTTTTCGCGGGTTTATTTAGCGTACAAACTCGTTTTTTTGTTTGTGTTTTATTTCCATAACATATTGAGGATATTGAATAAAATCCCATTGAATATAACATTTATTTCAAGAGTATGACAGAATATTTCAGGAATAAGAAGCATGATATGTGACGCCTTATCCTAATAACGTTACGCTTGACAACATGACGACGTCATTTTAGATGTGCTGCTCAACGCATTCCATCATTTTATGCTATTACCTGGTAAGTTTTGTTTCCATATCTGTTGTCAACTCAGAGTATTTTATCAACACCTGCTATGTATACTGCAGAAGTACAACAAAATTACCATTGCGGCTAATAGAAAGCGCCGCTCCGATTGGTCAAAAATTCAAAAGTTATATAATCACCGTGAATTCTTATATCACCAGTGCAAAATCTTATACCAAGTTTTCATCAAATTAATATATTCCGATATTTCACTAGTAAAAATATAATTAAAGTGTATATAAATTAATCCTTATTTGACTGAGAATTCCACGACTTAAACAGAAGTCCATTACAGGTCTAGTCACATCACACCCTCGATAACTTACCTACACGTGAAAGGTTCTTCACATATTCCATTTGTCCTGTTACATGTGTCCAGGCAAAGCGCTGCAAATAGGACATATTTCATTAACTACATATATTCATTAACTACATATATTCATTAACTACATATTCATTAACTACATATATTCATTAACCACATATATTCATTAACCACATATATTCATTAACTACATATATTCATTAACTACATATATTCATTAACTACATATTTCTTTAACTACATATTTCATTTACTACATATATTCATTAACCACATATATTCATTAACTACATATATTCATTAACTACATATATTCATTAACCACATATATTCATTAACCACATATATTCATTAACCACATATATTCATTTACTACAATTTCATAGATTACATATTTAATTAACAACATAGTTTAGAAATACATAGTCCATTAACTACATATTTAACTAACTACATAGTTCATTAATTACATGTACAAATTTCGTTAACTACATGTACATATTTAATTAACTACATAGTTCATTAACTTCATATTTCACTAACTAATTATTTCATTAAGTACATATACAACAAGAAGAGTCACGAGGTCAGATTACTTAGTGTGCTGTAATGTCACAAATACACATCAAAGTCCTTTATGATTGAACTACAAGACTTAAGAAATAATTAGATTAAATCAACAACATTACAAGAAATCTAACCGGTGATAGGATTGTATATACTGTGAAAATTATTATAACAAATATATTCATTTGACGATCATTGGGTTCAAAGTTTTTTTTGATAGCACTCCGACACACTAACGTGTGTAACAAGAGGTCACATATATATTATAACAATATGATACATGGCGTACAGTTATACAATCTTACATTATTCTATACAATATATATTTGTGATAATTACTAAGAACATTTAAGAATGGAGGAGCACTGCTTGTAACAGAAATCACTTTAGAATCAATTTACTTAGTTTTTCTGTCAATCTACACATTCTTGTATAAACTTTACGATTAAATATAGTGAACATCCCTTGCATTTTAGATAATTATATTTACATTTGGATATGAACTTAGCGTATTATCTGTACTTCTAATTTGATTATTTACGGAAAACTATCTAAAACCATGATCAATAAATGATCGATACACGCGCATAATAAGTGTGACAGGGTTCCACGTTTTGACGAAACGTAGGTAAAATTGCATCACATTATTGTCACGTGATCTAGAATGAAGTGGACGACCGTAAGTAAAAACTAAATGAAATGCAATATCCAACCCGCTGGTGTTTCTTTCTTGAACAAATACACAATGAGAACGATACAGAATTTATCCTGGCGGGTAGTGTACAGGCGTGGACACATTGTTTACACTGCATTTTCTTTCACGTGAAATGTTTACAGATTGTTCACATATTCTCATTTATAACCCAGCCCTGGAAAGTCTTGATAAAGCCTACCTCTTCGAATCAATTTCAATTCTAACCTGTGTTTAAGTTTGTGAAGAGTATGCTTGTTACCAAATATACATGCAATTAATTGGGAATGACATTTTGCTTTCTTTCTGAGTTGAAAAAATAAACCAGAAATCCAAACAGATAAATGCCATGGTCGACAGAAAACAAAAATAATGGAATTTCGGAAAAAGAAGAAGCCGACGCAAATTGATCATAAACACACACAATGAAACTTCATAAATGGTATATACGTTTGTTCCCGCTGATAGCGACATATTATGCCGTCACCGAACACTGCGAGACACACTTATGTAAGGCGACAAAGGCAGATGTAGATCTTTATCATTTACAAACGCTTATATCAAACGATTACCGTGAGCTGTTTTGGAGTTGATTGGAGCAATACCAGTAAGCACTTATATTTTCCCAAAGACCTCTAAGAGTATATAGATGGTTTTGTTTTGTTTTTGCTTAACGTCCTATTAACAGCCAGGGTCATTTAAGGACGTGCCAGGTTTTGAAGGTGGAGGAAAGCCGGAGTACCCGGAGAAAAACCACCGGCCTTCGGTCAGTACCTGGCAACTGACCCACGTAGGTTTCGAACTCGCAACCCAGAGGTGGAGGGCTAGCGTTAAAGTGTCGGGACACCTGATACAACAGGCCAGTTATATGTTTAATTGTCGGTAAAATATCAGAAATAGCATAACTATGAAATGCGTAATGAACTAGATAGGGTAGACCGGCCCTCTGTCTCTAGAATATTAAAATTATAAATAAAATTGAGCTTTATGATTTTGGTCCCTAGGATATGTCTGATTCCTAAGTTTCAAACTAGGGGCAGATAATTTAGTATAATAATTTATATTGGCAATCCTTTACAAAAAGAACTTAAGGTATGGTGGCCAGTATATAGACAGGGCAGTAACGTTCAAAACAGCCTTAAGCAATAACGTATACGTCGTTTGCCGTCAGCAATGTTACCATGCCAAGTTCCTCATGCCCAAACTGTTTGGGGAAAATTCAAACACCAGACAGCCATTGTTTGGTCTACACCGCCGACATGTTCGTGTAAACTTGACCCAACATGCTGCTTCAATGAAAGGTCGACTGTTCAAACACTCAACCTTTGCTTAATAGTCGTGTACGAATACGTGCCGATATTTCCGTCGGCGTCCTCATGTTTCTTGATTTGATGTCGAAGTTCACTCTCTAATTGCAGACGTTACACCGAGCACCGAGACAAACCCTTTCTTCTATTCTACCACACATTCCCAACATCTCTTTGAAGAGTCACTTAATCTAGCTAGAATATTACAGCAAGAATGAATCAAAACATTAAATATCTAGACATTAAAAAAAACTTGATGTATTTTGAGTTGGAATTACGATATCGATTGCTGGTAGGTGTTTTCTGCCTTTTCCCCCCTCCATTTTAATGAAACTTTTCAGATTTTCAATCATGAAAACAATACATTGATTATTGTTATATCATGTATTGTTTACCTTGTAATACTGACGTAAACGTAGTTCTAACTCAAAATCTACAAAGACTTCGACCAGGAGTTTCGGAAAGGTAAGCGTCAGACATTTTATAACCACTATCTTACCTCGCTGACAGTGTTCTCCCTCCCAGCCAGGTAAGCATATCTTAGTGCCGTTTTCATCACATAGATAATGGCCGAGATTGTCATTCCTAGGTCTGCATAGCGTGTTACATTCAGGCCCATAGTAATTCTCGTCACACAAAACCCGGAAGTTGTAAAATAGGTCAACTGATTCCGAGATCTCCGTTTTCTTCCTCCAAAGAGTAGGTGGATGAGCAGTGTCAATGACCACGGAACGTAATATTCTCTGGGATGGATCTGTGTAGATAAATAGTATCATGGTAAAATGGAGTTTTAAAACCATGAAAATGGCTAATTTTAAGACGATTCGTTGCTTGCCATTCCTTGACTAATTTCTGATTTTTTTTTTATCTATAAAACAACTTTTTGATACTTAGTATATGATAGAAAACTACATATACATAACTGATTACCGAGGATTTACTTGCAGTGGAACATTTATAACATAAATATATCATAGATATACTGTTACATATTGCAATTGGTCCGCACTGGGACTGTTATATTGTATAGTTTTTAAATTTCACGGGGCTAAGATTTCGCGGTTGTCCAAATTAGAAACTAGTTCGCGGGTATAGAATTACATGCAAAACCGGCCTGTTAACAGAATTGCTGCGGCAAATATAGCAAACATAAATCACCCGCAAATATTATCAACTATACAGTAAGAGTTACTATACCCCACGAACATGTTTGACTTTTTACACGTCTTTTATTGCCGCGGGCGTAAAAAACAAACTATTTAATCAAGTTAAATCTGACAGTTAAGACTGTAAATTTTATCACTTTTGCCCCAGCTGAGTATCATTACGAGCAGATATTTCGAAAGATTAAATTTTCATATGTTTTCTAAATATTCATATCCGAAAGGTAATTAGTTTTTCTGAAGCGGACCATACTTGTGTGACGTCACCTATTGTGTTAGGGACTGACCCCAGGGCTCCCCAACCTGGCAGCCTAATAATCTTTGTTTTGGAAAGATAGGTGTTTTGTAAAAAAAAATCTAGAATGATTTTACAATCTCCCTGAAAATGGCAAAAATAAACCCACTAAAATATAAACATTCGCAGTATATGCTATATAGTTTATAGTACAATGTAATACAACCGAGATGAGCTAGAAGAGCGAGTATTCGAACAATAGCATTTATTGTCTGGTAAGGATTGGCTATTCGTTAAACTTTTGTACTGAGGAGATGTATTTTACCTGAAAGTGTTCTGTTGTGGAAAGCGTCATGTAAAACATCTATCACCAGGGTAAACGTTCCCTGAAATACAATAAAAAAAGCATGGGAATATAATATATACAACAATTACAACAAATTTCAGGGTAAGCTTCTTAAAACTGTATGGGTGAATTAGTTAAAACTGTAAGGGTAAGTTAGTTAAAATTGCATGATTAAGTTAGTTAAAATTGTATGGGTAAGCCAGTAACTTAAAACTGTATGGGTAAGCTAGTTAAAACTATATGGGTAAGCTAGTTAAAACTTATATGGGTAAGCTAGTTAAAACTGCGTGGTTAAGCTAGTAAAAACTTTGTTGGTAAGCTAGTTACAACTGTATGGGTAAGCTAGTTAAAACTATATGGGTAAGCTAGTTAAAACTATATGGGTAAGCTAGTTAAAACTGTGGGTATGCTAATTAAAACTGTATTGGTATGCTAGTTAAATCTGCGTGGTTAAGACATTAAAAAACTGTGTGGGTAAGATACTTTAAACTGTGAGCGTTAGTAAAAACTGCACAAGTAAGCTAGTTAAAACTGTGTGAGTAATCAATCTAGTTAAAACAGTATGGGTAAGCCAGTTGAAACTGCAATTTCGATAATAATACCCCTTAAAACTAACGACATTCACAGTAAAACAATGTGAGCAGCATCAAAACTAGGTCACACAGACGGACTGTTACATCAGATTTAACCCCGACGTAGATACAAACTAAACATACTTGTAACTGACATTAACACGTTAGCGAGTTTGGGAATCCCCTTCGCCAGATGTTGTGACATGGCCAATCGCGTTTTAGCCCATGTGATGGAAAAGATCTTGACTGAGATACGTAATAACATCGTTAGTAAGACAATGGATAGGTTTTCAAAATTGCGTCAGAGGTTGGCAGTATTTCATTGATAAACGGATGTAATGCATTCAGCACTGCGGGAAAGGATAAAAAAAGTGACGGAAAAAGAAAGGTTTCATATCATGTCCGATTACTTAACAAGTAAAGAATGAATGGTTTGTACATTCTTTGCCAATCAAACCGTTAACCAGATGTTAGGTAGAGTCCCCACTCCCTTCTGTGTGATAGTCATTATACACATAACTCGACAGACCCTCCCTCTCTGACATGTACTTGATATATGGAAAGTGAAAGTAAGCAGACAGTAAACCAAGATGTAATGATGTTTTACAATATCAAAACAAACGGCTTGTCTTCAACACTCGCTCGTCCTGTCGAAAAAGCCATGTTCGTTTGTCGACAGAGTCTGCACGTGCATAGCTTGGTTCTTTTATTATATATCATTCTCTGAGATGTGTTTTGTACAGATTTGTGCCTCGAGACTGTTATGTTTTACAGCCAAACTCAACGACCCGTTTAACGTCATTCATACCTATCTGGCTTGTCAGGATCAGAAGGGCATGTTGGTGCAAGCTGATTCGAGATAAAACTTTTTGTGACATGTTGGTTGCACCAAAAGAAATTATCATACTGCATTTCTGTCATACGCTGTTTTATCAATGATTACAGAAAAAACAGTTAAGCACACTGAAGGCTTATTTCTATCACTATTTCTTCTCAATACTACACCTTGATATGAATGAACTGAAAAGCAATAGTGACAATTGTATGCAAATAAAATGAAGTTTGATTAAATGTTAACAGTTAATATTACGTGACACGATAAGACATGCGTCTGAAGCCAAACACCGTCTCCTTGAATTAGAATTATCTCTCATCATGCCGCCAATTTTATACGTTTAGTAGAAAAGATGGACACGATTTGACGCGTTATGAAAATATATCTAAATATACATTAAGTAAAGGAAACCTAACTCACACCGTTTCATACTCGATTACAAGAAAAATGAAGAAAGATGAGTGATGTCTGGTTTTACTAGAGTAAGTACGGTGTAGTTAATAATTTTCAAATCCAGTTATAGCTAGTTCTAGGGCTTTGAGTTTCCTGCAACACCGCCTTGTACATTTCGCGTAATATCTTATGACTGCGAATACAGCGAAATTAAATCTCCCGCGAATAGTTTAAGCTATACAGTATGTAAAGACGATTATAAAACTATTAAGACAACTGGTCTAGTTTTACTATTCTGATTTAAAGTACAACGTATCCAAACTAAAGGTTGCTACAACAAAGAATGAGATAAAATCATTGCTTTGTAGCTAGCAACGGAAAGGTTTGTCTTTTTATGAGACATTTAAATGATATGAATTGAAATATATTTCTATGTTTGTAGATCTGTATTTTAGAGCGTACTAAGCGCCGGTTTTTAAAAGATACCGTAGTCTAAACATTGTGCTGTGTAGCGTCTCTGTAACACAATCATTTAAGATATCTAAATATGATATCTTATGGGGCTATATTAATTTGTCTCTTTACCCAGTTTGTTTTCTACAGCAAAACACGGTATTTAGCTCATTATATGCCGGTTGGACTCCTAATACCGGTATTTTAATATTTGGTATATATTTTTGGTTAAGAACAGCTTCACTATCCTTAATACTCCAGAAGGTTATGTTCACGCTCTTTCTCTGCACCATTGGAAAATGTCCTTCCTCGACATTCAAGGAGTTATTTTCACATTCTCTCCGCCCTAGGGATGGAATATACGATGACTTTTGCTCTCTGCATCCCTGGAATATCTTGCTACTTCAGGAGTGATGTTAATATTCGCTTTTTATATCTATAGAATATGTCCATCCTTGATACTTCATTGGTACACACTGTAACATTCACTCTACCACTCTACACCCCTGGAATATGGCCAACCTCTATTCGCCAGGGGTTACGTTCACTTTCGCTCTCTGTACCTCTGGAATATGTCCATTCTCTATACTAAAGGGGTTACGTTAACTTTCCCTCTCTGTACCTCTGGAATATGTCCATCCTCGATACTCTAGGGGTTACGTTCACTTCCATTCTATTCACTCCTTGACCATGCATTGAGAGTTATCTCTAATCACAGCACTTTTATCCGGACATATGTCACTGCAGAAAGTTTTCATCTTACTTTCTCATGACAATTAAGGAGGATGAATTACTGATTGGCAATCCGTAGTTTAACGATATCATGAATGGTATTGTAGGTAGTGCATGTAAAATTAAGTTATCTTTGATTTTTACTTCACTAAGAATTACAGGAGGCAAATAACTTTCAGACATGAGTCCCAAGAAAAAAATATAGAATTGTTTTTACCATGAATTGTTAATGAATACTTTTCTCATTTCAGCCATAGATCAACTGAAAATCAATGTTTCTTTTCATTTGAAAAACATTAGGAACTGAAGTAGGCAGTATAAGTGCCTTTTAACGATAGGACTTCGTAACAAAGAAATGTTATATCTTGATTTTTTTCCACACAATATTCCATATTGATATTTGATCAAGCTGTGTGTCTCACGAGAACAGGAAGGTTATCAAATACTTTTAAGGAAGTCATTACACTTTTGTTTTATATTGATTTAGTTCTCAGTTTGAGATGAATATATTAATTATCCTTTCATATTACAGATTTGGTGTCATTGACCACGCCAGCATAATGTATTGGAAACAGAGAGCTATAATGAAATATTCTCCCAAGGTTTGTAAGTATGTATGTAGAGAAACATGGATTAAGATACTTTTTTAAGAGCCAACGGACCTAGGATGTGGTTATCTTTAGGGGCGAAGACATTTTGAAAGAGGGAGTAGGATAAAAATAGAGAGCATACGTTTAAAACATTGAATCAAACATACCCTAAGACCAAAACCATAAATCTAAATTTTATTTATCATTTTAATATTCTAGAGACAGTGTGCCAGTCTAAACTCCACCATACTACCTCAAGATGATGGGAACTGCTCTAGTGCTCTTTAGCCTAGTGGTAGGGGGTCTGCTTAGACATGTCGCTAGTTCGAGCCCCGAAATATCTTTTATTATTACTTCTTATGACATTGTGACTACAGGACACAGAACGTTCCTGATGATTGTGTTATATATGTACTTCCTAGAACGTTTAGGGCAAACACTCTGACGCAATGATCTTACTAGAGAAGAGCAACAAATGTGGTTAAAAAACAAAACCTATTAAGATATATAGTTTGCACTGATAGTACACATGTTTATCATGACAAAGAAAACCCTACCGAAGCAGATAAACATTTTTGCCGGAATAGTAACTCTGTTGTGTAAGCATGCTGATGTATCATTGTGAAGCACATATCTCGCTTGTCACTCGTTTTTTTGGTGAAATAATTACATTACCACTGTTCACATATACAATCGAGCAAAAAATTTACAAGCAAATGTACTTTTTTCCTGTTTTACTATTACGTAAATGACAGAAAACCACGTTTTAATCAATTTGAAGGTAATATCCAGCTAGCAGTGAATCTTGCTAAGATGTAGGTGGTCCCATATCCCTCTGATAAACATCTTTGCGGGATTCTAATCAGATGGTACACTTGTAGTCTCAGTGCTGAATGTTTATCGCCATTAACTTTACAGCAGACTTATATAATTGTATATAACCCGGTTTACGACAAAACTATAGATTTATAAGTATCCCACAGCGCAGGGCAGAGACAAAGCGTGGCGTAGGCGATAATCCCAGGTGACGTAAGGTTCCACCGATAGTATATAAATATGGTATTATGAATGCCATTCGCGCCATCGTTACTTTTTGCTGCTGTCTGGAATAGCTAAGGGGAAGCGGGGGTTATGAAATAGTTTAAGAAAAGATTAGGGTTTAGGGCGGAATGAACGGAAAGTTTAATTGGGATAGGTAGCGGGCGGATATCTTATAATCCAATCGTGGGGATATGCGAAATTCATCAAATCAGTGAAAACTGGACATTCTAATTGTATTGAATTAAGAATAACTTAAGATCATCTCAACTTAAAGGGGACGGATCATTGACTACATTCCCGTTTCATTGTAAGTTTCCGTTAGAACTAACACTTGTTAAATACTTCCATTTGTATATCGTTACTGAAAATGATTAAGTATAACATGTTGGCTATTCAAATATCACATTTTCGATATATGAATATAACGTTTTCAATTTGAGTAAAACATTTTCGTTTTTTGAGTATAAATATTTCCTTTTTTTGAGCATAACATTTTCGGGTTTAGAGTAAATCATTTCCGCTTTTTGAGTACATTGTCAATCGAGTTAATATTTGCTCAAATCTAGCAGGATTTTAGTGATTTAATGAATTGTTATATTCAATTGTATTTTCAAATGAAGACGTACATTGTATATGCAGTTTTTATTATCATCATTTTGATTCCGACAATCTGTCCTCTGATTGTCAAATTTATTTAAAATCACCCAATTTTGACATTGTTTTATTTTAGTTTATTTCGTGGGTACTCTTTATTCACGAACTAATATGTCCAGAAATTCGTAAGGTACTGAAAATAGCCAGAAACTATTAGTCATTGAGTGGATTTCGTGATGGTTAACAATCTATAGAATCAAGTATGTCAAATGATCGTTTTGGAAAGTTAAGACGTTCAATAATAAGTTTATGCTATTTCAGAGTAAAAATAATACACACATTCTGCGTATTACTATAATCAAGTGTTCTCAAGATGATACCGAACACACAGAACATACATCTTGTAGCACAGTTTAAAACAATATATCACTTGTAAAGTTTTTTTTATTGTTAATCAAGTATTATTTGAAAGGATACCGTTACCGATATATTAATGTTCCTGGAATAAAATGGTATTTCATCACTAGCTCCTACCAGGCACGCCATCTTAAGCCGTATGTTTCCAATTAGTATTTTCAGCAACAAGATTGTATTTCAATCTGATCCCGGAGTTGATTACAAAAGCCAACAGAGATTTATATACATTGGACTACTGCGATAACACGCGCTACCGAACAATTCCGAAACCCAATCAGAGTCTTAATTACAGAATTTTACAAATCTAAATACAGTTATATTTGTGGAATTACACTGTCCTCGATTCTCAAATCATTCCAGTATTTCAACATACCCTAAAATAGAACCGAGTTCCCAGCGTGTCTAGTGAATACATCTGTAGGGTGTGTATACTATCCTTCAAACCATACACGCCAGATGCCCACACATCGCGTTCAGATTGGTAATGTTACAATACTTTGAAAATCAATTAGCTTATTTCTGATATAAATCAGCATGTCGGCTTTTGACGATAAAAGTGAAAGCGAGATAATTTGATGAAATCCGATATGCAAAAAGTTATTTATTTGTATGTTTTTGTAATGTTTATCATTTACAATGGGGCAAAACAAAACCTCTTCAGATTTTTTTTGCGGTCCTGTTTGTGTATGAGTGCTTTGGTGTGATGCTGTTATATTATCGATAGTGAGTAATAAAATATTTCGTCTGCAAAGTCATTTATATGTATTTTTTTTCGTTCTATTAACAGCCATGGTCATTTAAGGACATGCCAGGTTTTGGAGGTGGGGGAAAGCCGGAGTACCCGGAGAATAACCACCGGCCTACGGTCAGTACCTGGCAACTGCCTCACGTAAGTTTCGAACTCGCAACCAAGAGGTGGAGGGCTAGTGTTAAAGTGTTGGGACACCTTAACCACTCGGCCAACGCGGCCCCCATATGTAATATGTGTAAATTAGTTATACGCATGTAAATGTAAATGGGCAAAGTATTTTAATGCTTAAGTTTTATATATAAATACGGCTGTAATTTTAGTCAATATGCGTTAAACTACTTTATGATATAAACATTAAAGTAGTTTTATTGTTTCAATACTTATAACAAAGCTATAACAACAGAGTATATACATGTACATAAGCGAGCTAGATTAATAGTTATTATTTACGAATTGAGATATTTATATTACGATAAGTACTTGTAAATATATTATTGCTAATAAAAATAAATCAAGATAAGGAGACGTTATTCTTCACCAGGGAAAGTTAAGTCAAAATATTGAGATATGGTATTTATTTAATGGCCTCTCTAAGCTTCTGTAGTGTTCTCAGCTTTTAAATCTGGAAACTGTATATGATCGCAAGGACGATTATTTGTTTATTTTCTGTGTTTTGTGCTTGATTTCATTTTGACAATTTGTTGTCGGGATAGGATTGGTATATAAACTAATATTACTTACCGGCCAGCCATAAGAAAATGGTATCTGTAGTGGAAAGTAGTTAAGAACTGCCAGTGCTGTTTCATTAATAGTGTTTCCGCCCAGGACTGGCGTGAAGGTGTGTCCGAACGGACATGATGGAGTTTCCGGTACATCCGTGATGTAGTGAAGAAGGCAAATTGAGAAGAACGTGCGGCACTCCATTGTACACGGAGGACGCTCTTGGTTACCATCGCAACAGCGGCCATTGTCTTTTTGTCCGCGATAGTTGTATATAGCCATGATTGACACTTGGAACATTCCCATGCTGAGCGCCTGAAATAGAACATCAAAGTATGAGGTTTATATATAACACTGCATTAAACTGATAGTAAAAATCTCAGGTGGGAATTACTATAGCTAAAAATAGCATGAAACGGTAACTTCAAAGAAGAATTTCAATTATCTTGAGAAAGGTTTAAAATTTAAAGTATGTGTTGGTTATAAACCTGTATATGCTAACTTGACATCTTGTGACCTTTCTTACATCTATTCTGAGATTACAATATAGGTTTTTGTAACGTTGTTACGTGCTTGTTTTGCTGTTTCAGATTAGACTTTCAATTACACATTCGGGATATTTAGACTCGTTTGAAATGTTATTTTCATTAAAACACCAAATCACCTATCTTCTAGATTTAACATAAATAAGTTTGTTTAGATATAATATGGAATTTATTGAACAAGTTGATGGTTTGATTTGCCGAGAGCCTTGGAATAATGACTCATTTAGGTTAAACCAATTCCATATTATACTTCAAAGAGTGTAAGATAATATTTAGCACATCACCAATATTTGTGAGAAAATAAGCGAACACTTTTTTTATAGCTGGCTAATTTCGACCCAATCGGTAATCACCAAAAACATGTGACGTCATCACGGCGTCATTTATTGATGACATTACATTATTGTTCTTATACGTAGTTTTGGTTTGTGTACATAGTTTTGATTTGTGTATATAATTTTGGTTGGTGTATATAATTTTGGTTTGTGTACATAGTTTTGATTTGTGTATATAATTTTGGTTGGTGTATATAATTTTGGTTTGTGTACATAGTTTTGGTTTGTGTACATAGTTTTGGTTTGTGTAAATAGTTTTGGTTTGTGTAAATAGTTTTGGTTTGTGTATATAGTTTTGGTTGGTGTTTATAGTTTTGGTTGGTGTATATAGTTTAGTTTGTGTATAAAGTTTTGGTTTGTGCAAATAGTGCTTGGTTTGTGTATATATGTTTGGTTGGTGTATATAGTTTAGTTTGTGTATAAAGTTTTGGTTTGTGTATATAGTTTTGATTTGTGAACATAATTTTGATTTGTGTACATAGATTTGGTTTGTGCAAATAGTTTTGTTCTGTGTATATAGTTTTGGTTTGTGTATATAGTTTTGTTCTGTGTATATAGTTTTGGTCTGTGTATATAGTTTTGGTCTGTGTATATAGTTTAGTGTGTATATTGCTTAGTGTGTATACTATATAGTTTGTTCTGTGTATATAGTTTTGGTTTGTGTATATAGTTTGGTTTGTGAATATAGTTTTGGTTTGTGTATATAGTTTGTTCTGTGTATATAGTTTAGTGTGTATACTATATAGTTTAGTGTGTATATTGCTTAGTGTGTATATAGTTTTGGTTTGTGTATATAGTTTTGGTTTGTATATTAGTTTTGGTATGCGTATGCCATTTAGGTTTGTGAAGATCTTTTTGTACAAATGTTTGATGCATGTATATTTTTGTTTGCTAAAGACATGTTTGTGGTCAGGTCTACAGCAGAATCACTTTACCACACACAGAGTCACAGACTTACCTCTAAACATACATGTAAACATCATAAGTTTGTTTTAAGAGTTTTATTCTTATTGCTTCTAAATATTTTACATTCAAAACAGTAACAGACTTAAACTGAAGGAATTGGAAGACAGTAAAACCCCGAAGTGCACTACAAATTAACTTTTAAGTAAGAAAATGATACAGTTTATTCGTATACTTTCTCGTAAACCTGATTTCAACCGTCTGCTTCCGAAATTTAAGAAAGAGAATTGTTTACTTTTTGTATTGCAATTCAAGATGCCGATCTTCATTTCCTAGCTGGAATTAGTTTACCTTCAAGAAGCAGGTTTTTGCAGACAGGTTTTCTGTCTGACAACGCAAAATTTACTTCTACGTCAAGGGCCGTGGGAGCTTGGTTGATGTCTCTGGCTTACAAACGCCCATTGATACAAATACTACACATATCTTTCGTTATTTATTTCAACCATAGTTTGTTGTATTTATCTACATGACGAACAAATGTATATATGTGCTAATTGTAGAATGATTACAAGGCAGAGTTGCGTGAAAATTAATAACCGCGAATAAGGTCTGATTTCGACAACCGCGAAATATTAGCCTAGTAAAATATAACAAGTAGCAGTAATTTATCTTGTACTGTATTTTGATTGTAAAATAAGGGCGTGATAATATGGAACGAACACGAGCGGGTTCTGCAGAGTGTGGATTTACACGAGCGGGTTCTACAGTAGTAATTCAGTATAAATCTGAGTGTGGATTTACACGAGCGGGTTCTACAGTAGTAATTCAGTATATATCTGAGTGTGGATTTACAAGAGCGCGGGTTCTACAGTAGTAATTCAGTATATATCTGAGTGTGGATTTACACGAGCGGGTTCTACAGTAGTAATTCAGTATATATCTGAGTGTGGATTTACAAGAGCGCGTTCTGTAGTAGTAATTCAGTATAAATCTGAGTGTGGATTTTTCCAGTAGTACAAACATGAAACTATACACGCGCGCGGTCTGTGATAGTAGTGTTTGCTGTAATACAAAAGTACGAAACTAAGCATGAGAGAGTTCTGTTAAAGCGATGTTTTCAGCTCTACATAACTAACGACATGCTGTTCCTATCTTTCGACATCAGGAAAAATCATTGAGTAAAAAATTAAGTACATCTAGCAAACGGAGGGTGATATGACAGGTCGTTCCGTAATAAATTCCTCACCAAATTGAGCTATGCATGGCAGTTTCTTATCAAAACAATTCAAATGAGTAAACTGTTGTTTATAGAGATCAGATCTGTACGGATTACTAAAACTTGATTTATATTTCTAATTCAAAAAAAGATATATACATATGAATACTGCAAATGTATTAATTTTCGTGTACTTTTATTTCAGCGGATTACCGAATTAAAATAACTAGCGGCATGATGTGCTGGTGTTGCCTCAATAGTTTGCATAGAAAACAATATACAAAAATTACAATTACCGAAATCATAATTTAGCGGAATGCTTCTAGCGTTGAAATCGCTAAAATGTAATCACTGAAGTATATGTGTCTACAGTATGTAACGTCTCAAAATCGTCATCCAACGGATTGGGGTATTCTTTAACGTGTTATCAACGGTCAAGGTCATTTAAGGACGACGCATCCGACGTTCAAATTAGAGGAAAACAAATTATATTGTATCAACAATGAGTCTTAAAAATGAAACGAAACAAATATAGGTCAACTTAATTTTATCTTGTTCTGGCTGAATATGTCAGAAACTATAACAGCTCTGGGTGTGAGAATCCTAAAAGTGTAGACTGGAAACAAGCTCGGTTTGGACAATGGTCGAGGAATAAATAGATTGTTTGGCAAGACCCGATCACTGTTCATTGTGAATGGTTAAGCTATGATTGAGATATCCAATGTTAACTGATAAAAAAAATGTGCCGTACAGTAGTGAAGTAGTGTGTGTGTAAAACATATTTGATTGCTCTAACGCATATGAATTCTCGACCGATTTCTACTTTTATTTATTTTGAAAAGTAAAGCTTATCTAATTATAAATCCCCTACGCGTACAATTCTCTCCCGAACTCTAGGATTAAGTGACGAAAGGGCGGAAACTAAAAGTACACTTATCATAGAGCGACCTGAGTATTTTTCAAGAAAACAGAAAAAAAAAAAAAAAATATTGTCCGTCTGCGAAGTTTCACCAAGAAGACCCAGAAATAGACTTGTAAGTCTGTAACTTATAGTAAAGATGGCAGAACCCCAACGTGGTTCCGCACAAATATATTTTTGTTATGTAATTATTGTGTTAACATCAAATTCAGTTGACGACTGAGATATAATACAGATGTTGATGGAAGGGCCAACTGGGGAAGCTACAGAGGCTGATTATCCAGGGTCATCTTACTTATCCTGTAACTGTTAAGATACATGACATTCTCTGTTTATTGCATTAAAAAAGGCGTCCGTTAATGTAAGTACAAGGATTAGATTCCAAAAACAAAAACAAAAACATGAGGGTTACCAACAGCATTATTTATTAATAAGCAGCCATTGTAAAGTTAGAGATAGTGGGTATGTTGAAGCTTGCGTTGTTTAATATTCTGAGAATTTATTTATGAGAGATATACTTTGGTGTTAATTGTATCCAAGGAAAACTGTTAACCTGCTAGCTAGTGGTCAGTTGAGTTTCTCTTAGACGCATAAATATCTCTCTGATTTGATCGATTTCAGATCATTACCAGACAACAGCGCCACCATGCGTACAATATCAGAACAATGTCCAAAAATCCTGTTTAAACACTCGGATCTCTCTGGTTTTTTCAATCAATTTTTTTTCTTTTTTTTTCTTTTTTTTTTTGGGGGGGGGGGGGGGGGGGGGGGATAATTGCCCCTATGGTACCTCTACGAATGATGACATCACAGACAGCAGATAACCAATCACTGCGTGTAAATAATGCTAGCGAGCCAATCAAAGTAGACAGACTATTTATATCCATGTGGAATCCCCACAATATGGCTGTTACAGCCACAAATTATAATGCTACCATCCTTGGATTGTAGCAATAATTTGTTTAATGATAAAACTACTGAGATGTAATAATTAAAAGTGTATAACATAATCACTTTAATTGGTTTGAAGCAAGTTGGTGCTTGTCTGATAGCGGACCTACCCGCGCGGGGAGAAGTCATATAGTGTACAAATGTGTTTTACATATTCAACAAGACAATTAAACAATTAATTTTTATTTGATAATTAAGATTATAATCCTGACGAATCTTCTTTGATTATAAATCCAAATGGCCAAATGAAATACACTTTAGAGTTTTTTCACTCCTTACAAATTTTTAAACGCCTTTGGTGCAAAATTGAAAATTTAACAAATATCATTAAAAGTAATACTTTAAGTCTAACAATATTAAAGTAAAGGTGCAAAGCATAAGGTATTAATGAATGTTTTCTAATTTTTAAGCCAGTGGAAATTATAATGAGATTTTGTCTACATGGCAATAGTTAAGTAAAGCATGTATGTATATAAAAAAAAAATATCTTTAAATCATATAAACGAACTTTTCTCTGTTAGAAATAGCGTTTTATGACATTTTTACCAGTGAAACATCGAGAATTATTCATTCTGTAAAAGTGATATTTTTACAAACGACAATGGGGAAAATTAAGATTTGCATATAGCCCTCCGTCATGTTATATGACGTCATAATGTAAGATACATGTAGAATACATAACCTCACGATTTGGCGTACATTTGTGAGTCGTTTACGGGGGCCGCAATTAATTTTGAGAGAGATTGAGCTGCCTCGGTATATTTTGCTACAAAATGTAATAAACAGAATATCCAATACTAATTTCAGTGCTAATATTTTTATGTTTTTCAGCAACTCGTGTGGCTATATTTTTCACTATTGCTTCGCACTCGTGAAAAATTTCAAAATACTAGCCCGAATCGTGAAAAAAATTTGGTATTACTGAAGACTGATATCCTCTATACATTAACTCTGATAAGCGCAATTACATTTATAAGCAAAGCTTTCAGTGTAAAAAAAAAAAAACACCCACTAAAATAAGATAACCACTAAAACGAGTAAGTCTACAGTATATATATATATATATATATACTCAGCATATGTACTAATTATTGTTTATCACAGACGACGTGAGGCTCTGTAACCGTCGTATCCACTATGGGATACACGTCTTTTGTCCCTATTATCATAACACTTATCAGAGCACGTGAGCCTTTGTTGTATTTGGAGCAGATGGGCTTTTTACGATGGCACTTGACCCTCTCCGCAAAATCACAACGAACCTTGTCTGAGAAGTAAGATACAAACAATATATGGAGGATCTGCTAAACGTGATATACCAAATATTCCTCGCCCAGCTTCCAAAATCAAATTCATCTTGAAGGCTGACATTTATCAACTTAAATACGTCGCTCAACATATTAGACTCCATGCGTCTGTCTGCGTTATGCAAAAACGTAGGATAGTGAACCGCCGCCGCATTGACCGTTTAGCTTTTAATACATGAACTAACATTTGTAAATGTACACTTCTATAAAACATTATTTACACTCATTTATCAATAAATGATTAATCGTTGAACCGTTGAATGAGAAATGACTGATAAAAATGTACATACGTCAAAACGTGGATGGCATATTGGGTGATCTACTTCGCTTAGTTTGATTTATTTTGTTTAACGTCCTATTAACAGCCAGGGTCATTTAAGGACGTGCCTGGTTTTGGAGGTGGAGGAAAGCCGGAGTACCCGGAAAAAAACCCACTGGCCTACGGTCAGTACCTGACAACTGACCCACTAGGGTTTCGATCACGCGACCCAGAGGTGGAGGGCTAGTGATGAAGTGTCGGGACATCTTAACAACTCGGCCACCGCGACCCCAAACACAGCAACTTTATGGCCTAATTTTTTGTTATAGAAACTCGGTAGTATTATATGGAAAAGAAAAAAAATGTTTTTTTTTTTTATCATATCAACTGAGGTTTACAACAGTAGCTTGCACGTGCATAAATACGCTGATCAAATAATAGTTTCGGAGTTTACGCACGAGCCAGATGTCCTTAGTTTTCGACAAGTTGCTAAAGTGTGAGCTCTTATCATGGTTCACATAGGCAAAATAAACATGCTTTAGCTTCTTAAGAAAAAAGTGCAAATTTGAGAGACCGATAGGTAAATATTTAAGATGTCCTGTCTACCAATAAAAAAAAAGAAAAAATAATTTTTGAAGTTTTGAAAATGTTGCCTCCATACAGTACATGAATATGAGGCCCTGCCTCGCGTAGATAAATGTCCATGTGATAGTTGTCTCACCCAAAACAAATAATGAAAGATCTTATCAAAACATTCGTTTATCCGGAGATTTTCAGACGAGACGGCCCGGATGTTAGTTTGTACTGTTACACATGGACCACCGTACGTGCACAAATACTGACCCTATTGTGTAAGGTTAAGAAAAAGGGAAATTTATCCATCGCACTGACATGTTGCGATTAAGTAAAAAGAAACAGTATATGCCATCTATATTGAAAAATAAGATGGTGAGAAATTCAAAATGGAGACTAAAACAGGAGGGTGTACTCTGTTCCATTGGGTTTCACGATAACTTTCTGTTTCGTTTACCAGTTAAATTTCAGAGTAATGTAAATGAATTGTTATTTCTTTTGGCGAAATAAAAACTGAAAACTGGTATACTAACCATGATATCCATAACTTGAATAGGGTTACTATATTGAATCGTATGGCGACAATGCACCTGCTTGCTGTATTGTAAAACAAGTACTTGGTTTTCACTGAAATCTTCATTATGTTATTTTAGCGGGAGAAAATTTTTATTTTATCGAGATTATGACGATTAAATATCCAAGGATAAAGGGTTTTAAGTTACTGTATTGTTCGCAGGGTTAATAGCTCGCGGTTTTCCCAGTCGGCACTGATTTACGGGTATTTAATTTCGCAAAACACCGCCTTGTAAACATTCTACAATCAGCAGATGAGATATTTATCAAATGACCCCGAAATTAAATATCCCGCGAATTTTACCAACCGTACAGTATTGATGTAACACCCAAGTTACCTTCACCTTTTCACATTCAGAACTCTTGGAACTCGCTGGAAATGTATCATCTTATCATACATCATTACTAAACGTCATAAAGCAAGATGTTCCCTTGGAAAATAGGAATGATAAAGCATTGATTTCTCTATGAAAGAAATTATTATGAATTTATTAAAACAGATTCTTCATTCATCGCATCACAAAGGTCATTGCATCACATAGGTCATCACAAAGGTCATCACATCACAAAGGTCATCATGGAGGTCATTACATCACAAAGGTCATCACAAAGGTTATCACATCACAAAGGTCATCACAAAGGTCATCACATAACATGGGTCATCACAAAAGTCATCATACCACAAAGGTCACCATGAAGGTCATTGCATAACAAAAGTCATCACAAAGGTAATTAGATCACAAAGGTCATTACAAAGGTCATTAAATCACAACTGGCATCACAAAGATCATTACATAAAAAATGTCATCACAAAGATCATCACATCAAAAATGTCATCACAAAGGTCATCACAAAGATCATCACAAAGGTCATCTCAAAGGTCATCAAAAGGCTAAAAGCTCCTTCACCCTCTTAACACCATTCTGTGAGAAGGGAAGGAAAATCAGCTAAAATCGGTGGAATTATATAGGTTTTCTTATCACATATCTTTATCAATAGAGTTTATTTTATATTGGATAAATATCCTCACGTATTTTCTGACCTGATATCACTATGCATAAGACAGTGATTCTCGTGTTATTGAGTTGAACATTGAGAGAAGGAAACTGATACTTAGCAGATAATGACGCTCTTTATCGCGTACGAGGAAATCCGAATTCCCAAAAGAAAATACAAGGTTTCTAACAAGCTTTTATAATGAATCCCCCATCTTGGAAGATGTTGGCTGATTAAATCAATATATGTTACAGATGCGTCCTTCCGGAAACTCAAGTCTCTTTAAAATAGTCGGCGCCATTTTGATTTTTAATCTATAGGTACACATGATTTCCTACGTCGAGTCTGTGTATTCGGTCATTTCCACACACCATCCTCAGTGCAGTTTATATGTACATAGTGCCAGCTTGTTTTCAGGAGATATGCACCCTAGAGCTAACGAAATGATATCACTCTCGACGATATTAAACACAATATGGATTTGTTTTTATTATTAGAGTGATTATGAAAGCGAAAACTTCAATTGTCCTTTTATATATATTCTACTGATATTTCTGTATTTAAAATATGCACGAAAACAATAAAAAACGGCTAAAATAATTATATTGATAAACTTTTTAAAAGCACATTTTCTTTTTTTTTTTTTTTTTTTATCGTCAAATCTACTTTTATTATTTTATTTCAGTTTACCTTTCAAAAAAAAAAAAAAAATGCGGGATTGATTCAAAACATTATCACATTGTTTGCAGAGTGTTGCAAGGTTAAATATTTTTATCAAAAGTCAATACATTTTACTGTTACTATACAGCGGGCAATATTACTGTTACTATACAGCTGACAATATAACCGTTACTATACAGCTGACAATATAACAATTACTATACAGCTGACAATATCACTGTTACTATACAGCTGACAATGTTACTGTTACTATACAGCTGACAATATTACTGTTACTATACAGCTGACAATATTACTGTTACTATACAACTGACAATGTCACTGTTACTATACAACTGACAATACCACTGTTACTATACAGCTGACAATGTTACTGTTACTATACAGCTGACAATATCACTGTTACTATACAGCTGACAATATTACTGTTACTATACACCTGACAATACCACTGTTACTATACAGCTGACAATACCACTGTTACTATACAACTGACAATGTTACTGTTACTATACAGCTGACAATATTACTGTTACTATACAGCTGACAATACCACTGTTACTATACAGCTGACAATATTACTGTTACTATACAGCTGACAATATTACTGTTACTATACAGCTGACAATATTACTGTAACTATACAGCTGACAATATTACTGTTACTATACAGCTGACAATATTACTGTAACTATACAGCTGACAATATTACTGTTACTATACAGCTGACAATATTACTGTTACTATACAGCTGACAATATCACTGTTACTATACAGCTTACAATACCACTGTTACTATACAGCTGACAATGTTACTGTTACTATACAGCTGACAATATCACTGTTACTTTACAGCTGACAATACCACTGTTACTATACAGCTGACAATATTATACTGTTACTATACAGCTGACAATATTACTGTTACTATACAGCTTACAATACCACTGTTACTATACAGCTGACAATACCACTGTTACTATACAGCTGACAATATCACTGTTACTATACAGCTTACAATAGCACTGTTACTATACAGCTGACAATACCACTGTTACTATACAGCTGACAATATTACTGTTACTATACAACTGACAATATCACTGTTACTATACAGCTGACAATACCACTGTTACTATACACCTGACAATGTTACTGTTACTATACAGCTGACAATATTACTGTTACTATACAGCTGACAATACCACTGTTACTATACAGCTGACAATATTACTGTTACTATACAGCTGACAATGTTACTGTTACTATACAGCTGACAATATCACTGTTACTATACAGCTGGCAATGTTACTGTTACTATACAGCTGACAATATTACTGTTACTATACAGCTGACAATACCACTGTTACTATTCAGCTGACAATATTACTGTTACTGTACAGCTGACAATACCACTGTTACTATTCAGCTGACAATACCACTGTTACTATTCAACTGACAATATTACAGTTACTATACAGCTGACAATACCACTGTTACTATTCAGCTGACAATACCACTGTTACTATTCAACTGACAATATTACTGTTACTATACAGCTGACAATATTACTGTTACTATATAGCTGACAATATTACTGTTACTATACAGCTGACAATATCACTGTTACTATACAGCTGACAATATAACTGTTACTATACAGCTGACAATATTACTGTTACTATACAGCTGACAATATAACTGTTACTATACAGCTGACAATACCACCGTTACTATACAGCTGACAATATAACTGTTACTATACAGCTGACAATATTACTGTTACTATACAGCTGACAATACCACTGTTACTATACAGCTGACAATATAACTGTCACTATACAGCTGACAATATGACTGTTACTATACAGCTGACAATATGACTGTTACTATACAGCTGACAATATTACTGTTACTATACAGCTGACAATACCTCTGTTACTATACAGCTGACAATATGACTGTTACTATACAGCTGACAATATTACTGTTACTATACAGCTGACAATACCTCTGTTACTATACAGCTAGCAATATCACTGTTACTATACAGCTGACAATATAACTGTTACTATACAGCTGACAATATAACTGTTACTATACAGCTGAAAATATCACTGTTACTATACAGCTGACAATACCACTGTTACTATACAGCTAACAATATAACTGTTACTATACAGCTGACAATATAACTGTCACTATACAGCTGACAATATGACTGTTACTATACAGCTGACAATATGACTGTTACTATACAGCTGACAATATTACTGTTACTATACAGCTGACAATACCTCTGTTACTATACAGCTGACAATATGACTGTTACTATACAGCTGACAATATTACTGTTACTATACAGCTGACAATACCTCTGTTACTATACAGCTAGCAATATCTCTGTTACTATACAGCTGACAATATAACTGTTACTATACAGCTGACAATATAACTGTTACTATACAGCTGAAAATATCACTGTTACTATACAGCTGACAATATTACTGTTACTATACAGCTGACAATCCTTTTGTTCCTAGATATAGAAACAGGTTTTTCACGGCGAACAAAGTCTGATTAAAAAAATATGAAAAAGATGTCTTCCTGTATAGATACATGTCACTGTGTAACGTATATTTGTGTCTTTTTCACACCAAATAGATAAAAAATAAATGCACCCATGATATTTTAAAGTGCTTAGGTGTTCTACTGTTTATACTGAAATGTCTCTGACAAAGAGGCACATCCCTCTACATGCCATCGAGCAAGTCTGCGTTTCCTCGTTTCCGTGTCATTAAATTGATATTAGCAAGGTAAGACTGAAAAACTGCTTCGTTTATACGCTTGAATCGAACGTTAAAATATGCTTTATAAGAAACAACAGTAATTTGAAAGACGTCAAATGATTACTGCTATTTCACCGCTGTCTATTTGTGTATCTAGAAAGTTAATGCATGACAAAAACTAGACATTGTTCGTAAATCTGAAATCTTCGAAAGAGAAATATGAATGTAAACAAATGACAAAAAATCAAGCCTAACAATTCTGAGAATTGGGTCTGTATTCCATCGTAAACGATCACTCAAAGCTGGGGAGATGTAATCATTAAAATTCTTACACGGGGTTGCTTTTTCCTCATTCCATTTTTTTTTCATTGCAATTAAGAATGCCTTGAATTGATAATTACACATTGAAGAGGTGTTTTTAGTGCCAGTTCGCGCTTTTGTGTCTGAGGAATGATACTTTCTCATTTGTAAGGCCTATCGTGATAAGAAACAGGATAAACAGTTTCAAATAGAGCTACACACAACCTGCATTTGTTATCACAAGTTTTTACGAAATGATAAAATATCTAGTCACACGTTTCAAGTGGTTAATTTCTTAAAAATTCTCTACCATTCAGAGGTATTCCATTTAATCCTTTGCCCTAATTGCTCCCGATAGCATACGTCAGGCCTTCCTTGTATGTTGTTCTTTTATAGGGAGATCCTGCCTCAAAATGACTCTGGCTGTTAACGGGGCTATAAACCCAGCAAACAAACAAATAAACAAACAAACAAACAATGGATTTCTGGCATAATGGCCGGGATTTATAAGTATAGTTTTGGTTCGATTCAAGTCAATTTGTGAAAAAAATACAGCACGTACTGGCTCGTACTCACTAGCTAATTAAAAAGCCTGTCTCGTGAGATAAGAAAGAAAAGAGTGCACGTGTATTATATATACAAGTGTTAAATACGGCCAGTCAGTGTCAAAGCATGCTATCTTAGCTGATTTTCCCCAGTCCGTTCGGAATAATATGTTTAAGGTAATACGTATTTCACTGTCTTTCAATAAATTAATACATCTTTCAGCAACAAATATATTTCTTCTTTCATGGAAAAGGATAATGCTACATTTATATTGTACGTTGGAATATCCCTCGAGGTAAGAATTTAGCCGACTTATCTTCATTTTAACACATATTGGCTGCGTCCCCACTACTAGAGTTCGGATGGTCGGGTTGCACAGTGGCAACACAATTGCCTCTCAATAAGGCGGTCGGGGTTCGATTCCCCGATCGGACGTGAAAAGGTAAGGCCACCTGCCCGACCACGTGAGTTTTCCCCCAGGTACTCCGGTTTCCTCCCATAGTAAGACTCCCCGCGCACTTCCAACCGGGCCTACAAGCGTGACTAATATCAATTGATAAATCTTGTTTCGCAAATGTTGTAAAATAAATAAAGATATATTTGTACCATAGTTCTGCTATGTGCAAGCTCTCTGCTGTCTATACAGGTGTAGCAGTCTATTTACACTGCTACACAGGTAAATGCATATTAATGTGACGGAATTTTCTCATGATACAATGTATTATTACCATCGTGTTATTTATTTAAACATATTTCCTGTTCGATAGTTTGTTCAAAACCGTCATTTTAATACAGACTGATAGAGTCGTGGATTATCACGCCGCAGACCCATTTTGCCCCTTTTAATTTAACTCTAGCGGTATACTATATAGCTAGCTATGTCTCCCATACGTGTAACGACCGTAACGAACTCGCCCAAGGAAGGCTGCAGATGTCGCCACGACTGACCTATCATCAAAACATGGACACCGATCTGGTGGATCGGGGAGTGTTTACAATCAATAACGGGTGTTGCATCTACTAATATTCTTAATCAACGAGACATTTAAACGTCCTTTCATGACTTGTGACCGACCGTTACATGTAACCCGTGAGATTTCCCCGCTAACAATACACCAGATTATGTTTTAAATCTCAAATAATTCAACGTGTATTTTTCTTCTCAAACCGGGTTCTTTTGATGGAGTGCTTTTAAGAAAATATGATCTTTCGATTAGACAATGCAGACCCTTAGTTTTAAATCGCCTATGAAGATTCACATACCTCTACGGCATGTATTTGTTTCTCTACAAAAAACAAAATACCTCTTTTGATGGGTTGTATTTCTATTGTTTTGTGCTAAGACAATGTAAAAAGAAAAACAATAAAAAACTCTAGTGTCTGTTATAGGGTCCAGACATTCACATACCGATATGTATAGTATACTTTGCTTTACCGATCCCGTGCCGAGCCTACTTCAAGTCGTTGAGGAGAAGTAGAAGGGTTAGCAATCACGGTATCGTGTTCAGGAGGACAGGGGTTGGTATTATTCCGAAATAGAGATTTAATGAGACCATTTCTTTGTTTCATAGTGTCAGTTTACAATTAGAATCGCTTAGTTCCCATGCTGAATTCACACACCAATAATTTCGTTTTCCGAAATTCGAAGCGAGCATATTTAGTACAAGATAAATTTCTCACGCAAATTTAATTGCTGTATGAATTGTATTTACAGTCAAGTAATCGAGATGAAAGAGAATGATAAGAGTATGAATACTCAATTGAGAAATATTACATTTCGTTAAAGTACTGTAGTGGAGTGAATGAATGAATCAACGAAATATTTTATTTATGAACGAACGAACGAACGAACGAATGAACGAAAGAATGAATGAATGATTTCATTTGCGAACGAAAGAACGAACGAACGAATGAATGAAAGAATGAAAACTGAATGAATGAATTCATTTATGAACAAACGAACGAACGAACGAATGAATAAATTAACAAATAAATTTATGAATGAACGAATGATTGAATGAATGAACGAACGAATGAACGAATACGTAAGTCAATGAATGCATGAAACAATATGAAGGATGTCATAATGTAGTAAATAATTAAATCTAAATTATTAAATACCTTTCATACAGTTAATTAGCATCCTGATCAATTGTTTACAGACAACACCATACACTGGTGTAGATACAGTATATACATCAGTGTTCAGTTAAGTCACAGAAATATGCTTCCAACATCTGCCTATTGAGACAATGAAATTGCAAACGTTCTAATTAATCGCCAAATGCGATCATGCCGCTAGATACAGTGAATTATATCTCTCTTTCTAGTGCGTCGAATTAAAAATTTTCAGTTCCGAAGCATAATTTCCTTACTTCTGATTTACTAGTTATTTTTACGCCACAGTCAAAACAGTTTCTGGTGGTGATTATGACAAATATGAGTTTTTTAAGTTGGTAGTGACACTGTAAATTAAATTTGGTATGATTTATTTGACATTGTAGTTGAATATAAGACATATGACCTTATTTAGGTTTTATTGTCTCATTTGCTGTATGTCTTCATATAATTAACATCTTAGACAAAGATTACAATTTTTTTTCATAATCAGTGCTAATGATGAGTCGAAATGAACGAAATATATCTTTATGAATATTTAGTTTGACTTACATATTGGCATTACTAGATTGCTTACATTTATATGAATAAATAATGTTGGAGACTCACGGCAAAATACGCAGAGGATAAGAACAAGTTTTCAGACAGTTCTATATGTTTCAAATAATGTCATGTCGTCAAAATGGGAACCGGGGTACATTTACGATTTATTTGGCTAGTACAGCTGCTTGATCATTTCTGAGAGCAAAGTGACCGTCAAAGAAAGTTAACTTCATAGCTATGTTTAACCTAGAAAAAATTACAACTGTTCCGTTATCACAACCCTCATCATCATTTTAAGAATGTAATGTAAACCAAATTTGACCTAGATTTGTGTGACGGTTGTCGTCGATGAAGTAGAATACGCTCACCCTCCCCGAATACCTGGTATTATTCTTCTACTTTTCTAAATGTCTCCTTTCATTTTTATTTCGTTTTTTTGTTAATATTTTGCGCTTTTTTTTATTGATTTTGACTAAGAATAAGGGTTTCGTTATTATTTCGATATACTTTATTGTATTAAGAAAACTGAAATGACGTGTTATGTTATCAAGTTGTACCACAGTAACACACACAAAAGAAGTTAACAAAAGCCACTATTCAAATAAAAATCAAATCTATTACACTTAACACAAGGAGATAGAGTTATGGCCATCGAAATGGCAAGTCTGAAAAACCGAGGGGTTGATTTTCTCGAATTTTTCCGATTGCAATCGATATAACGTACTCTAGATTTGATTAAGTTTGCAAGTATTGTACAATATTCTACACCAGTTTAAGAACTGAGAAAAACCTGGGTAGTACACAGTTGAATGTATGAATCAAAGTAGACAGTCGACCTTTTATCGTAGTGAAAATATTCCCCATCGGGAATTTCTGAATTTGTAACAGATCGAGAAGACTTAATACTCTAAGGCATTCGGATATATTGATAAAATTAGATTTCAATACACCTGTCAAAATCATTTCAGTGCTATGACAAAATGGCGGCCCATTAGGGAGTAGGTTCGCCAAAAGCAATATCGCTATACACTGTGTATGTAATTGTGACGTTCCAATGTTTCTTTATTCTAGAACCATTTGAAATCACGAACTTGTCTGTTGCTCGAGATTGTTGAATTGCGATGCGTTAGTTAGAGAATTATATAAAAAGGACTGTTCAGTGTATGTTTCAGTATCTCAAATTTAAACAGTATTTTATCAAATATAACGGCATTTAAAAAAATTGAAAGCAGTATTTCTCAAATTAATCAATATATACTTGATTATAAGTATTTACTAAATCAAACAGTTTATCTCTAATTAATAAATATTTATCGATTAGAACAATATAAACCAAATTCAAACAGTACTTTATCAAATATAGCAGTATTCGCGAAATTAAAAACTACACAATTTGCATCTCAAATTAATCAATATTTACCTGGTTAAAAAGTATTTACTAAATCAAACAGTTTATCTCAAATTAATCAATTTTAACCTGATTTAAAAGTATTTTCGTAATCAAACAGTTTATCTCAAATTAATCAATATTTATCAATTAGATAGTATTTAAAACATACAATTATCCAAAAGTATGTCTAAAAGGGACACCAACGGCCAGTGTCATATCAGGACGGGTGTCTAGTTGGGCATGAACAGCCCGGATTGTCTGAGCAGCCAGGGTCATATCACAAAAGCTGTTTGTTTGTTTGTTTGTGTTTTACGGCCCGTCGACAACTAGGGTCACAAAAGCAACAAATAATACTGACATAATAACGAAACCGTAACTCTAACTTAAAATTGATTAAACAAGAGCAAAATATCAGCACTAAAAATGTAGATTTGCATATATACCCTTAAAAAAGCACAAGGAGAATAGGACCAGGTGTTCCAAAAGAGTATGCGTCTCCTGCTTCCTCGACGACACCCACGATACAAATCTAGGTCAATCTGCGTTAGTCATATACTCAAACTGAGAGCTAGGTTGTCGGCAACTGAATCACAATTTTGCCTCTAAGAACGCTATGTCAACGACATAGACTACCTTTTTGTGTTATCCCTCAGATTCGTGTCGATTTCCGTGTAAACATTAATTATACATCCATTTCACATAAGCAGAATCTGCACTATAAAATGCCCCGGAATACACAAACTGCAGAATGAAATTCCCCCGTGAGAACAAACTGTGAATCTTAGAGTGACAGTTAGGTTGGTGTACTTTAAGTGTTTAAATCATCTTTGCTTGTTTACATTAATATCTTAATTCCGTGTAATTTTCCATACACACTTGGTATTGAATAACCTCGGTGTTTGGGCTGGTTTCGTATCGATAATGATCGTTTCCTCAATATCTGACCCACATAGGGAAAAGGTGACGATTCTCCGTACATCCATATGCTAGTTTTAACTATAAACTGTAAATTGTATAAAGTCTCGTGCATACGCGCGTGTATATGTAGTAAAATATACACACAAGTATGCGGCGATAGGTGCTAACCCATATATCACGTATGTGACATAGATGTATGATGTTCATTGCTGTCAACGATCAAATGCTGATGAACTGCAAAATGTGTTATACCAAACTATAATATACATATTTACAATGTAGCTTTGTTTTATGAACAATTTAAACCGTTATAGCTTTATAGCTGAAACAGATGCTATCATTTTACAAGAATGTGGAAATTATAGTAGAACGGAGGGAAAAAAAGATATATATATATATTGAGAAATGGAACGAGCAATATTTCCTGAGAATTTTGACGCCAATCTAGGCGTGGGAGTTAAACACTAGCGGTAGCATTTTGATGGGCGCATTCAGAATTCGTGCATTTTATACAAGATATCGCAAGTTTACATGTGAGTCTAGATTTAACTATGAGTGTTTATCGATGGTAAATGATGTCTGTGTGGGGTAATAGTTCAAAACAATTCTCTTACCTGTACTGCAAATGTGATCACGAGTGTCAGACCAGCTAATGTCCTTCCCATCATCTGCGGAGTATAAAACACGTGTTTTCGTATTTAATCCGACATCTTAGTAAGACCTGTTTCACCACTCGATAACCGATAGACAAATACTCTGTGTCAAGTACCGCCTTAAAGTATACATCGACAGTCACGTGACTCCAAGTTTTCTGTTTTAAACATTGGGATACTTTCATTCATCATGCGCTGCTCAATAAATGATTATCACATGGAGAGGGGGGTCTCGGCGCACGCGGCTGGAGTATTAAATTTGGATTACACATGATCCGCCTCTACCACCTATAAGAACGCTAGGCGAACGGTTACGGTCTAACACACTCTGACATATCGCCCGATAATCATGTTCAGGGATAAGATTTGCTGGTGACAATTAAGTAATTACAGACAGGATTCGGCGAGGAGGGGAGGTTTAAATTCTCTATCGTGTAAACAATGACATCTATTATGAATTAGGCCATGATAACTTAACCCACTGCTCTGGAAAGGGGCGAAGGAAGCTAGACTATAGTTGTATTAAACAACCGCCTACTTCACAGTCATTTAAGGTTTTGTTAGTCAAACCCTTGTGAGCGTACACATTAATGTTATAAAACTAGCTCGTCGAAGATTGCGAATATGTCTTGAATCGACATTTCATTTTACAATTGTTACATCTCGACATAAAACATCTAACTTTTACTATTTCAAAATAAATCAGATTTTCTTCTTTCTTGTGAAAAGTCATTTGTTTAAATGTCTTCTATATGGACTTTGAAAGCGTGTAATTACGTCACCGAGAAGTTTCGAGTGTTATGTATCTATTATTAAGCCAATTTGATGTTAAGGTCTTTAAGATTATCTCGAGGTGACCAGGCGCGAAGCAATAGTCACTTAAGTCCTCGGAAAACAAGTGGTCCCCTCCAAACGACACTTGTAATAAGGACGGAACATGTCTGGAACAAACCTCACATTAAGTGCCCCGGCTGTTGTCTCACATCAAGTACCCGGCTGTCGTCTCACGTCAAGCGCCCGGCTGTTGTCTCGCATCAAGTACCCGGCTGTTGTCTCGCGTCAAGCGCCCGGCTGTTGTCTCACATCGAGTACCCGGCTGTTGTCTCGCTTCAAGCGCCCGGCTGTTGTCTCGCATCAAGTACCCGGCTGTTGTCTCGCGTCAAGCGCCCGGCTGTTGTCTCGCATCAAGTACCCGGCTGTTGTCTCACATCGAGTACCCGTCTGTTGTCTCGCTTCAAGCGCCCGGCTGTTGTCTCACATCGAGTACCCGGCTGTTGTCTCACATCGAGTACCCGGCTGTTGTCTCGCATCAAGTACCCGGCTGTTGTCTCGCGTCAAGCGCCCGGCTGTTGTCTCGCATCAAGTACCCGGCTGTTGTCTCACATCAAGTACCCGGCTGTTGTCTCACATCGAGTACCCGGCTGTTGTCTCACATCGAGTACCCGGCTGTTGTCTCACATCAAGTTCCCGGCTGTTGTCTCGCTTCAAGCGCCCGGCTGTTGTCTCATAATAATTACCAGGCTGTTGTCTCGCATCAAGTGCCCGGCTGTTGTCTCACATCAAGTGCCCGGCTGTTGTCTCGCATCAAGTACCCGGCTGTTGTCTCACATCAAGTGCCCAGCTGTTGTCTCGCATCAAGTACCCGGCTGTTGTCTCACATCAAATGCCCGGCTGTTGTCTTACATCAAGTGCCCGGCTGTTGTCTCGCATCAAGTACCCGGCTGTTGTCTCGCGTCAAGCGCACGGCTGTTGTCTCACATCAAGTACCCGGCTGTTGTCTCGCATCAAGTGCCCGGCTGTTGTCTCGCATCAAGTACCCGGCTGTTGTCTCCCGTCAAGCGCCCGGCTGTTGTCTCACATCGAGTACCCGGCTGTTGTCTCGCTTCAAGCGCCCGGCTGTTGTCTCACAATAATTACCAGGCTGTTGTCTCGCATCAAGTACCCGGCTGTTGTCTCACATCAAGTGCCCGGCTGTTGTCTCGCATCAAGTACCCGGCTGTTGTCTCACATCAAGTGCCCAGCTGTTGTCTCGCATCAAGTACCCGGCTGTTGTCTTACATCAAGTGCCCGGCTGTTGTCTCACATCAAGTGCCCGGCTGTTGTCTCGCAGTCTCGCTTTTGTATGACAAACTTACACAGGCTTGATCATCAGCCTGTCTATTGTTTTTTTAACGCACGTGTTCGCCTATTGTCTCAACGCATGCTCGTCAAGCATCGCTTACACAAATTGCTGTGTACGTCTGTCAATCACAGCGAGCGAAGTGATCTTGTGTTTGAAAAAGTTCTCACGGATAATGTCTCATTGACGAGTTATTTCTCCTAACTAACATAATTGTGTGTCTCATAGCACGTGTCTGCTCTATTTCTTATAGCACGTGTCTGCTCTATTTCTCACAGCACGTGTTAGTTAAACGTCTATTAGTGCGTAAGTTGGACATCTCACAGCACGTGCATGTTTACATGCACGCGTATCTCTTTTGTTACCACACATGTGTAAGGGCCACACCACCGTGACGACCTTTATATATACCCAAATGTATACGTATGTGATACAATAATTGCACTAAATGTAAATGTAAATAAATATTCTGAAGGTTTTATCTTTTGAATCATTTAAGGACGTGCCAGGTTGGATTGGAGATGGTTAAAAGCCGGAGTACCCTGAGAAAAACCCCCGGCCTACGGTCAGTACCTGGCGACTGCCCCACGTAGGTTTCGAACTCGCAACCCAGAGGTGGAGGGCTAGTGATAAAGTGTCGGGACACCTTAATCACTCGGCCACCGCGGCCCCGTTGGACAACTCAATGTCGAAACGGTGCATACCATGCGTTTGTTTCAAAACATTTGTTTTCAATATTGTACTTTTGCTGTCTATCGAGCACAAAGTTGCATATGCCTACCGCATTAGAGGATTATATAATCAAATGATATTTTTAAGAAACTAAAACACATACTTTTTATATACATATATGGAAATTAAAAACACCTATAACTTCGTTCCGGCCGGTGCGTTGTGAACAGCCTATAAGGTGTTTGTTGTTGCCACCTGGGAGTGGGTCATTCGAGAACTCCATTCAGGTTTTTTTCAAAGTACGTAATAGTGGTAGGGCACAAGCTTAGAAGGCATTGAATTTCATACCGGTGTGTTAATTATCGATTTCGATCAACCTCATACAATTTGCACTGCATTCCATACACAGTGCATATTTCATTACATACATATCCAACGCCATTTAGAAACGAAGTGTGCACTACAAAACGCTCTCTAGTTGGCTAATTACTACGCTTTGGGCATGAATATCGAGATCGCAAAATCATAGGGGAATCTTTTTCGTTTCCTCTGAATCTAGGAAGTTTAACGGTGATATGATTTATCGAGTGCAGATCATGTACAAATTCAAACTTAATTTCCCTCAAAGCCCCAAATTTTATCTTCGACATTAGAGATAGGAACGCTGTATAATTGAGTTGCCTAGATTCATTGATAACATGGGAAAGATTAGCCTTATCATCGTAACGATAAGCCTGACCCCAAAAACCACCTTGTCTATGCACGCGTAATTCACGCGCATTACAGGGCAAACGGCCGTGCGAGATAGCATACTATAGCAGTGTGGTTATGACGTAACTGGCACCCGGTGTTTGGACTTTTTACAAATTCTGGAAGCTTAATTAATTCGATTATTTCGTGTTTCTATTCACACTTTCAGATACACTTTTCTAACTTTCATGTTTTTAGGCAGAGGATAAAAAAATACATGAGACTGAAAAAGCATGTTGTTATCGGCTAATTTGTCAGGGCATCGACGTCAATACAAAATTTGATAGTTTCCCACAGAATATCGTGCATATTTCACAAGTATGACAGAATCTTTGTATGTTTACCATGCATTAAAAAGTGTCTGAACAAATCGGAGGAATTCAATGCGATGAATAGAATGATAGTTGGTAAGCATGGTTTCTAATATTTCATTGTATACCGGCTAATCAAACGAAAAAAAAAAAAATATATATATATGAAAAAAAAAAAAAAAAAAAATCTGCAAATAAAATAAAATGATAATCATCAAGAAAGCAAGGACATTATCTGCAATTTAACATTTTTAGAGAATCCATGAAAGAAGAATAACTTCTATTATATTGAAATAAGAAAACAAGGCATTTTTTTTCATACTAAATCCTGTTTTTTTCTGCGTTGTCGTCCACGAGAAGACTTTAAGAGACAAGCACACGGAAAACTAACACTTCCTTGTATCATAAATATATAAAGTTGGTCAGGTTTGGAAGAGGCAGTTCGTAAACTCAGCGAGAAGGTATCTGGTTATTGTTGAAACAAAGATAATGAAAACAAAGGGCAACAACTTCTTCAATAACAATCGAATCAAACTATTGAGCATTTGGTTTATTTGTTTAACGTCAGGGTCATTTAAGGACGTGCCAGGTTTGGAGGTGGAGGAAAGCCGGAGTACCCGGAAAAAACCCCATCGACTTACGGTCAGTACCAGGCAACTGCCCCACGTAGGTTTCAAACTCGCGACCCAGAGGTGGAGGGCTAGTGATAAAGTGTCAGGTATAGCTGAACCAATCGGCCACCGTGGCCCCCATATCGAGCCGGCAAATACATCTACATGTCATATTATAATGTTAACATATTTCAAAGATCGAAGACCAAGTTTTAAATACATCAACATTATTTCGACTATTTTCAAATCAAAAGTCGACCAGGAAAGCACAAATAATTAAAAAAAAACACTTTAAGATATTGGACGACAACTGAGGAATTTATCGCCGGATAAAGAATATTCCGACGGACATACAGATTAACATGTCCATAATTTAAAACTTATTAAGTATAAAGCTACGAAGAAAAAAAAGCTAACAAGATTGACAAGGCTCTTCCTTCTATCCTCTTTAGCAACGGCTGTTAGTTCTAATTAGGTTTCGTTGATTTTAAATGAAACAAATTTCTGTTTCTGTTTTTGATCACGTGTAATCTTTAATCGGACATGAATTCTATTTATTATGTGATAAAACCGTCAACGTGATAATCGTTTATCCTACAGCATACAATACGGTTCAGAGATTAAGCACATCTAAATAGCTTTGAGATATCCCCTGACAGGTTAATGTCTTAAAAAATTGCTGATTTTATTAGCTTTCATGGTGGGTCGTTAACTAGATAAATGTCAGCAGTTTGAAGTAGAGCTACATGTACATGTACCCGAGATATCTATATACGAGGAAATATTCTATTAAAATGAATTTAGGTAGGTAGGTATAGTGACAGATCAGCTTAATGTTAAGTGAACTCTAATCACTGGTGTTTAAATTTTATATCAACGCAGACAAAAAATTAAAATTAAAATGATGTTAAGTGAAAACGTCTGCACCAACAAAAACGATAACGAGAAATGGAAGAAATGGAATAAAGAAAAGAATGTACAATAAAAATTGTAGTCTGCACATACGAATAAAACATTATCAGGAGAAGCGAAATCAGTGTTCAGACAAGTTTCATCTGTGAAAAAAAATCTGTGCTAACAGGTCAACGCCCTTATTATACGCCCCCGTAAGCATGCACATTTACGAGATCGTTGATAGTCTTTAGTGCGGCCACTCGGAACTCCTCGGATGTAACTACGCAACATCACGCAGCCGAGGAGTTACGATTGTTAGTGCGGCAGTATTATACTCTGAAAATCGGACATCGAACATTTCCGGAATGCTTCCGAGAATATCCGAGGTTTCTCGACTGACGTACAGACTGACGCTCGTCGGACCCTTATGGTCATACAACTGAAAACTATGCGAAATAACACGTCACAATACCACGGCCCAAGAATGGCAAAGAGGAGGACATGATACAATGGTTTCCTGTCGTCATGGTGCGGGGGAGGGTTTACATGTCCTCAATCCAACCCCGTCTACGTCTCCGATGTCGTCATGGCTCTGAGCAGATGTTCAGTCGGGCTTGATGTGATTGGCGTTTTATAAACACAACTGCGTGTAACGTAAGCAGTGCATCAGTAACCACAAGGACACGACGCGGTGTCCTTATCTAGATCGCAAAAAACGCGTAGAAAAACAAGGACACGTTACTATCAGTTAGCACAAGGCCTCGGTGCGGCCGTTAGTATATCGCAACCATTTAGTGTTACAACTCAGGATCATTGAACTCCAAGGATATTCCCATAATGCAAAATGTCAACTGCGTACGCGAAAAGACCTTCACACCAAATTCGGCTGAGCGCTTCCAGCATAGTGATATACATTCGATATTGGTAGGGCACTCCAGCTTCTTACAAGTGAAGAATAACAGATTTTAAGATATACACATTTACATATTTTTAAATATATATAAAATGAGTTGTTATGTAATATTTAATATTGTCTAGGCCATTGAATGTTGTATTGTTTAATTGTATATTGGGACAGGGCTTTTATAAGTTGTAAAACAATTGTGCCCTATTCTTTTTTTTCAAATGACAATAAAATAAGTTTAAACTAAAAAAAAAAAAAAAAAAAAAAAGAAAAAAAAAAAAAGAAACGGGTTAGATGGAGAATGAATAAACATATTGTATATCCTGAATTCAAGAAAACAATAAGACAGCATTGTCGTGTAAACGGAATTGTAAGTCATCGATAACATGAATATAGAGGACATCTAAAAATTACTAGGGGAATAAGAACATACCAAATCATACCGTTAATTAAGATAACGAAACTATAATTCAAACTACCAATCGATAAAACAATAGTAAAATATGAACAATAAATATCGATTTTTGAGGAGACTTGAATAAGTACAAGGTGAATACGACCAGGCGTATCGGCAGGGAATGCGTCTTCTGCTTCGTCGACGTAATCCACCACATATAGTAATTTAGGGTCAAATACAGGTTAAATCACATTCTCAAAATGAGAGTTAAGCTGCACGGAACCATTAGACATAGTAACAAGCCTCGACCACGTCTACCATAACATGACCAGGCGTTCCCGAAGTGTATACGTCTTCTTGGTCTTAAAGTTCAAATCAAAATAACGGCCGTAAGTCGTAAGCGGTGAGAAAAACCCGGAACTCTCTATGGTGTTTTGTTGTTGTTGTTTTTTGTTTTATTTTGTTTTTGTTTTTTTTTTGTTAATCGGATATATCCGGAAAAAAATGTATGCGATAAACTGTATGAATATGAATGAAAATGGGAAAAATAAATCTCCTCTCGCGCGCGGACACAACTTATATATATTTTCATGCTTACACTATAGGAACGCATTTTATTGTATTCTTTGTTTTGTTTTCCAGTTTGATTCGTATCATATCCTTTGACCAACAGAAAAAAATAAAGTGTTGTTTATTGCAAAAGTAAAACTGAATAACAACTTGACAAACGTATCTACTGTTGGTGAACAGTAAACCTGTTATAATACATTATTAATGAAACATATGTCAGACTTTTCCATTTCTAGATAGTTGCATTCCTGCTCCGGGCTCCGGTACTCAAGGACTTGTTCTCATTGTCACAATTTTAATGACAAATGCCGGGTTCTGGTGGAAAAGCTACACGTTATGTTGATGAAGATTTTAGATTTATTATTGTCGACATTACGATTTTATTAGGAATCTTCGATTTCCTGTGCGATATGAAATCAGACATGTCCAATATGCTTATTGATGCTACGATCAGTCAAACTGTAACTACACACTGGTTCTCGCTTTCAGGATGTGAATAAACCCCGAATTTGACGTATATTTATCGATGGTTGTCGTCGATGGAACAGAAGACGCTAACCCTCTCGGAACGTCTAGTCTTACTTACCTTATATTTTTAAGGGTCTCTATGCAAATTTAAATTCTAAATTCTAAATTTAAATTTTAAATATTCTGCCCCAATTTTGTCGGTGTTGATATAAAATTACGGTTGAATTTTAATTTTCCCTGTTGTATTTCTATCCAGACGTCTATAGACATTAATCATATTTTACATTAAGACTTGTGGTTTTATGTATCAATCTTTTAATACATATATACTCTTAGGTAAACATCCGCGCTTAAGCCTCGCATGTATTTGTATACTCGATGCATCAATATAGCACACGTTTCGAAGTATCAACATCTGTATTCGTATTGTATGGTTCTTTAAAAGTCGAGTGAATGTTTTATATACAAATAGATACTTACCATACCACCAAAACAAATTGCGCATTACATTAATGTGTTTTCCAAGAAAGAGATGAATTTGTTTGATAACATTTATTTCATCTCCGAAGAGCTCTTATCCAATGCCACACCGTTAGGATTCCTCATACGGTCTGATAACCTTCTCGATGTTGACAGTTTGTGAGCCAAGCCACAAAGATGCTTTTTATCCACAATGATAACATATACCTTTATCTCAATAGCCTGCACTGCCAAAACTGAAAGACAACCCCGCTTTCTTTAATTAATCTTTGATATTATATCAATATTTTTTGTTTGTTTGTAGTTCTGGACACTTTTCGAAAGCTTCGGATAGATTTGAAAATATGTTTTTGCCGTCGGAAGGAGGAGATAAATAGAAGATGGCGATGACCCGATGGAGTCATCTAGTTTTTGACTGGTCTCTATCACAGACGCTGTGTAATTACTCGCCCGGGAGCGTCCGACATTGAGCATGTCGTTTTCAGGGTCTATCAATATTTTGTTGCTGTCAAGATGGAAGAATGATTATAGATATCTGTATAATGTAAAGAGGGTATATGTCATTCACCCGAGCCATAATTCTCTTTTATTTGTTATACGTAGAGTTTGAAAATGTCGGTTACTCCAGCTATCAGGAAAAACCTCCTTGTACAATCATACTGCAAGTATTCGGTAGAGACATGTCGTGGACGTATTTTTCTTTTCTTTGCTTCAGAGAAATGTCAGAGTTTGTCTGCATTCATACTCTACTAACTCAAGTGTTTCACAAAGCAGGGAAATAGAGAGACGTTATGAAGAGGGACGTTATGGAGAGGCGATATGGAAAGGGACGATAAGGAATGGGACGATATTGAGAGGGACGTTAGGGAGAATGACGTTACGGAGTTAGACGATATAGAAAGGCGATATGGAGAGAGACAATATATAGAGAGACGATATGGAGAGGGACGTTATGGAGAGGGACGATATAGAGAGGGACGTTATGGAGAGGGACGATATAGAGAGGCGATATAGAGAGAGGCAATATATAGAAACGATATAGAGAGAGACGATACGGAGAGGGACGTTATGAGAGAGGTACGATATAGAGAGGGACGTTATGGAGAGGGACGATATAGAGAGAGCGATATGGAGAGAAATGTTTTAGAGGGACGATATAGAGGGGGACGTTAAGGAGAGGGACGATATAGAGAGGGACGTTATGGAGAGGGACGTTATGGAGAGGGTACGATATAGAGAGGGACGTTTTGGAGAGGGACGATATAGAGAGGGACGTTATGGAGAGGGACGCTATAGAAAGGGACGCTATGGAGAGGGACGATATAGAGAGGGACGCTATGGAGAGGAACGATATATAGAGGCGATATGGAGAGGTACGATATAGAGAGGGACGTTATGGAGAGGGACGATATAGAGAGGCGATATGGAGAGGGACGATATAGAGAGGCGATATTGAGAGAAATGTTATAGAGGGACGATATAGAGAGGGACGTTATGGAGAGGGGCGATATAGAGAGGCGATATAGAGAGGCGATATGGAGAGGGACAATATATAGAGGGACATTATGGAGAGGGACGATATAGAGAGGGACGCTATGGAGAGGGACGTTATAGAGAGAGGCAATATATAGAAACGATATGGAGAGAAGTGTTATAGAGGGACGATATAGAGGGAGACGATAAGGAGCTAATGGATATAGAGGGACAATATGGAGAGAGACGTTATGGAGAGAGACGTTATGGAGAGACACGTTATGGAAAGAGACGTTATGGAGAGAGACGTTATGGAGAGGCGATATGGAGAGAGACGATATGGAGAGGGACGTTATGGAGAGGAGAGGCTATATGGAGAGAGACGTTATATAAAGAGAGACGATATGGAGATAGACGATATGGAGATGGAGGTTACAGAGAGAGAGAGACGTCATTAAGAGGGACGTTACATTATTGAGTAAGACTATATGAAGAGAGACGTTATTGAGAGAGACGTTCTGGAGGGAGACATTATAGAGGGAGACATTATAGAGAGAGACGTTATGGAGAGAGACTATATTGAGAGACGATAAGAGCCACGTACTTAATTAGGGACGAAATGGACAGACTGCCGTGTTCTTGTGAAAGACGAAAATGACAGACGGCCGCGTACAAATGTTTTGCACACACGTCATGCCATTTGGAAATGGCGCAGTAGACTCCACGGGCTCCGGCCACGTACCTACCAGTATACCGACCATTTATTTCATCGTCCTATTTCTTTAAGTTGCATAACATTGACGGGAGTCTTGATTCTACAACAGACATATCTTTATGTTAGACTTAGCTGCCAGACCCCACACGTGACCTCGAGTTTGACCCCGGAGGTTATTGTGGCAGATACGAGAACAGACTAGTCATTTTCATCTGTTTTAAAGGTCAAGGTCGGCACACGTTAAAGTCATTACTCCGTGCTTGATAAATAATGACGCAATCTTTTACATCACAACAACGCTTGATTGGAACGTGAAACTATACAACTTGATGGTAAGGTCGGAAGACCAGAAGTGGCGTCTTTGTACTCTGTATCTCCGGCGGTCTGATTGTCGTCATCAAACGAACATCCATCATTCATTACACTGCGCTAAAAAACTAATAAATCAATGGCAATCACAGGTACATGTGGTAAATATAAACACAGGAGCCGTAAATCATGTACGTATAAAAATTGGTACATATTGTTATATTTGTCTAGCCTATAGTGGGATGATGTCCGCTATCGTTAACTCCAGCCCAAAGCGCGCATAGACTATTTTACAAATGTCGTCTGGTATCTCCCAGATTTGCATCTGATGTCATTGATTAGATATTGACGTTGCGATAAACTAGCTGTCCGGGCATTTGTACACATTCTAACAATCAATTATTTAGTTTTTTTGTTTTGTTTTTGTTTTTGTTGATTTTGCTGTTGTTTTTGTTTTTTTTTTTTTGTTTTTGGGGGTTTTTTTTACGGAGAGTGCCGATTGCTCCCGACTACTGAAGTGTCGAAAATTGATCACACTTCGGTATGGCTCAGTCAGGATTTGAACACAGAATACAAAATGGGGTTGGGTTTAGGTAAGATATTCACGATTTTTTCGAGCCGATTGTCCCAATTTTTGACGTCGTAGCAAGTCGGGAATTATTTCGTAGTTACGTCGTCGTATTGGCATCTTACAAGTTGTGGTAGTTCGGAGGGTATCGGCTTGCTTCCCATATGGCTTTAAACGTATTCCATACCTTCGGCATCCTCGGGAGGCACCGTAGGTTTCTAGGCCAGTCGGGGTGGGTTTTTTAATCCAGATTCTATATCACCAAAATACGATGTACTACGACATCGATACAAGCACAATATGCTGCGACTTCCTGACGACGCTTCGCGTCACCAAGGCATCCATGACTTTCTAAGATATTGCCAAAATCTTTGAACGTTATTGAGACTGTTTCTCCTATGACATAACACGACTCACTCCAAAACCATGATAAAATCAGGAATATGCTGAATGAATTTACACGATTAGGCATGAGTTCGTGACGATAACAATACGATTATTTACAACAGAGTTACGACCACGACGATAGCTCGTGACGAGAACAATACGACTATTTACGACAGCGTCACGACCACGACGATAGCTCGTGTGGATAACAATACGACTTTTTACAACAGCGTTACGACCAACGACGATAGCTCGTGAGGATAACAATACGACTTTTCACGACAACGTTACGACCAACGACGATAGCTCGTGACGACAACAATACGACTATTTACGACAGCGTTACGACCAACGACGATAGCTCGTGAGGATAACAATACGACTACTAGTATTTACGACAGCGTTACGACCAACGACGATAGCTCGTGACGACAACAATACGATAATTAACGACAACGTTACGACCAACGACGATAGCTCGTGACATTTTCCCTCTCCTCCGGACCAGGCAATATTTGGGGAACCAATGATTACTTCCAATGTCATTCATATCCAGCATGAATCCAGTTCAACTTACGCAGCTCATCCAAAACATCCTTTAACTAGGGCAAGATATATTGCGTAGCGCAAACGCTGCGATCCAGCCGGAAAAGCGACAGGGAATGAAATGGTGACAAGACCCTGGCTTCAGAGAAAACCTCTGTCAGAACCAAATAATAAAGACACATCACGGACAGTCGTACTGGAACTACCATCGCGCTGATACAGTGTATCGTACAATTATCACAATAAAGAAAACAGGGGGCTTGTGGATCTCGATAACCCTGATTTAGGCTTCGGACAGCAGTTGTAGGCCGTCGTGAACATGCTTTAAAAATATACGGCACATGATGAATGTTATACCCAATGTGACTAAGGGCGGAAGTTACTGTAACACTTTGGAGGTGAAGGTCATTGATGTCGGTCTTATTCAAATGTCGTATACGGTACATTTTATTGTATGATATACTTGTATATAAGTATGAACCAATCTATAATTACTCGTCGTTATTTGTTCGAACTTTTACGTCCGTGCTACATCCAAGCTCAAACGAGTGTCAATGAAACACGGGCATTTTTGTGGTTTTGAAGATGATCTATATCTTTGATTGATATTAAAACAAACACTTTCTGCTTACCTTTTGAACATTAGAATAACTGATTCATGCTTCCTAATCTCACATTGCCACGTGCCTACAACGAAAAAGAAAAACATAAATTAGTAATGTACCATATGTCTGTGAAAACAAAATGAATAAATCAAATAAAATAAATTAACAATAAATGAATAAACATAAACTCTTTCATTACTTCCACCGATGCTGTCTATTTATACAGCTACTCAGACTAGAAAATATATCGTTAGATTTAGAAACAACATCACAATGTTATCAACATATTTGAACAGCATAATTTAAAAATAAACGATGAAAAAGTTAAAAAGTGGAATAATAAGAGAAAACTTTTTATTTCATTTAATTTTTTAGAGAAATTGGTTAATCATACGGATGTGTTTGAAGTGAACAATGTGTTCCAGATGGCTTGGCTGACGGGAGAGGGATGGCGAGATGAGCATGGAGATCGAGCATGCATTCAATAAACACTAGGGGAGCGTTCCTTCCGGTGTATAACAATGTAGCCAGACAAGGGAGGGGGAGTTCCGGAATACAAACAGGAAAACTATGGGGGAGGGCATGTTATATACATTTAAATCTAACTGTTCAAAAGACATCAACAACTCGCCGGTATTCCAAAACAAAAATACATGAAGCATAGGCAATGAGACCGAATCTTTATACAGAAAGATATTTGCCCTTTGCACATACGCATATCGTATGATTAATTGAATGATAAATACATATATACATGTATGAATCAATGAACGAAAGTATGGAGATTTTATTCCTTTTTAATATTCACAAATATTGGTATATTTATATATTTTTTATTGTTACCAGCACATCAGAAAGAGTAGATCTAAAACAACACATCCGAGAAGAGAAAATATGTTTTCTTTACCTGTGCGAAACATCAAGCAACTTATACAATTTATGCCTAATCCTCTTCTCAACTTTGGAGCAATAAATATGTTTAAATCATTAACCAAAGATGGGGATGCTGCAGTATTTTAGGGGGTCCAGCAGAGTGACCGGAGGTTGTGTGTCTGTCATCACTACAATTGTAAATGTCTTTCAGTTCAAGTGACCGTGACGAGTCCGTGACCAGATCTGTGTTCTAACTGACGGGCGTGCCCTGGCAATGATATGGTTGATGATCACAGATGAGGCGTGTCAATGCCGTTTACTCCAAGGAGATTGTTAAAAGGAAAACTGATATCCATTTTGTTTGGATTTATTCTTCAAGGAAATAGTTATATTGTATATATACATTAAAAAAAAAAAAAAAAAACCATTTCAAAGTCATTTGATTACCGGTAAAGTTTTAGCTTCTTGAATAGATGATTCGGTTAATAACTGCTTTGCATTGTTAAAAGACTTAGGCCTTTGTGCTAGATGACCTGTACTGACCACTGCCCATTTACCTCATTAGTTTCAGTGCATGGTCAAGATGAATACCATAAAATTGACTGTTTTGAAATGTCTGAATGCATTTGGTCTTCAGTTAAACCGGTCTTAATTGACCATGACTGGCTGGCCTTTATTCAATCAAGTCCATCATACTTTGAAACTCGAGAGCATTTTCACAAGTTTACGGCTGCACTTCAATACACGTGGCGCGCGCCACTAATTAGATTTTGCAGTGGATTTATCGCGCGTGCCGGTTCTGGTAGCTAGTTTTCTGCACTTCCGTTAGAACATAAATTGTGTTAGGATCTAACATGTGTTTTCTGTTGAGAAAAAGAGCGGAAGGTCCGTGATATTTAAATAATGATATTCCAAACAATACCAATGAGTTTTCGATGAGTTTACATTCTGTATTGACGCACGTGCGTTCATTTTTGAATTACAGAGAACTTAAGTAATACAGCACACGCGAGAATGCAGTATAATCTTTTTTTTTTTTTTTTTTAATCTGAGGAAATTAAAGAGGATTTATTCGACATTTATAGGTATAATGTAAAGACAAATTAATTTGTCAGACAAAACATTAGTCTGTGGATTTTGTGTGTTTAAATGACTGTTACAGATGGACTATTTTGAAATAACAAATGTGACATCTGGTACGCATGCAAACTACACAATTATAACCTGCATTCAATGCACGTGTTAAAGTAAAGTTGCTTTAAAGAAATAAGATTGGAAGTCAATCAACGTGAAAATCCTCCAACGTTCTAATGTAATTTTTTTGTTAATTTCGAAGTAGATATCAAAGTTTTTCATCCGTGTACTTATGTATGTACTATCATAGCCCGAGTTTCCTCTGGCCCTGACACACGACTTGCACGTTCTGACATCTAGATGTCTTGTGCAGGGCCAAAGCGCACTTCTATATGAAAACGTGGAATTCTCGGACAATGTTTGGTGTCGCTAAGATTGTTGTGCAGACAAAATAAACATGGCATGGCAGAACGCCTAGTTTACATATCTGGGTAAATTAGATACTTATTTACCCAAAACCTCTCTTTAGTTACGGTGTCGAGAAGTCCACGTTTTCGTGTAGTAGTGCGCTCTGGTCCTACGGCAGACATCTAGCTGTCAGAATGTCCAAGTCTGGTGTTGGGGCCAGAAGAAACTCGGCTTAGTACTATTAGTGAGACAGACATTGTGTATCCACATTTCATTTATCAATTCATTGATTGATTTTTAATTTTATTTATTAAAAAAAAAAAATCGATGTGCCTTACTGTGTTATCCGTATACACGATATTTTACACATTTTGTAAACGTAGTCCTAAGAAAATGGAGTGGTCATTATCGTGGTCAAGCGGCATTGAACGGTGTGTAACATTCAAAGTTTATTTCGTTAAAGAAAACCTTTCATAATATTTTATCTCATTCTTAGGAAATAAATACACATAATCTGATGACATCATCAATGATAGCGTACCAGCAAAATGCATGACGTAATGAAATAGTGAAAGTATAACGTGAAATTGAAATATCAACTAGAAGTAATATGCACATGTACAGGTGCGACTTATACGTAACAAATCCGTCAATCAGCACTGTTTATGAAATTTATGCAAAGGTACATAAAAACAGCATCTTGATAACTTTATGCTAATATACGGTAACTATAAACCTACATGATATATGATCTTCATGTTTTTAAGTTTACGATGACATGGCGACAGGTGACATTTCTAAAACTTCACCTGTACACAACACACTTGTTAGACAGGTTTTCGTGCACCTGCCGTTCACGGGGGAAATAGTAATTAAAATATATTATGTATTTGGAGTATTAATAGGCGTTTCAAAAGTGTGATAAATATTTAATAACATTGATAACTTTCGATACTATTTATAGACTGACATCTTCACTGGTCAGCAATGTTAGTGACTTTTGAATGCGGGGTGGGGCCGCAGTGGCCGAGTGGTTAAGGTGTCCCGACACTTTATCACTAGCCATCCACCTCTGGGTTGCGAGTTCGAAATCTACGTGTGGGGCAGTTGCCAGGTACTGACCGTAGGCCGGTGTTTTTTCTCCGGTTACTCCGGCTTTCCTCCACCTCCAAAACCTGGCACGTCCTTAAATGACCCTGGCTGTTAATAGGACGTTAAACAAAACAAACCAAAAACCAAAGAATGCGGGGTATTTGGCCCCACTTTCACCCAAAAACACGTGACATAATTAACAATAGAATCGTGGTATAATTGCTTCTCAAAATGACTTACAAGTGAGTTTCTAGTCAAAATAAAGCAAAAATGTCTTTGATATATCAGATTATTTTATTGTTCTTACTTCTCAGGAAGAGCGATTTCGGGTAAAAGTGTAATATTTAAGTGAATTTTGAGAATAAGTGATTTTGCGAATTTTTCTTATTTCTTCAGCAATGTTTACTCGTGTCCATACCATATATCGGAAGTGCTTCCATACCGTTTCATAACGAGTGTTTTTTCCTTGTTTTTTTTTTTTAAACACACATGCTTTTAGTGAATTACGTGTAATTCTTGTTTTATGAATAATATCTGTGATATTGAACTTTAACCAGTTACCGTTGGCACGTCTCGTAAATCACGGAGATTGCCGATCATCTCCGATCACACCAGCAATCCTTCATCACCTTGTTTTCGGCATTGTGGTTCCTGAAATCAACTCTCAAGAGTGCAGTAGACCAAGTTTATCAATCCACGCTGACAACGCGCCCTCTCACGACGTTTGTGTATATGTTAACGGACTTAGGACGAAGAAAAATATTTATAAATAAATTTGACATACAAAAGAGTGCAGCTGAAATACGTAATGTCAAATTGATTTCAATCACTGCCTTAACGAACACCGGCATCCACAAAATTGAAGAGTTCCACTCTACACGTAGATACAGAGGGCGGAACCCTTGAATTTCAGAGGTGGTAAAGTGATTACGAATGTCAGGAAGCCCAAGTGTTATGGTACACATTTTTAGATGTCTTTTTTTCTGATTTGGTCTAATAAACATCCAAGATATGTTTGACCGAAAATTGTAACTGATCAGAGCAAGATGTAAGCCCACAAATTATAAAATCATAGACATTATAGTCCCTTTCTAACACCGTATGTTGTATATTTTGCATTATATATTTAGATATATATCTATTTCACTATCAGGGGGTGACTCTTTACCGACGGGAGTTTATTATGCTACTTACGGATGTCAGCCAGTATTCAGATAACCTCATACGAGATAGGGTGTTATCAAAATTCCTTAAATTCTAAATGATTAATTGTAGCTACACTCTAGTGGAATTGTTTCTTTGTTGATGTTTTAAAAAGTGCCCCGTGCTTAAAATATAAAATTAATCGTCTCATATTTTAAAATATGTGTAACATTCTGCCAGAACTAGATGAATCGTTAATTGACAGTTGATTATTATATACTTATGTACAGCTTATGGTATAGTTCATTATATTTGATTGGACCACAGGGGCTTGGCATGATTTTACAAATGATTGTCCACATATATATGTACTATAGTGACAATAATACATAATATATATGGACTGTCATTTGTAAAATCGTGTCAAGCCCCTGTGGTTTAGAATAGTTTTCAAACGACGAGACTTTCCGAAATTCCACACAACATATACAGTCAAACGTCGTTATGTCAAAGTCTAATTTAAATCGAAAACCCCGCTTTACTTGAAGTAAAAAATTCAGTTAACATTATTACATGTAATGATTTATACACAGTAACCTCGAATACACGGAATATTTTCAAATACAATTGACTTCGACCATATTTTCTAAGTCGTCCATCACCGGAGAATAAAATATATATTCAGCATATAACACAATATGCTTGAGAATTCATTTAAATATTACTATTAGTGCCTTCCTCATAATTATAAACAGTTTTCCACGAATTATTTTTTGTGAAACATTTGATAAAAAATTGATATAAACTGAAATACCCCTGTATATCTGGTGTTCTGTTAGTCTTGTTTGATGTCAGAACTCCTGGCGAATTCTAACATAGATCCAAAGGCGAACACACCATGGGTTATAAACAAGACTACCTAAAGCAACGTGTCAGGTTTACAAGATATTAACCATTTAAATCTCCATGAGGTAAAGCAGACTATTTAAATTTTATCACTTTAAAATTCAAAGGATACGTTGAAATGAGACGCTACGATTTTTAATGATGATTGGTTTGGATTGGTTAAAGTCTCAAGCTGAGTTAAATGTATCTCGGATTTATAACTTTTCGGATCTAAGGCAGTTGGTGAATACTTGACAGGAACAGCATGCATGTCGACGAAAACATCGATTCATCATGCAATAATTTACTTATAATTATCGTAGGGGTTTATTTTGACTGACTGGATTACACAATCAAGGGAGATAATTTTTCACACAGATCTTCATCAATCGGGAACCTTCGACACTTTCCGTAAACGACGTAAATGAGATCTTCATATGTGTAATTTCAACAAGCACGGCTTGTTCACATAATATGTTACAGTAACCTTTCTGAATTCTTCACCTCTCTTTACGTCATCGTCGAATCCCGTGGGTATCCGACGATGTCTTTACTAAACCCCAATGTGTATGGGAGAGGGCGTTGGATAATTTGTACAACTTGTGGGAAATCCCTTTAATTGCTATTAATAGAAAAAGACGATAAGCTGTGTTTTAATGAAATCCCCATCCAATGTGCAACAAACATTTAGAAACTAACTTTAAGGCGTTTTTGGTCGAGTGGTCGTTCATGTAGGATTTTTGATTGTTCGATGTTTGATTTCGTGAATTTCACTGATATACATGTATGTTTACGACATTACGAAATAAGGGATTTCTGATACTTTATCAGCCTTTTGAAAAATATGATATTAAGTCGGTCCATATCAGATTTTTAATAGGACGATGAAACATCAGAAACCTTCAGATTAAGGTCAATTGTATCCCAAAATCTGCAAAAAAAAAAAAAAAAAAAATTCAGACTGAAGCAATCGGGGATCGTCGGTACTTTCCGTCTGGAGTCTACGGAAAATACCGACGGTTTCGAAAAAAATGGGCCTCGTTTGTCATTTTCTCCTCTTGTGGTGGTACTAATTTATGTAAACATTATGTCAACAATACGCAAACATTATGTAAACTGTTTATGACTTGTTCTGTCCACACCAACCGTACCCATGTAAGATGTGTGTAGCGTTTGATTAGACATAAGTTACACTATGTTATGTTCATCCGTGTATGCTTACAACACAACTGTACATCATTAATTACTGTGGTTTTAAGCAATTTAAACAGGACGATATTTACTTAACGATTTTGGAATGCATATGCATCCTTAGGTAATCAAACGGTTTAAACTAAAACGCAATGAAACGCGCGTGCTCCAAGTAGTAGGATTATGTACAAAACGACCTTCATTACAGATCGCCAGGAGTTACGGGAGCCAGGTCGATAAAACCTACCGACGGTTTGACGGTAGCCAGACCCCTCCTTACCAAGGTTTTGATAATTTCATAAATGTACTCTCTGACCGTGTCTGAAGTCTACTCTGACATCAAGGATCTTACACATTCAACCATAGATTGTGCGGGCCACTGATATACAGGGCTTAAAGGTATACCTTTAATAAATAAATAAATAAAAAAATTCACGTAATTAAAAAAAATGCAAAAAAATGAAAAAAAAAAAAAAAAAAATGAAAAAAATAGACATATCATATTTTATTGACATTTCTTAATTCCACGTATGCAATGGCGTACATTGTTGTCAAAAAGCAATTGAATTATATTTATCGTCTATCATCGAAACCGATACCCGTGCAGGTGCAGCTTGCGATAAAAACCGGTATTGTTACCAAGGGAGCCTGGACAAAGACAGACCTTTAATTACACACACATCTGTTAAATTCCTAAATATAGGTAGATGTATTTTTTTCGTTCTTGAATATATGATTTAATTTAACACCTGTGTGATAAAACGAAGCATTGATTTCGACAAAATTTCTCCAACATTAATCGTGCAGATTGTGTTTCCGTTACGATTCGCACACGAGGATTTGATATTTTGATTCCAATTAGTTCAGAGGACGATATGAATTGCTGATTAGAAAAGAAACTTTCTCTTTCCGAAGACAACATTTATATTTGCAGAGCGGTTAAGGTGTCCCGACACCTTTTCACTAGCCCGCAACCTCTGGGTTGTGAGTTCGAAACCCATGTAGGTCTGTTGTCAGGTTCTGACCGCCAGCCAGTGATTTTTCTCCAGCTACATGTACACTGGCTTTCCTCCACCTCCAAAATCTGGCAGTCCTTAAATGACCCTGGCTGTTATTAGGACGTTAAACAAAATAAACCAAACCTACTACAGTAGCCCCTTGACCCGCCGGTGCAATAGGCGTACGCTATATATTATACAATATTTAAGTACAGAGTGCTGGTTATGAGTTTTGATAATTTGATGCGAACAGTTTATGCTACAATCTTATCAGCATAATATATTGAAATATTTTACACTTGCCAATGAATTCATAAGACGAATTTCAGTGAAGATGCTTTAACAGTGATTTGTATTTAATTTGAATTTAATCTTGGATGAAATGTATTAAACGATATTTACAGACAGCCAGACAGATCTGTTTCAAGACAGACAGACAGACAGACAGACAGACAACCGTTATTTTACTCTATCTAAGTTAACGTATTTTTTTTTCTTCTACAAGACTCCCCACAGCCAACACCGCCCCATGATAGTAAACAAATCATCTAGAATGATATATATATGTATGTATATATTATATACTTACCAAAACACGATGATTACACGAGATCCTGATAATTCGCCTCCACGCCCAAAACCAAGCAGAACAAGTAAAATGTATAATTTATCACAAGCAAACTCCTACAATTTCTTTTACCCATAAACCAGATGCGCGTGACCAGCACGCGAGGTTTTTCCATAATTAAAACAGACAGAGATATCATTTTCCGCCATTAATAGAAGGGTTACAATGTGCATAAATTCTCCATGCACCACGAAAGGTAAGATTTCACAGCTGCTAAATGTATCCCGCAATCTCATTGGTCAATCGTTGGACGTAGTACACACGGTGTGTCCGGGTAGGATATTTTTGATACCCTGGTAACAAGCGTCAAAATGATTGACGATCTTAATAAAACAGTGAACTGACCTTGATCTGCGACCTTCTTACACAGGTAGCAGGTGATGTTGTAGTTACTAAAAAAAAAGGAAGAAGAAAGAAGGAAGGTGGTCTCCACACAATTGGTTTTAGATGGAGACGACTATCACTTGATGAAGATTAACAACAAGAAATCTGGAGAAGCCAGGGAGCTGTTTATTGTCAAGTTATCGTTTGTGCCTATTAATAACCATATGTAAATATCTGTCACGCCTCCACCTAGGAATGACAGGAATGTGCTCAGAGGAAGAATATATTTCTGATGTACAAGGGGATAATTTTAGAACAATCACTCTGGTTTTAGCTTTAAATGTAAACGCCGGGTGCTAGAAAGTTTTGCCTTAATTAAGAATTTTTTTTATCATTTAGTACAAAATAAACCCGGATATCATCCGTCAATCTTACACAAGGATCTTAAAAAAAAAATCCGAACAATTATTATAATTCGTTCTTTATTTATTTATTTTATGAGGATCACAAACAGCCCTAGGGCTACAAGATGCTTCTAACCATTGTCTGTAAGAAGTGTTTCAAGTGTTGATCCATTGTTGAATCTTTAAATAATTTATCAATTCTATATGAAACGAGATTTTACAAATGAAAGTGATAAAAACAATACTTACTTAACAGGAATGCATTGTTTAGCTCGCGAATCAGTTTATCATCTATAAACCAACGGGAGAATAGCGTGACGTCATCTATTTATGACGCCACAATAGAGTTGTACATGCGCTGAATAGTACAAGACTCTTTAATATGTGGATACATTTTATGAGAATAACGAAGGAGCACGTGCAGTAAAAATTTAACAGAGGCGAGGGTTTTATCACATTTTGAGATCTCTCGGACAGAGTATCCATATCCTTTGTACCCACATATGAACGAGTATTTTTTCTGTCATCTGGATTTTCTATCACAGTTTTCCGCAATTCCTCATCTCGTCATTTTGAAAATCATTAAACTTTGTAATTCAAGGAAAACGTGACTTGAACCGATTCTCTCTACTTGAAAATGGCAACCTAAGAATCCTCAATTTTTCAACACTTTTGACGAGAAAATTTCCATTTTTTGACGCCATAATTTAACGTCGTTGTTCTTCACTGTGACGTCACAATCAAATCACGAAGCTTTATTACATGACTAGTTATACCGATCAATGTTTGGACGTCTGACCCCAAGGTCAAGGTCACATCTGCTTTAAAAAACTGCTATAAAAGTCTAAAGTAATCTTATAATTCTCTTTACACACAGATCCAAACCAAGTTCCCATGCCCCTGTGCACTGAAACGTTTCATGTGTACATGAACAATGTGTGTAGATCATTAGTGATTATGTAAACAATGTATCCGCATTGTATTCTAGATCATTGGGATGAGCACGTGGAATGTGTTTATCTTTTATATACATAAGCAATGTAATTCATCTGATTATCACCGTCCCTTATCATTCTCACATTAGTCTGTGCATTTGAGTCCATATCATTTGACCGATTAAGCGTGGCCATGAATTTGATGTCGAAGATAAAGGCCAATCTCGTTGAATATACGAGACTTCGATCAGAATCGGGTATGTAAGCGTGTACAATCCCACGTGACAAAAACAACCTGCCAATCTCACGTTTAAAATATATTATGGGTATCACATTATAGATAATCTTACCATATCACGTGATAAACAACCTACCAATATCACGTGACACGACCTACCAGTATAATGTGGTAAACAGACTATGGGCATCATATAATAGACAACCTTACCATATTACGTTTAAAAAACCTTCCCGTATCACGTGAAACCAGACTGCCAGTGTCACGTTATAAACAACCTTCCCGTATCACGTGATACACTACTTACTCGTATCATGTGATAAACAGCCTGTCAGTATCACGTGATAGACAACCTTCCCGTATCACGTGATACACTACTTACTCGTATCATGTGATAAACAGCCTGTCAGTATCACGTGATAGACAACCTTCCCGTATCACGTGATACACTACTTACTCGTATCATGTGATAAACAGCCTGTCAGTATCACGTGATAGACAACCTTCCCGTATCACGTGATACACTACTTACTCGTATCATGTGACAAACAACCCTCACCGTATCACGTGATAAACTGCCTATACCATATCAAACAACGTTCCAGGTCCACGCAGGGTGTTTGTACAAAAACGAAAAATGTCATTCGCGCTAACAACAGTTTGTTTTCGTTACATGTACGTCACTTTTTCTGAGAGGACCAATTTACGTGTATTGTTGGTATATGGACAAGTATGTTGAACTAAAAAATCCTTGTATCTTGTATATAAAATTTTGCATTGATGGCTATTCCACAGAAATTGTTTGGCTCAAAGCTTAGCGGAGTAAATGTGATTATAAAGTAATTAAGTATTTTATTGCCTCGGTTGAAGAACATATATGGGAACAGAAAATGTCAGCTACGAAGAGGTTTCTAAGTCGATCGGAAGGAGATAGAAATGCGATTGATTAAAGTTTTATTTGTGGCAGAAGTAGCCTTTACACTAAGACTAAATCCTGGTCGGAATTCTTAGAAAGGGTACCGGTGCTGTAAGATTCAGATTGAACATTAAAAAGGTCTCCGAGATTCTCTTCCAGATGATAATAATTTCGGCGATTTCTGACAAAATTCTCTCCCAGATGATAATAATTTGAGTGCTTTCTTACCAAGTCTCTCCTAAATGATAATGCTTTCATTGTTTTCTTACCAAATTCTCTCCCAGACGATACCGCTTTCAGCGCTCTCTTCATTCTCTCCAGATGTTGATGCGTTCAACGCTTTCTTACAAAATTCTCTCCCAGATAATGAAATATTGTAAGTTTTTCAATCCTGCAATAATCTAGACATTTCAGCAGATATACCCTATCAATGGGCATGGATGATTTGCTCGTCGGTGATTAAAATCTTCAACAAATTAGTTAAATGTGGCCATCCACACCTTAAATGTAATTGGTGATTGGACGGAAAACACGTTCTTAGTCATATCTCTCGGAATCAAGCAACATTAAATCCAAAATTGAAGAAAGTCGGACACTGTTTTCATTCAATGTTTTAAACATTTAGCCTCCCACTTTTATCTTATGTGTGAAATTAGGTTAGGTTACAATCAACAGCAGTCATTGTCTACATGCATAACATGGGTTTATATTCTTCAATGTTCTCTTTAAGCTTTATAATCAGAACTGTGACATCCGGAACAAAACTGACTCCTATTTGTAGCACTGATTACTATTTATAGGGAAATATCAGCAAAAAATCAATGTCATGAGAACCGTGAGTACATATAATATATATTGTAGATTAATATCTAACCCATAACTCGATGTCCACCTCTCAAAAAGTACTGGTGCTAGTTATCAAAAGACGCAAGCATCACAGCTATGGCAAGTTAATAGAAAATGTTGAAGGACGGTTCAATTGGATCAGAAAAAGAGAAACATAAAAACAGCAACAAATCAACAAAATAAACAACCTAATGAAACAAGTAGCTAAGACTACTCCTGTCTTTTAGTGGTCCAGAATGGCTTGGTCCCATGTACTCATATCATTTTTTTTTTAATATTCAGTAATGAATGCTAGAAATTGGTAAATACAATAACAACAAGCAAAATGGCACTTTCCCATTCGAAACAAGTTGCAAACGCGCGCTAATTACGTACAATCCATGGGTTTCCGAAGGGCCCCGAGGCCTTCCACCAGGACTTTGGATCCTGGACCAACTCGAGTCCTTGGGCGGTCCCCTGACCCCTGGCCTATTGTAGAGCGTATCATTTGCTATCAGATGAAACATTTCTTCGTTTCTTCTCCGCTGTGTTACCTAGCTCTATATATAAAAGGGATAATTTGCTGAACTTAGACCTCGGATTACTAAATCGAGACCTCGGATTCCTAAACCGAGGCCTCTAATAACTAAACCGAGACCTCGGATCACTAAATCGAGATTTCGGATAACTAAATCGAGACCTCGGATTCCTAAACCGAGGCCTCTAATAACTAAACCGAGACCTCGGATTGCTAAACCGAGGCCTCTAATAACTAAACCGAGACCTCGGATAACTAAATCGAGATTTCGGATAACTAAATCGAGACATCGGATCACTAAATCGAGATTTCGGATTACTAAATCGAGGCCTCTAATAACTAAACCGAGACCACGGATTACTAAATCGAGATTTCGGATCACTAAATCGAGACATCGGATCACTAAATCGAGATTTCGGATTGCTAAACTGAGACCTTGGGTAACTAAATCGAGACCACGAATTACTATATCGAGACCTCGGATTACTAAATCGAGACCACGAATTACTATATCGAGACCTCGGATTACTAAACCGAGACCTCGGATAACTAAATCGAGACCTCGGATTCCTAAACCGAGGCCTCTAATATCTAAACCGAGACCTCGGATTGCTAAATCGAGACCACGAATTACTATATCGAGACCTCGGATTCCTAAACCGAGACCTCGGATAACTAAATCGAGACCTCGGATTCCTAAACCGAGGCCTCTAACAACTAAACCGAGACCTCGGATTGCTAAATCGAGATTTCGGATAACTAAATCGAGACCTCGGATTCCTAAACCGAGGCCTCTAATAACTAAACCGAGACCTCGGATTGCTAAATCGAGACCACGAATTACTTTATCGAAACCTCGGATTACTAAATCGAGGCCTCTAATAACTAAACCGAGACCACGAATTACTAAATCGAGACCTCGGATTACTAAATCGAGACCTCAGATTACTAAATCGAGACCTCGGATTACAATATCGAGACATCGGATTACTAAATCGAGACCTCGGATTACTAAATCGAGACCTCGGATTACAATATCGAGACCTCGGATTACTAAATCGAGACCTCGGATTACAATATCGAGACATCGGATTACTAAATCGAGACCTCGGATTACTAAATCGAGACCTCGGATTACAATATCGAGACCTCAGATTACAATATCGAGACCTCGGATTACTAAATCGAGACCTCGGATTACTAAATCGAGACCTCGGATTACAATATCGAGACATCGGATTACTAAATCGAGACCTCGGACTACTAAATCGAGACCTCGGATTACAATATCGAGACCTCAGATTACAATATCGAGACATCGGATTACTAAATCGAGACCTCGGATTACTAAATCGAGACCTCGTATTACAATATCGAGACCTCAGATTACAATATCGAGACCTCGGATTGCTAAATCGAGACCACGAATTACTATATCGAAACCTCGGATTACTAAATCGAGGCCTCTAATAACTAAACCGAGACCACGAATTACTAAATCGAGACCTCGGATTACTAAATCGAGACCTCAGATTACTAAATCGAGACCTCGGATTACAATATCGAGACCTCGGATTACAATATCGAGACATCGGATTACTAAATCGAGACCTCGGATTACTAAATCGAGACTTCGGATCACTAAATCGAGACCTCAGATTACTAAATCGAGACCTCGGATTACAATATCGAGACATCGGATTACTAAATCGAGACCTCGGATTACTAAATCGAGACATCGGATTACTTAATCGAGCTCGGATTACTAAATCGAGATCACGGATTACATATTTAAATCGAGACCTCGGATTACTAAATCGAGACCTCGGATTACAATATCGAGACCTCGGATTACAATAGCGAGACATCGGATTACTAAATCGAGACCTCGGATTTCTAAATCGAGACTTCGGATCACTAAATCGAGACCTCAGATTACTAAATCGAGACCTCGGATTACAATATCGAGACATCGGATCACTAAATCGAGACCTCGGATTACTAAATCGAGACTTCGGATCACTAAATCGAGACCTCGGATTACTAAATCGAGACCTCGGATTACAATATCGAGACATCGGATTACTAAATCGAGACCTCGGATTACAATATCGAGACATCGGATCACTAAATCGAGACCTCGGATTACTAAATCGAGACTTCGGATCACTAAATCGAGACCTCGGATTACTAAATCGAGACCTCGGATTACAATATCGAGACATCGGATTACTAAATCGAGACCTCGGATTACTAAATCGAGACTTCGGATCACTAAATCGAGACCTCGGATTACTAAATCGAGACCTCGGATTACAATATCGAGACCTCGGATTACAATATCGAGACCTCGGATTACTAAATCGAGACCTCGGATTACAATATCGAGACCTCAGATTACAATATCGAGACCTCGGATTACTAAATCGAGACCTCGGATTACAATATCGAGACCTCGGATTACTAAATCGAGACCTCGGATTACAATATCGAGACCTCGGATCACTAAATCGAGACCTCGGATCACTAAATCGAGACCTCGGATCACTAAATCGAGACCTCGGATTACTAAATCGAGACCTCGGATTACAATATCGAGACCTCAGATTACAATATCGAGACCTCAGATTACAATATCGAGACCTCGGATTACTAAATCGAGACCTCGGATTACAATATCGAGACCTCGGATTACTAAATCGAGACTTCGGATCACTAAATCGAGACCTCAGATTACTAAATCGAGACCTCGGATTACAATATCGAGACATCGGATTACTAAATCGAGAACTCGGATTACAATATCGAGACTTCGGATTACTAAATCGAGACCTCAGATTACTAAATCGAGACTTCGGATTACTAAATCGAGACCTCGGATTGCTAAATCGAGACCTCGGATTACAATATCGAGACATCGGATTACAATATCGAGACCTCGGATTACAATATCGAGACCTCGGATTACAATATCGAGACTTCGGATTACTAAATCGAGACCTCGGATTACAATATCGAGACATCGGATTACTAAATCGAGACCTCGGATTACTAAATCGAGACCTCGGATTACAATATCGAGACCTCGGATTACTAAATCGAGACCTCGGATTACAATATCGAGACCTCGGATAACTAAATCGAGACATCGGATCACTAAATCGAGACTTCGGATTACAATATCGAGACTTCGGATCACTAAATCGAGACATCGGATTACAATATCGAGACCTCGGATCACTAAATCGAGACCTCGGATTACTAAATCGAGACCTCGGATCACTAAATCGAGACCTCGGATTACTAAATCGAGATCTCGGATTACAATATCGAGACCTCAGATTACAATATCGAGACCTCGGATTACTAAATCGAGACCGCGGATTACAATATCGAGACCTCGGATTACTAAATCGAGACCTCGGATTACAATATCGAGACCTCGGATCACTAAATCGAGACCTCGGATTACTAAATCGAGACCTCGGATTACAATATCGAGACCTCAGATTACAATATCGAGACCTCGGATTACTAAATCGAGACCTCGGATTACAATATCGAGACCTCGGATTACTAAATCGAGACTTCGGATCACTAAATCGAGACCTCAGATTACTAAATCGAGACCTCGGATTACAATATCGAGACATCGGATTACTAAATCGAGACCTCGGATTACAATATCGAGACTTCGGATTACTAAATCGAGACCTCAGATTACTAAATCGAGACTTCGGATTACTAAATCGAGACCTCAGATTACTAAATCGAGACCTCGGATTACAATATCGAGACATCGGATTACAATATCGAGACCTCGGATTACAATATCGAGACCTCGGATTACAATATCGAGACTTCGGATTACTAAATCGAGACCTCGGATTACAATATCGAGACATCGGATTACTAAATCGAGACCTCGGATTACAATATCGAGACCTCGGATTACTAAATCGAGACCTCGGATTACAATATCGAGACCTCGGATAACTAAATCGAGACATCGGATCACTAAATCGAGACTTCGGATTACAATATCGAGACTTCGGATCACTAAATCGAGACATCGGATTACAATATCGAGACATCGGATTACTAAATCGAGACCTCGGATTACAATATCGAGACTTCGGATCACTAAATCGAGACATCGGATTACAATATCGAGACATCGGATTACTAAATCGAGACCTCGGATTACTAAATCGAGACCTCAGATTACTAAATCGAGACCTCGGATTACAATATCGAGACCTCGGATTACTAAATCGAGACCTCGGATTACAATATCGAGACATCGGATTACTAAATCGAGACCTCGGATTACAATATCGAGACCTCGGATTACTAAATCGAGACCTCGGATTACTAAATCGAGACCTCGGATTACAATATCGAGACTTCGGATCACTAAATCGAGACCTCGGATTACAATATCGAGACCTCGGATTACTAAATCGAGACCTCGGATTACTAAATCGAGACCTCAGATTACTAAATCGAGACCTCGGATTACAATATCGAGACCTCGGATTACTAAATTGAGACCTCGGATTACAATATCGAGACCTCGGATTACTAAATCGAGACCTCGGATTACTAAATCGAGACCTCAGATTACTAAATTGAGACCTCGGATTACAATATCGAGACCTCGGATTACAATATCGAGACCTCGGATTACTAAATCGAGACCTCGGATTACTAAATCGAGACCTCGGATTACAATATCGAGACTTCGGATCACTAAATCGAGACCTCAGATTACTAAATCGAGACCTCGGATTACAATATCGAGACTTCGGATCACTAAATCGAGACCTCAGATTACTAAATCGAGACCTCGGATTACAATATCGAGACTTCGGATCACTAAATCGAGACCTCGGATTACTAAATCGAGACCTCGGATTACAATATCGAGACCTCGGATTACTAAATCGAGACCTCAGATTACTAAATCGAGACCTCGGATTACAATATCGAGACTTCGGATCACTAAATCGAGACCTCGGATTACAATATCGAGACCTCGGATTACTAAATCGAGACCTCAGATTACTAAATCGAGACCTCGGATTACAATATCGAGACATCGGATTACTAAATCGAGACCTCGGATCACTAAATCGAGACCTCAGATTACTAAATCGAGACCTCGGATTACAATATCGAGACTTCGGATCACTAAATCGAGACCTCGGATTACTAAATCGAGACCTCGGATTACTAAATCGAGACCTCAGATTACTAAATCGAGACCTCGGATTACAATATCGAGACATCGGATTACTAAATCGAGACCTCGGATCATTAAATCGAGACCTCGGATTACTAAATCGAGACCTCGGATTACTAAATCGAGACCTCGGATTACTAAATCGAGACCTCGGATTACAATATCGAGACTTCGGATCACTAAATCGAGACCTCGGATTACTAAATCGAGACCTCGGATTACAATATCGAGACCTCGGATTACAATATCGAGACCTCGGATTGCTAAATCGAGACCACGAATTACTATATCGAAACCTCGGATTACTAAATCGAGGCCTCTAATAACTAAACCGAGACCACGAATTACTAAATCGAGACCTCGGATTACTAAATCGAGACCTCAGATTACTAAATCGAGACCTCGGATTACAATATCGAGACCTCGGATTACTAAATCGAGACCTCGGATTACAATATCGAGACCTCAGATTACTAAATCGAGACCTCGGATTACAATATCGAGACCTCGGATTACTAAATCGAGACCTCGGATTACTAAATCGAGACCTCGGATTACAATATCGAGACATCGGATTACTAAATCGAGACCTCGGATTACTAAATCGAGACCTCGGATTACAATATCGAGACCTCAGATTACAATATCGAGACTTCGGATTACTAAATCGAGACCTCGGATTACTAAATCGAGACCTCGGATTACAATATCGAGACCTCGGATTACAATATCGAGACCTCGGATTACTAAATCGAGACCTCGGATTACAATATCGAGACCTCGGATTACTAAATCGAGACCTCGGATTACTAAATCGAGACCTCGGATTACAATATCGAGACTTCGGATTACTAAATCGAGACCTCGGATTACTAAATCGAGACCTCGGATTACAATATCGAGACTTCGGATTACTAAATCGAGACCACGGATTGCTAAATCGAGACCTCGGATTACAATATCGAGACTTCGGATCACTAAATCGAGACCTCGGATTACTAAATCGAGACCTCGGATTACAATATCGAGACCTCGGATTACTAAATCGAGACCACGGATTACAATATCGAGACTTCGGATCACTAAATCGAGACCTCGGATTACTAAATCGAGACCTCGGATTACAATATCGAGACTTCGGATTACTAAATCGAGACCTCGGATTACTAAATCGAGACCTCGGATTACTAGATCGAGACATCGGATTACTAAATCGAGACCTCGGATTACTAAATCGAGACCTCGGATTACTAAATCGAGACCACGGATTACAATATCGAGACATCGGATCACTAGATCAAGACATGGGATCACTAAATCGAGACATGGGATCACTAAATCGAGATTTCGGATTACTAAATCGAGACTTCGGATTACTAAATCGAGATTTCGGATAACTAAATCGAGACATCGGATCACTAAATCGAGACATCGGATCACTAGATCAAGACATCGGATCACTAAATCGAGACATCGGATTCCTAAACCGAGGCCTCTAATAACTACATATTTAAATCGAGACCACGAATAACTAAATCGAGACCTCATATTACTAGAGCGAGACCTCGGATTGCTAAATCGAGACATCTGATTCCTAAATCGAGACCACGGATCGCTTAATCGAGCTCGGATTACTAAATCGAGATCACGGATTACATGTTTAAATCGAGACCACGAATAACTAAATCGAGACCTCAGATTACTAAATCGAGACCACGAATAACTAAATCGAGACCTCGGATTGCTAAACTGAGACCTCATATTATCATATCGAGACTTCGGATTACTTACTCGAGACCTCGGATTACTGATTATTAAACTAAGACCTCGGATTACTGATTATTAAACCAAGACCTCGGATTACTAAATTGAGACCTCAGTTTATTTATTTAAATCGAGACAACGAATAACTAACCGGACCTCGGTTAACTAGATCGAGACCTCAGATTACTGAACAAAGACTACAAAATAGTGACATCGGATGAAAAAAAATCCTTTGACTCGGATTCAAGGTACTTGTTTATTCCTGAACTTATTCTTTACCTTTTGTACACAGGTTGTTTATCTTTTGTTAACCTGATGTTTACCCTTTATTTACCCTTTGTTTACCTGTTTTCTACCTTTTGCTTACATTTTGTTAACCTCTTGTTTTCCTTTGATAACCTTTTGTTTGTCTGTTGTTTACCTTTTGTTTATTTGTTGTTTACCTTTTGTTTATTTGTTTACCTTTTGTTTATTTGTTGTTTACCTTTTATTTGTCTGTTGTTTGCCTTTTGTTTATTTGTTGTTTACCTTTTGTTTATTTGTTGTTTGCCTTTTGTTTATTTGTTGTTTACCTTTTATTTGTCTGTTGTTTGCGTTTTGTTTATTTGTTGTTTACCTTTTATTTGTCTGTTGTTTGCCTTTTGTTTATTTGTTGTTTACCTTTTGTTTATTTGTTGTTTACCTTTTGTTTATTTGTTGTTTGCCTTTTATTTACCCTTTGTTTACCTCCTTTTGTTCACTTTTTGTTTGCCGGTTGTTCGCTTGCTGTTGACCTTTTATTTGTCTGTTGTCACCGTGCTGTTGTTAACTCCTTTGTTTAACTGTTGTTTACCCTTTTTTAACTATTGTTTTCTTTTTATTGATCCTTTGTTTACATGCTGCATACCTTTTGTTTACCTGGTACCTGTTCACCCCTGTATGATCTCACTGTCAGCTTGTCAATGTCACACTTTCAAACGGAATACATTCTGGAAATACTTGAAACACTAGATTGACGTCTTCGTTACACTCCAGCGTGGTGTTGAAGTATGAAGGGGTGGCTGTTTAGAGCTGTCAATCACCCATAATCTCAACCTCCTTGCTAGCAGATATTTTTTTCTGGATTAATCCTCAGATTACCACTTGTGTGTCAGTGGCACGTTGTTGGATCAGCTGTTTGAAGACATTTACAATCTGTTGTCACTTAAGGGTTTGTTAACAGTCTTTTTTATGTTTTAGATAACACTGCATAGCTTACCAGCATATGAACTGATTCTCGTGTTAATTTGATTTAAACATACTTTATTTGTAATTTACAATCTATTACAAAGGGATTGGGCACAAGTTTTCCAACTTATATTAAGCCCTCTCCCGATACAATTTTACATTGAGAGAAAATTTACATGATGGCAGTTTTATTTACATATTTACAATCTAATTTTATAAGAGAGAGAGAGAGAGAGAGAGAGAGAGAGAGAGAGAGAGAGAGAGAGAGAGAGAGAGAGAGAGAGAGGAGAGAGAGAGAGACAGAAGGGGAGGGAGACGGAGAGAAAGGGGAAGAGAGGGGGAGTGACAGGGGGGAAAGAAGAGAGAGAGAGAGACAGAGAGAGATTTTATAAGATATTGATACAAATAATCTTATATATATGGGATATACATGTATATCTATATACTTAATACAGACAAATAATTTTGTGGTAGACCTAAGTGTCTCGTGTTAAGAAAGGCAAGGATTAAGGACACACACACTCTCACATACACTATCCAGTGTCCAAGCGTGGCGTTACTGACGGACGCGGAGACGTCGTCGTCAAGTCATGAACAATTAAGAAATAAATCAAGTTAAATGCTACTACTGATACCAGTCATAATTATATAAGTATATGTAGTATATATAAGTATTCAAATACATTCCCACATTATATTCTACTTGAAGGTCATAAGCACGTGACGCTATTTTTGTCTGGAAGAACTGCACTTCTCTCAACCTGTATGGTATTGACTTATCTTAACACTTGTGCTCCTTTTCTTTTTTCTCCCGCTTTTCTAATTACGTACATAACTGCATGATGCATTTGTAAATATGAACATTATTTAGTTTACATCAATTGCGAGACAACCCTGGCTGTTAATAGGACGTTAAACAAATTAACGAAACCCAGAACAATGATGTCACGTGTCTGAGGTAGCCAATCATCGAAGGGAGATCGAACACCAGTCCTGTATGGGATGTCACGTGTCTGATGTAACCAACCATCGACCAGAGAACAATCGTCCTGTACAGGTACGTGACATCCCGGAAGTAAACAGCCAACTATCAGAGAAACACCGTCCCTTACAGTGATGTCATTACTCACCTGTCTGACGTAATCAATAAAATGATCACCATCATTGTAAATCACTTGTTCATGCCTCCATAATGTTGTTCTGGCAAACACACCAGTATATATGTTATGGATATTCGAAACGGTATTACGTGTAAATTTGTTTGTATTTTTCCGGATTTCCAATAGATACAACAAGGGATTATAATTCTACTTCCGGTAGGTCAAACTGTGAATCTCTCCCTTTGATGTGTTTACCAACTGCATCAACATGGCGTTCATTTTCGCAAAAAAGTCAAAGTTAACTAGCACAGTATTGCAAAACCAGACAGCAGGGAGCGTGTAGGCAGGGATGTTTGTGTTGCTGTTCTTTACAGGGCGTCTAGCCACAGCATTTGGTTGTATTACATAAAAAAACAGATGAGTTTGGTTTAATGACCATCGTTTCACAATAAAGCTATTGTCTTGGGGGCTGGGCCGGCGGGTAAAGTGTGTGTGTGAGAAGGGGGACGGATTGTCAGTGTCAGCATCCATCTAAAGTTTGATTCAACGGAAACAAAGCTTCCCTGTCATGTATGTTTCAGTTGAAATATACATCTGTATTGCGCGTGGATCTCGGTAGACAAAGACCCTGTCAGCCCAGGCGTTACTTCCGCAATGTTTGGGTTATAGAATGTTATATGTTCTGGACCCGATCAAGGCGTTCTGATACTACAAGCCTCTACTGATGATGTATTTTGATCTGTAACTTTATATACTTTATACATTTGTAATTAAAGATGTATAATTAATTGTCCAGTGTTTGTACGCAGGATGCGGCTTCCCGATTGGGTGAGGTTTGTTTTCATACATCTATGAAAAAAAATCCGAAAATGGCGCGAAATATGTGACGTCACAGTACGGCCATTAACGTTGCGTATTTATTTGTGAAAAAAATCCCTTATCAGATCAATTCGACTGTACATAAAACATGTTTTAATTTTGAAAATCAATTTCAAAAATTAATTACAAGCGTCGATGTCAATTTTTTTTTTTAGTTTCATAGGGGTATGAAAAAGAATTGGTTTGCAAACTTTTGTAAGAACGCGGATTCATACAGTTTGCAAACAATTGTTTTTCATACCCCAATAGAACTAAAAATATTGACATCAATGCTTAAATACACTTATTGAATATGAATGCCAAGTGCTTTTGTCAACCGTTGTCATTTCTGCAAGCAGTCCGCATGAAATTGCACCCATTGAGGCGACAAAAATTCGGGATTTCCAACTCATCTTGTTGTTGTCCGTGTAAGGAATGACGTTATGACACCAGATCGGGACATACAAGTCTTTTCAACGGCTTTAGACGCTCTCTGAATGACGTACTACAATGAAACGCCTATAACTGTACAATTTAGGTGTCATTTTAATGGAAAAGACAAGATGTCATGCCAATGAGCTCGCGACATGCCACCCCACGCGTAAGTATAATGGATTTGACAATATGTCATGCCAATTCAGGGACATTGTCGTATAAATCAGCAATTTACTTAGTCCAATCTTAAGTTATGCCGTTATTTCAGCAAACCAACATTGTAATCCCTATGCATGTGTATATGTGAGGAAAACGGTAGAGGGTCTTGAATTAGATGAATGTGGTTGGGTACATTAGGAATTAGTGATACGCGGTTTGGTGTGTCGGGAATTAGTGATACGCGGTTTGGTGTGTCGGGAATTAGTGGTACGTGGTTTGATGTGTCGGGAATTAGTGGTACGTGGTTTGATGTGTCGGGAATTAGTGGAACGTGGTTTGATGTGTCGGGAATGAGTAGTACGTGGTTTGATGTGTCGGGAATGAGTCGTTCGTGGTTGGTTGTGTCTGGAATCAGTGGTATGTGGTTGGATGTGTCGGGAATTAATGGTATGAGGTCATATGTGTCGGAAAATAGTGGTACGCGGTTGGATGTGTCGGGAATCAATGGTACGCGGTTGGATGTGTCGGTGTCGGGAATTAATGGTATGAGGTCATAAGTGTCGGGAAATAGTGGTACGCGGTTGGTTGTAACGGAGATTAGTAGTACACGTACATGTGTATGTGGTTGGTTGTAAAAGGAATAAGTAGTACGTTGGTTGGCTGTGTCGGGAATTAGTTGGTTGTGTCGGGAATCAGTAGAACGTGGTTGGTTGTGCCGGGAATCAGTTGGTTGTGTCGGGAATCAGTTGGTTGTGTCGGGAATCAGTAGAACGTGGTTGGTTGTGTCGGGAATCAGTGGAACGTGGTTGGTTGTGTCGGGAATCAGTTGGTTGTGTCGGGAATTAGTGGGACGTTAAAAATAACATTTGTTACTTAGTGATTATAGAGATGGAGATGTTACTACATTGTACGTACAAAGTACGATATAGTAAACCACCTGCCCACTTTACATATATATCTAAAGAGAGATGACAGAGTTACGTCCCCTGAGTGAAAACTTTGTGTGCATTTTACAAGACATGAAACTGCTTGCGATGTAGTTTATACAATACATGTATATATATGTAGTGATCTAGTATTGTAAATTGATGGTAACTCATGATTAAGCTACAATTCCATGTAAAAATTATGTAACAAATTGAAAAAATGCTTTTAAACAGTCTGAACGGTAAGTTGGTGGGAAATTTACCTTCGCTAAATGGTAGAATGTCTACTCAGAGAGTGAAATGTTGCTTGTTCATTTCTCCTTTCAATTAAATATTTGGTGTCATTGACCACTCCGATTACAAGCGAAAGATTAAAATGCTTTCTTTAAAACACAAAACCTGGGTTGTGGTTGTTTTAGGGTGGTGAAGACTCCTCTTTAGCCAATGTAGAGAGCAAGTGGTCGCCAGTTCGAGTCCCGGCCCGGGCAGATTATTTGATATTAGATACCACGACAGGAAGAGGTGCTACGGTGTTGAACCTCAGAGTTTAGTTTATTGAAAGTATGTGTGTTTAGTATTGATAACATTTCCTGTCCGATCATAGCAATAACTAACTACAGTATGGGGGGCGGTGCCCGCCATGTTTGTTTACATGTACATATATACAACCCATTACCGAGGATGGGCGTGGTGTCTATCTAATATTTATTAGGTTCGTGCATCATTTTAAAAATGTTGCCTTGTTATTTTAATATATTTAAAAACTAAACCTAATAAAATAATTGTATTCGTTTGTTTAAAGCTATCACTGATGGTAGCGATAATTGAAAGGATTAGTGTCAGTATTGCGATGGATTAACTGTAATTTATCTACTTCCGGTAATGGAGGGCGACACAGAGAGTTATCCACAACAATGGTGCTCATCTGAAATAACATGCATAATTCTAATATTTCTTCATTCTAGACTCATCAGTGATACTAGGGGCCAGAAAAATGTGGAAACCCAGACGTGAAAGTCCCCGGATGGAGGTACAAGTATCATGTATATTATCGATATTGATAAGTATGCAAGCTATTTTGATTAAGTGTATATATTTTTGGAGCAGCTTTGATTGAATAGCTTATGTATTACATTTATTATCAGTTTCAATGATAAGAATTAATCCTCTGTTATATTATATTCAAATACACATTTGTACGCTTACCCTGACAAATCAAGTAGAGCACAGTCGCTTGCATAGAAAATGAGAGAAAAAAAAATGATATCAGTAGTATGTGTACTGTACCTTACATAGTACACATACCATTGTCATATAAAAACAAAAATGAAAATTACATTTTCTATGCAAGCGTTTGTGGTAAAGAGCACCTATTGCTATCCATGCACTCTTTTGTCCATCCCACTTGTGATTGACAGGAAACGTATATTTTATGATTTTCTTATGAATTCAATCAACGACTTACTCATTCTTTTAAACACGAGTTACTTCCCTTTGATCGTATTGCCGACGACCTATCTTTGCGATGATGGTACCAGAAAGAAATAAGATCTTTTGTTATTCCAATAACTTATAAAACTTGCAGAGATGAATTTGGACGGGAAAACCGGTTCGGAAAAGTTGTTAAAATACGAAATAGGCGCTGTCCTAATTGTTTTTTTTTTCAATAAAAACACGTCAATTTACCTTATGTGTGATTTGGACAATAAGATGATTCACTTCTAATTTTCCAATACGCACACAGACGAGTTGAGTTTTTGCCGTAGTCTTCAAACATTTTCTTGATATAGAAGCACTTGAAAATGATGGACTATCGAAATGAAAAATATTATTAATGTGGCCATACCCATTGCATATGTAATTGTGCTTTGAATAATAGAATTTCTGGTGGACAACTTTTGAAGAATGTGACCTTTGAGAAAACCCAGGTAAATTATACAGGGTATTGCCGAAAAGGTTAGCAAAGCGATCTTGGTGAAGCGATGTCATTTTCTTGAAAAAGGTAAATTTTCTAAAATCATGATAACAACCATATATTTTCCCGTAGTCTTTATCAATATGCATTTCTCAATACTCCGCGTTGTACTTTTACGGTCAGCAGGCAACATTTACCAAGGAAATCAATTGTGATATGTAGAATAAATTCATCAGATTGGGGAATCAGCAATGTTACCATACATAAATGGAAAGTTCACAGCAACAATATCGAACAGTAAAATACAGAGTAATATGTGTATCAAATGTTTTATTTTTGTATCATATACAAACTGACATGTCGTAAGGACAATTCCTCAAAATACTGGCACGTGCGTTACACATTATCATTCATAAAACGTATTTACACTGTATTGCTAAAATATCACAAATATATACAAACGATAATGTCTAAAACATAGATTACGTATTTACATTCGACAAAAACTTAATATTTGTGCGTTAGCTAAAATGTTCATACAATAAATTAGTAGACTGAGTGTGTAAAATCTAACATATAAGTAACATAAACATTACATAAGCAAACATCTACATATGATTATCTTCAAATAGATTATGTCTTTTATCAGTATCAACTAATCATTGTTGAGTGTCCAATGAAAAAAAGAAAAAGAAAAGAAAGAAAGACAAAAAAATATATATATTAAAAAAAAAAAAAAAAAAAAAAACCCAAACAAACAAACCAACATACATTTTTTTTTTATAGGAAAACGTTACAGAATTTAAGGAAAGTTCCGTAACTAAAATTTATTCTTGAATCCAATAATTCTTTCTATAGAAAAGAAGTTAAGGAATTTCTTAAGCTAATGAACAGTAATGAATCTGGGGCCGTTATTTTATTTCTTTTCGGGTAGTTTATATACGTACCGCCTCTATGTAGGGTCTTAATAAAAACTATTCTTCCCTCGACCTGAGACCGAAACGTGAAAAAGAAAACTATTTTGTCACCTTCTTTACTCTTAGAACTTCAATGATAAATGTAAAAAAAAAAAAAAACTATGCTCATTTCCCCAAAATTTCCCCCAAAATAACAATAACTGTTTATCGTAATCAACATCTATAAACTTGATTGGCGTCACCATCTTTACTGACGGTTTTATAGATATGTCGGAGGGTTTAAATTGTTTGAAATCTGGAAGACGCTTCCTTACTCAGAACACCAGAAAATGAGAAGCAGGTTCCCAAGCACGGGAATATAACACTACTTTAATTTTAACTATTGTATTTGAACTTATAAATAGCTTATTTTGTAGCCAATTCTTCTTTCTGAGGAAAACGAAGTACACCTACTACAATACATTGGTTGAAATATCCAGTATTTCATATGGAATGCATGAAATCTCTAAGTCATGAATTCGACGTAAAATGTCTGTTTTGTGCGTTCGCATTTAATGCTGTGACATATAAATATAATACAAAAAATAAAGTCATTATATTGAGGAAATACCCATACCATAATTATATAACAAGTATATACTGGACAATTCCAATATTTATATCTTAGGTCCAAGGGTTGTTCATTTCAAAATTTGAAATTTTGATATCAACAATAATGTTACACGTAGAGCTATTTACATATAAACAAGGCGATTTATGGTTTACCGGAGGCTCGAACAAGTGAGGTAGTGTACACTGGTCATTTGGTACTAGTCTTAGAAATCATATTTTGTAAGTTTGAGTGACGTATTGTGTCAGTAGCAGGGACGTTTTGTATCAGTATCGGTGACGTATTGTGTATGTATCAATGACATATTGTGTCGGTAACAGTGATGTTTTGTGTAAGCATCAATGACGTGTTATGTCAAAAGCGATGACGTTTTGTGTGTTGTATAAATGACGTAATGTGTCAGTGACGGTGACGTTTTGTGTGTTGTATAAATGACGTAATGTGTCAGTGACGGTGACGTTTTGTGTATGCATCAGTGACGTGTTATGTCAATAACGGTGAAGTTTTATGTGTTGCATCAATGACGTAATGTGTCAGTGACGGTGACGTTTTGTGTATGCATCAGTGACGTGTTATGTCAGTACTGGTCACATTGTGTGTGTTGTATCAATGCCGTTTGTGATTGTGTTAATGACGTATTGTAAATCAGCAGCATTGCTTGTGCACTTCGGAAAACGCCACTTTTACCAGAAGGTTATATAGGCTTGTCCGAAACAATGGGGCCTTTGTCGAGTAATCGTCATACACTAGTTATCACACACTGCATTGAATGAGCTGTTTGATGTTAGTAAATAGTCGTTATTTATTTACCCTGATTTATGTGGGGTGTTAAATATAAACTGTTATTGAAATCTGAACAATGATTATGTATGCCTTTAAAGCGACTTTAACTGAAAAAAACAACAACAACAAAAACACCATTCAAAAATATCATCAGTAGTATAATATTTTTTTTGTTGAAACCATACCACAAAACTTTGGCTTGCTTAGTTCACGGTGGGGAATCACGTGGTCAGAAGATACGAATTCAAAATGGCGGCCGCTAGTGCAGAAAACATAAAATGAGGTAAGATATTGAAAATACTCATTACATAGGCTTTTCATTGTAGCTAGCATATTCTATACTCAAATCTAGATATATCCATACCTCATGTGTGCTGGGACAGTTCGTAGTTATCCGTAACATTCTGACCAAAATTTCGAATCGAAAAGATTCCACTGACGAATTCGATTCAAAATGTTGGTCAGAATGTTACGGAAAACTACGGACTGTTCCAGAACACATGAGGTATGGATATGTCTAGATTAGAGTATAGAATATGCTAGCTACAATGAAAAGCCTATGTAATGAGTATTTTCAGTGTCTTACCTCATTTTATGCTTTCTACACTGGTGGCCACCATTTTGAATTCGTATCTTCAGATCACGTGATTCCCCTCCGTGTAGTGACGAAAAAAAATGTAAATACCTGCCAATTTGGCCAATTATTGTTCGTAAGCAAAAACGCTGTATAGACTCGTCACTCGCAACCACGTGACTTCATTCGGCTTTTTCATTGTATCATTGTTTACAAACATCAGCCAAGTTAAAAAGTGTTTTAAAGCCAGTAAACATTCATCAATGATAATGATCTAACGAGATATTGCTATATCTTAAACATATTTCACTATTCCTCAGAAGAAATCACTGTTTAATGAGTATGGAAGCTACAACTGTATAGTCGTTTTATTAGCGATAACCTGCAAATTATACATCACCATTACACTTTGATGAAAGTTCGTGTGTCTTCTCTATAATGAAAGTCTGCGTGTTTTGTTCTTTGATTAAATTCCCTGTAACTTTTCTTTGATCAGTTTTAATCCATATGGTGCTGCTTCGTTGAACATAGTACATATAGATAGTAAAAAAAGTAGCCGTCCATGGCGTCCAATCATGAATATGCATGACACGTATCCGGCTAATTCGGCGTGTCAAACCACGTCCGTGTGTCAAGAATGACACGAGAGGCGTCCGTGCTTGTTTCATGATAAACACAACACACGGCTGATCACTAATGTATCGGTGAAAACGGGAACACGTGGTCTGGTATTCCACAGAACTCCCTCAGTTCACGTAATTCTTCAGCTGCCCTGAAAAAGGAATAGGAGTTACTTCATCATACGGAAGGATTCGGGTAAGGTTAAAATTATGGTTCGGGGTTAGGGTTTAATCCTTGCCATAGGCCTTAGAGATCTTGCAGGTTTTTGTTTTACGCTGTGCTGTTTCTAGTCTATGTTTTCAGGAAGATTCTAGGAAGTTCTGACTGTAACTACTTATACTGTTTTCTGAGACTTATTTGCGAATAACTGTAGCTGTTGACCTGTTAGGTTATGACAAATGTTAGATATGATTTGGAATTATCATTTCATTTAAACCGTAATGGTTTCAAGTTTCTCAATCCAAAAAACTGTTCTCGTTGATCTAAGAAACTAGAGTTTGTTACTTGTATTATTAGGGTTATGCTAAATTGTTCCAAACACCGCCCAGAATGGTTGAAGTGTTGTGAAAGTGTTTTTTGTGCTTGATATAAAAGCGGTGTCGAGTAAATCTATCTATTAATGACAAGGATGTTTGGCCTACGTAATATAAATGACATTTCTGACAAGTGATGAGATAAATTAAGTTTCTTAAATAAAATTTAGGCCATGTTTCATGTTGAAGAGTTCTGAGGTTTTTTTAACTATAAAGAGTGGCAGCAACATTAAGAAAGAGATCAGTTCCACATCGTTTATTACAACATATTCAGCTATAAAGCCAGTTTAGGATTTATATGCTCTTAATAAAATATTGACGGCCGTGCTAAAATCAGACTCTTGAGTGCAAATCCTATCGAAACGAATGATTTGTGATTTAATGATTCGTTTGAATGAATGTTTTGGACAAAATGACTTTTTGTGAAGAAGTTGATGGGAATATGTGGGCTTAAAATAAACTTTAATGCCTAATTTGCCTGTCTGATCAAATTTCGGGCCTTTGAACACAGTCATATCAAGGAAATCTATTGAATCTTCAGTAATGGTTGCCTTGAGTTTCTTTGATGGATGATGGCTATTAAAAGAGTTAAAAAAGCCGCCCTTGTGTTTCCATATGATAACACTATCATCACGAAATCTAAGATAAACAAAGAGTTGTTTTGTACATTTTGCTAGCGCTTCCCTTTCAAAATTGGCCATAAAGAAGTTGGCATATCTTGGTGCAGTTGTTTCTCCCGTTGCCGTCCCTTCTGTTTGAAGATACCATTTACCAATGAATTCAAAATCTCCGTTTTCGAAATCTGATCGTAACATTTCTAGTATTCCTATGTCTGTTCTATCTGGGCCCGGGTTGTTTTGAAAAGTCTTTCCTACCTGCTCTCAGTCCGTCACGGTTATCGATATTTGTATACATATTATCACCATCTAAACTTATGAGTAAGCTGTGTGTAGGTATAGTTAATTTTTTATCTTGTTAATTAAATAATTTGTATCTTTAAGACAGGGTATGGTGTTTCATTGACAATGCAGCTAACAAATGCTACTGTATATGTACTCAGCTATTTCAGACTCACTCTCAACAGCAGATATTATTGGTCTTCCTGGTGTTATTTTTTATTGGGTCGGACCTTTGTCCTGGAGATTTATGTATTTTTGGTAGGATGTATATCTTCCTAGGTTTAGGGTTTTCTTTAGGACTTATGTACGCTATTTGTATTGGCTTTAAGTGCTAACTACTATCTAGTCTAAAAATAATATTTGTCTGTATCCCATGGGTGAAGGGAATTCTTTAATGGATGCTGGATTCGAAGCTAAAACATTAATAGCTTTGAAAAACATTGATAATAATGCAAATTAAGATAATAGTATATATAAATGAAATTTTCAGATATTGTTCATATATTCAAACATATTTTATGTCTGTTCGCTTTATGCTTAATTTTCTTATTACATCCCATTATATATACATAGTAATAATAATAGAAAACACAAACCAGAAAATCACAAGCGCTTTCACATGTGATTTTCTGGTTTGTGTTTTTTATTATTATTACTATGTATATCCATCACAAGAACATTATTTACTTTTAATTAGTTATATATATATATATTATTAATATACTAGTTGTTACCTCTAGGAGAGAACTTATATCAGCTATGCCTGTTGTTTGATCCTTTTTATTATTTTGAAATAAAATTTGTTGAAATTGAATATTGCTGAGCTCTATGCTAGTCTTTGGATATATTGGCGTGTCGAGGTGTTGGTAGAGTTTTGGATTATTGAGTTGTCTCTACCTCCCAGATGAAGTCTGCTCTTATCCAAGATTACTGTTGCAAAGTCTTTATCGGCTTTCTTGATTACAACTGATTGGTCATTTTTCAAAGTTAAATCAGCTTTATTTTCTGCCGGAGTTAAATTTTCATGTCTTTGTTCACTGTAATTTTGGAAAGATCTTTGAAAAAAATTTCTTACTGAATTTTTGATGTTTAAAGGAGTTGTGTTCTGGAGGATTTCTTTGAATTTGGTTGATAAAAAAAAATCTTTATTTTCGCTTATTTAAAGGTTAAATAAATTAGAACTGGGATATATATTCTTTATTAAAAGATCAGCGAAATTTCATTTAGAAGGAAATATTCGGCTAGATGGTAGAGTTCTCAGGTAGCGTTTCCCAAACCCCCAAACCCATCCAAAAATCACAGATGATGATAGCCGATTAAATACAAAATATAAATAAAATTGTAAAATAATGACACATACTGAGCGAGTTTTCAAATAATCAGGACAGAAATATAGGTAAACCAGGCAAAAACGGCAACAGTGTTTTAGTGGAAAACCTAATAAAGGCATAAACCTAACCTGTTAAGCAGATCTGACGTACCTTAACATCGCAGGTAGGTCCCGACTGTCGTACAATTGAAGAAATGCTTGTTGATTTCTTTGGAAAACTTCACAGAAAGACAGTTCAGGGTTGCCTAGGTAGCACTGTGCAACGGCGCTCATCATTGTACTCATACTGACAGCACAGCTGACCCTGTTCTGGACATACAGAGACAACATTATCCTGTTGAGACACAGGTGAGCGGATGCGATCCATTGTTGACCCTGAAAGACATAATTATTTAAAGCGTCAACCCAGATCATACCTGTATCAAAGGATATATTTACGATCTTATTTAAAAAAAATATTTTTATTTGAGACTTTATGAAACGAGTCTTATATTTATTAAAAAAATGCTTTGCGAGCAAAACTTGAAATCGCGAATCAAGATGAGTTTCATAAAATCTCATATTAAATGGTAACATAAAGACGCTATTGTCATATAGGGAAAAAAAACATTTTGACAAAATTCAAAATATGAAAGGCAAAATCAAACGGACCAACGGAGGAAGCAACTTTGCTGCGCCATTTTCAATTCATGACGTAACGCCATTTTCTATATAATGATGTCACAAACGAATTCTGACTGGCACAGCCAACGGAAAAACGCTCCAGAATATATTACACAAATACCATTTGTGGGAAGACCCGGCAAAAGACTTCGAAAATACGTGAATATCATAAAAAATCTCGCTTCGCACACAAATGACATTTATAATTCTCTCTCCCCCCCCCCCCCCCCCCCCCCCCCCCCCCCTTAAAAAAGTTAAAAGATTATTAGGTCTATTATAAGGAGGATAAAAGGAAGACAAGCTTGATTAAAACTCTTGTGTTTACACGGGTCTTCGGGAAGTATGCAGTACGCGTTATCTGCATGCGTTTGTATGTATTAAATGCAATCCTATATCATTCCATATAGATTGCTCTTTTTCTAGAGATTTCTAGTTTTCACTATTTTCGAGAATAGATAAAATGTCGTGATAAGCAACATTGAAAGTGAATAAGAGAAAAGTACGGCCAATTTAATCTCCTCGCAAAACACTTTTTTTTTTGCTTAACGCCGTCGATAAAACCACACAAAACAAAACTCAGAACATCACTTTCGGAACCCCATAACCTTTATTTTTTCCAGTAAGTTTAATGGGAGCGATTACAAGAAAGGATAAAAACATATCCGCGGTGTTTGTGGTGTGTATAAAAGGACAATGTAGAGTTATTAGCGAGATTAACAGATATGTTACACATTTACTGGGCCCTTGTGGCCTTTGTGGGCTTATTCACAGGGCTGGGCATCCGGAAGACTTGACACGGGAAGTGTTTAGGGATAGATATCGACCTACCACGTTCTGATGCGCTCAAACAATGTCGCAGTTGTTTATAATAACTAAATGTGCGATTACTTTGAATGTATATATTAATGTTTTGTATATGTATGAATGCCACAGGAATTCTAAGATTAAAAAAATAATCTTAATCGTTTAAAAAAATGCTTTCGGTATTTTTGTATATCGTATCAGCAATAACGATAAAACGTAGGCTAATTTTATTTACATTTATTTATTTATCACAGTTGCAAAAGTAAATCAAGTTGACTTTTTCAACATATTCTAGTCATAGTACATGGTTAAATAATTTTCTAACTTGCCACGACATACAACAAGCAACAACATGCCATGTCGCGCAACAACGTACAAAAGCATGTCACAACATAGAACCACATGTCACAACGTGCAACAATAAGCTACAACATAAAACAGTGCGCAACACCATTCCACAACATGGCACAACGTGCGACAACATGACACAACGTGCGACAACATGCCACAGCGCGCAACAACGTACAAAAACATGCCACAACATGTCAAAAAGTGCAACAACATGCGACAACATGCATCAACTTTGAATACAATCCATTTGAATAATGCCGTTTAGGTAGGCAGAAATGACAGTGGTACTATGAGGGGAAACAAAGGGTTATGTTGCCCTCTGGTTCCCATATAACACAAAATATTGTTACTAAGAAGTTCCCAGTTATTTCAATGTCTAATGCTTAAAAAAATATATTATTCCAATGAGAGACAAATGTTAGAGGTCAATGCAAAGATGGGATTTGACCCAATTCTCTCGCATTTACGATAAAAAGCATCCATCAAATAACATGCTTGATAACAATCATATTCATAAACCTATTATCAATTTCATAGCTTGTGGGAAAAATTGATATTATCGGCGTAGAAATGATTTGCTCTCTTCATTGGTAATGTCCGTAATAGAGAGAATTGTTGTTCTATTTCGACAAAACTTGAATGTGTACGAAAATGATATTTCAAGATATTTTATAAATATGTTTATCTTTAACATCCGAGAATTAGATTGCTTGAATGCTCATAGTCTTATGATCTTTGTACTTTTTCAAGTTTCAAGGCATTTTTCTTCGTTTTCCGTCCTCGATTTAGCAATTTTGACTTTGTGATTATGTGATATTCTCTGATGGTTTTGAGTTAGAATTACGATTTTGTCGTTATGTCGATATTAACTGTTTTTTTAATTATAATTACGGTTTCGTTATTATGTCGGTATTGTCTTAAGTTTTTTTTAGGTTAGAATAACGGTTTTGTTATTATGTCGGTATTTTCTGAGGCTTTTGAGTTAGAATTGCGGTTGCGTTATTATGTCCGTATTCTCTGAGGTTTTTGTGTTAGAATTACGGTTTCGTTATTATGTCAGTATTCTCCGTTGATTTTTTCTCAGATATATACTTTTTGGCACTTCACAGGAATGATTTCGTCATGACTCCTGATCTATCAATAAGCATATTATTTCTTATTTCGTATTACTAAACATAGATATATGGTCAATGAAGTAAAAGCCAGACAAGAATAGAAGAATTTCCAAGGCAATCCGCCCCCTGATCAAGACATAAGTGAATTACAAATAATCACGTACAGACGAGGAATATAGAACAGTAACATAGATATAATAGATAAATTACGACAGATTTCGTTTTGTGTTAATGACCCCTTCGGTCGATACCGTAACTGGTTCGCCGAAGGTACATTGTAATTAATTAGAAATAAGCTTTTTAACGGTATATTTTAAGTACATTTCGTTTATTTTGTGTTAAATCACCGCGTAATAAGATTTGGATTTTTTTTAACGTCCTATTAACAGTCAATGTCATTTATGTTATTTTATTCAATTTAAAGTATTTTACTGGCAAAGTTCTTGTAGTTGTTAAGAGTGGAGTGAACTTTACAGTAGTTTAATTACACTGATTTACCTGTAAATCAAAGTTCCTATAGTTTCTGGGAGTGAAGTTTACAGTCGTTTAATTACACTGATTTACCTGTAAGTCAAAGTTTCTGTAGTTGTTGGGATGGTAGAATCTCCTGCAGAAGTTACGCTCGGGGTTGGCAGCATATCCACATCTTCTGCATGGGAAGCGTTCTTCATAACAGGCGAAAAACTCACAAGAACCCTCCTCTGCCTTCCGCTCACATTCTGCGTCTCGATCTAAAATAGTACACAAAGTGAAATTGGTGCTTCTGACACACAAACGCTACAAGAACGTGGTAACTCTTAATATGTCGTCAACTACAGCGAGCCATCCACACGTTGAAATTCTAATACCATAAGAAATCAAATAGTATTTGACACGCAATTGGCTTTTTATATCAATCAAAACCTTGTAAACACAGTTATTGTATGTAAATCTGATTATGGATATCACATTAGGGTATAGATATCAAGGATATATCATCGCTGATCGCAGGAGGGTTAACATGACCTCATTAGCATATTCTCTAGGTTCCATCGCTAAAACTATGCCATAATAATGACACGTCGATAAAACGAGAACAAATTATATACGATAAATATTCAGCAGGATACTTAAAAATGTAAATGAGGGAAAATGCCATGCATTCCCGAGGAAAAACGGAAATGGGTCAATATTCTACATCCGAGGATAATACTATAAAGGGAAAACACAGAAAAGTTAATTTAACATAGAAGAGAGAATTCAAGACGTCGGTTTTAGTCTCACGATCTACTTCACCACTATAATGTTAAGCAAGAAGAACGAGCAACGACCATAAACAGAAAACCAACAACAACAACAAAACAAACAAACAAACAAACAAAAAAGAAAAAAAGAAAAGTAAAAAAATGGTGGCAATTTCGAAAATAGAATACATAAGTATAATAGAAAGTAGCTGCATTCTATACATACATGAAATAGATGCATTCAAAGTTATACAGAACCACTGCTATTCCTGTCATATCTATTTTTAGCCAAAAAAGAACATTGGTGCTGTTAGCGTTTGATAAGAGGCCTGTTTCTTAGATAGCTCGTACGTTGGAAATTCAGTAAACAACACATTCCTTACTTCTTCCAATTGTTTGAAACTGTTAACTGTAAAAGCATTGTGTCAGACGGATAACAATTTTCCTGACACAGATGTAACTGAGTAAGATGCAAATCATTTTAATCGTACCTGAAACTAAAAGTGTGGTAAATCAAAAAGGGGTGAAAGACATAGGGTTACTCCTTTGGACCGCAAAGGCACATAAATAATGAGCAATTATTCATGTCTGAAATCAAGTTATGCCTGTATCAAAAGCACTAATGAAGTTTCGTATGTCGTTTTTGTTCTACTGAGATAGCGGTCCAGATACCATCATAAGGAATGGAAGACTATCAATGCAAAAATTTAAAGATGGAATATGTTAAATTGAGTAAAGGCAGTAAAAGACTGCATGGCATACAGGTTATTCACGACGATGCTTTATCAAATAAAAATGGTATTGAACAAGTGTTTCTGAAACATGACAAGTTACTACAGATTGACCAACATCCCTATTCACCAGATTCATGTTCGTATGCTGTGTCTTCTATGTTGACAAACATACTCTCTTTGTGTTCAAAAATGCGATATCCAATTGTCTTGCCAGTATAACAAAGGAAGAATTAGTTCGTGGACAGCGCGGTTGTGAAAGTGCGTTTTGTCATGCGGGTCACTTCAGGGATTGTAATAAACAACCAACAGTGTAAATAATATATTTATAACACTAATTATATATTTATCGAATGGCAATTAGAACCCAAGATGCTCGACGATGACATCTCTGAAAGAGCCTTCTTCAATATAGTAGTGATAAACAGCGCCTCTGAAATGTCCATTGTGACAAATTGGCTATGTGATATGGACACATGGATCAAAAAGTGTACAAATATATATACACGAATAGGAATTTTATCTTTTAGACACAGTAAAATTGCAGCAGGAAATTCAGATCTTCAACCATCGGATCCTCAACACTTAGTGTATACGATACATTGTGTTATATAGTGAGGTTTATACCTCAGAAACAGAAATGATGACCTGGGACATTGTTCACTCGTGTCTGGTCTGAGCGTCGGCTCTCTGCACAGCGACAATATCTATAAAAACATCTATAAAAGTCACTTTTGCTTCTCCACCATGTAAAAATGGAATATTTACAAAAATGTTGTGTTCTCAAAATAGGAAACGGGAGAAATATTATTATGATTAATTGATTAGAAGGAGCTAGAGGATTACATTCGTCACAAATTGTTAATGTTCGTTACCATCAATTACCGTTCAGACGAGTGATATATAGCGCTCACGACATGGATGATAACGACAAGCGAAGAACAGAAATTTAACACGTCCCAGTATCAGCGCCTCAGAAGATCCATAAAAGAGATGACAGAGTAAAACAAAAACAAAACAAATCAACAACAACAAAATAAACAAACAACAAAAAACAAAAAACAAATCAAGAAACATCAGTTTGTGAAATAAGAAGAAAACGATAGACTGAACCATGGACACATCTTGAAAAGCTAAAGAAACAACAACTGCTATGTAGCACTGGGATGTGCACCAGAAGGTGGAATAGCTAGGGGTAGACCGAAATCAACATGGATAAACAGAAAATAGCAAAATGAGAGAAAACAGGATGGACAAGTTGGAATATATAAATATATCCATGAGATCAGAACAAGACAGAACTGGGTGGACAGCCAGCGTGAGGCCATGTGTGACTTCTGAGTAGAGAGATTAAGATCTGAGAAAACTTGAGAAAATATATTTACTTCTTTTATATTACAGATGACGTTTATATTTTATGTATCAGTCTTTATATTATGTTTCATGTTTTGTGGTATACAGGTGACATTTACCCTAGTAGCTGGTTGAATTATATTAACATTGATAGAATAATTTAAAAAAAAATCTCATTTCATAATTTAAGCAAGATAACCCATTTTGAATATAAACATGCATCATAATCTCTCCATTGCAATGAACTATACATGTATTTCGAATAAATCAAACAGTAAACTGGTGTACAGGTATGTCATTTTTCCGTTGGGATTTTGTAATATTATTGTAAAATCGAAACTAATTGACATTTACTTCAGTGCAATGAAAAAAGAAAAAAGAAAGAAAAAGAATAAAGGAAAAAAAAGCCGATAAATAAATAAATGAAAATAAACAAAAGGGAAAAAAATAGATTAAACTTATCAGTTTTTACATACAACACTATTTAGATTTACATCCAATAATCAATAGGAAACACGGACGCAAAACGAATTGTAAACTTAGTGACAATTGGTTCGTTGTGTGTATACCACGTGTTGTAAATACTGGATAAAGTAAACAATGTAGCTGTTACACTGTTCATCATTGTCAACAAGTGCAAAATCGTAGCCATTATATACCAATAGCAGAGCTTTTAATTAAAAAAACAAAACAAAACAAAAAACTCAAAGCATTCACAATATCACTACAACATGTAGCATCACGTGCATCAGCTGATGAAAGAACATGATAAGTGGTCAAGTATTTGTCCGGGAAAAGTCCATATTCAATATTTATGTAATCAATAACTTATTTCTGTTATTTTAAAATTGGTGATTTCTAACAAAATGTCAAAATGTTTAACCTAATTTCATCCTTATCTCCGCTATTATACCAGTATACATTATATAGCAATCAATTAGTTGGGATTCAGCCAATATGTATGTGTAACGAATGATAAACTTTAAAACAAGCATAATATCTCATCAGATGAGTTTAAGTTTTTTTTCTCTAGAATTAAGGTTTTTGTTAAAAATTGTTATTTCTGTGTATATATATATGTGTGCTTCCTTCTCTAGTAAAACCCCGCGTTGAAGTACTTACCTCTGGCCGGTAGAGCGACCTCGTTGGTACAGCGGAGGTAATTTGAAAATCCCCTAATTCCTAGTCCAAGGTCAAACAGCAAGGTGAAAAACAGACACACTACACAATATTTCATGTTTTTCGAAATGCATGGAAGATCTTCATTGAAATTCTCTGCAAAAACACGGCACATTTGTTGGGAGACATCAATGATAAACTAATAAGTGTGTGAAGAGTGTTGATTCTTCTAACAATAACCGGATATGATCACTCTTACATACGTCACACGATAAGATGTATATGTATATATATATAAACGTGTGAGATGGCGCTCTTCACCAACAATCCAATCAACTTCGGTCCAAACCCTGAAGTTGGTGTCGATATGAGAATATTGAATAATTATTAATTATAAGCATTTGCAGGAATATTAATGAAACCATATTTCTAACACAAAATCGATAAACAAGGGCAAAATATCATTAAAATATATAGATCTGTATGGAAACTCTAGAAAAAGCACAAATATAATACGACCAGGTGTTCCAGACGTTAAGCGTCATTGTATACTGTTAATCACTTACATTTTGCGGATGATTTATTTTGCGAACTTACCCATTAAGACATTTTCGCGAATACATAATTTCGCGAAAGCAGATCTAGAAATCATTTTCAATTCGCAAATGATGAACTATTAGATTCTTGGACTTCGCAAGACTCCTTTATCGATAATCGTTAAGCTTGGTCGCTATCCAAAGGTGTTATGTTCGTACAAATAATCGCGAAGGATTTGGATTCGCGAATGACTATCAACGCGAAAATAAATCCTACGCAAGAAATAAGTGATTTACAGGATGCATATATGTTACCGCTCGTAAGCAGTATGCTTGACGGACTCGTCTATCCAATCACGTGATTCCATTCGGCTTTCTCCGTGAGGCATTGTTTACAAACATCAACTGAGAAAGACAATGCTTTAAAACTCGTTTAGGGGTTACATAGAGCATATATGTTTACAGTATACAAGTGTAGGCTAATGTTTCACTATATCTTTAACACTATTTCAATATTTAGCAGAAAATCACTAAATGAGTATGAAAACTGCAGTTAAAGTCGCCTTAAACAGGATCATGTACAATAGTTAATGAAGTTAACGATTAAGTCATTGCTTACTTTGACGTGGTGACCTATACACATATTGTATTATTGTACAATACTACATTCTAACAAGGAAAATGGCATGTTGAAACAACAACATTATTTTCTTAATTTGATTGCAATAGCACATACAATTCATTAAAACATTAAATAAATCTGAAGAGCTGCATACAGTTTGCTATGACTTTTCTTGTAACCATAGTTTTGTTTTCGATTTAGAAAGGTGTCTTACACTAGACAAAAAATGAAGAGCATTTTTATTTGTTCAGATGAAAAACGAGGCTACCAATAGCAATTGTAGTAAAATCAAATAATCCAACGCATTGTAAGTAGGGGGGGATTAGTGGAGAAATGATTAGGGAGATGAAGGACTTTTTTGTATCAGCACCACAATTACTAGTATTCATATGGTCAAAAGTGGTGTTTTACTACCTAAACACAACCACATAGTTGTTGATTCACAGACGTCGTCAGAAAGGTCTACCTCTAACTGGGCGTTTCAACTCCTATCTTGGAACGTCCTAAAGGTGGCAAGTCAACAGTGATTGGCCGAAGTACTGCCCATCTGTGAATCTCTCACTATTTCGGTCTCTGGACCCTTTGACAGTCGGTCAAAAGCTGTTCTTCTGTATCTAACCCTTACCCCTATTGCCGAGCAATCTTCAATGGGGATTCTCCACAAGGAAGACTCAGAAGAATTTGCATCAATTTGATCTTACGTCTTTCGCCAGTCTCTCGTTTTTTCCTTTCCTTATTTAGCATGCCTCTTTGTATCGCACCTCCCAGGGCATTGTCAACTCCACAATAACAGTTTTCTGTCCTTGATGTGACAAGATGAGAATGTCTGAGCGTACGTTTGCATGGATGACAGGAAAAACAATTTTTTTCCGCACCGATTTTCAAGCAGCTCTGTGTTCCATCAAGAATTCCAGTATGCTTAGTTGCTGCCTTCCCTGCCTCTCCCGGATGCATAACATTGATGGATAACAGACACCTAGTTGGCTCTCCTTTCGTCGCTCTTTCTTATTCCAATGTGTCAGCGAACTCCCTCAGGAATTGGTATATCTCCATTTGTCCCTGCGTGAGGACAAGGTAGCATGGTGACAAGATTGTGGCTGAGAGTTCCTGTTTTTTCCCTTCACATAAGCGGGAGTTCGCGTCCTCCGTCTATCCTTATTTGTCTCAGTAGAAACTGTATCCCGTCACGCTTTGAAGTGTCAGATGTCGGACCACATTAGTCGCCTCTCTGTTGTTTCCTACCCGGGCCATGCTCCGTATGACCCCATCTCAACCGCATTTGCTTTCTTGATCTCTTCCTCTATTTTCCTGTTGTCTTTGACCATCTTCCTCTTTCCAGCTTTGTTACTCGTCCGCCAATAACTGTACTTTGCAAACCGGAACTCCTGTAGTTTGACAGAATAGTTTTATACAAATATCCTATTTTTCCTTCATAAAAATAGAAGATAAAATTAAAATCCTGACTAGCTGACATGCTCTTCACAATTACTATCATATCCTCAATTTCGCCGTGTTGCTAATGGGACAAGAAACAGCTGGCTCATTCTATAAACTGGTATTGTCGGTAAAAATAGAAAATTGATATTATCTCCTTCCCTTAAATATATGTGTGTGAGTTTATTTCAGAACTTTCGAAAGATAACACTGATGTAGCAATTATTTTAAAAGCCTCTACAAAACCAAAACTAAATTTAGATTTTAACAACAATATCAGTAGACCATGTGATATTGAACATGCAATATGTTTTAGAGAAGAAACTTACAACAACTGTATTAAAAATAGGGGGGAAAGATGCATCAGCCATATATTAGTTACTTTGCATGAAATGGCGACCCCTGGCTATTACATGACATAGTTATATAGTTCTCTGTGGAAGAGTGTATTCTCTCTCTTTATTTTGCTTGGTTTTTGTGTCTTGTTTACATTATAATCTTCTCTCATCAATACATTCTTTTTACAGTCCTCCGGTCAATTTAAATTAAAAAGCTAAGATAAAATACCAGGTACGTCATAGATGATGATTTTTTTTTCATTAATTTCCCTACTTGTTAGTTCTTTAAAGAAAAAGATATTTAACCCCATCTCTTACTTGATCAACAAGGTGTAACACTCGGAAAAGTCGGGGAGGGGGGTAGTTGAATACAAAAATATCAACTGCACACAAACTTCAGTAACATACCTTGGTTTAGAGCCCTTAATATCAATGCAAGTTATTCTTTTGTCATGTGACAATGATTTAAAGAGGAGAAAATGGATCAAAAGCCGTCGTGATAGCCGACGACGCGGTTTGCAAGGTGTAATCTGATTGGTTGACAGCTCTTTAAATAGCACTAGTTATTATACCTTTCCTTCTTTTAACTATATTAAAAGTAGACAACAGAAATGCTATTTAAACCACATCCTCCAAAAATGTTACTAACCGGGTTAATAGTCAAAAGTGTTGTTTACCCGGAATGAAGTATCTATCCCGCAATAAAATTTTCGCGGATTTTTTCGCTTCGTTCATTCTGATTGGACAATGCATTTGCCATATCCCTTCGGATTATCTCTAACGCCATCCCTCTTAATACTATAAAGTCCAAAAAGGCTTCCGAAAAACGTAAGCAGACACAGTTTGTTGTTCGAGTGAATGCTACAGGTGGCTTCGTCTAGAAGATTCGATATTCTGTAAGAAGAAACGTTGGGAAGGATTGTTTCTGACAAAAAAAACAAAAACAAACCCAGAGCCTACACACAAGTAGTAACAGAAATGGTAGTTAGCATACTGAAAGTCTGTCTTCAGAAAAAAAGCATTAGGAGCATGGACACTGGTTCGAGAGATGGAATACTTAAAATGTGGCTTCGCCTTGGAAAATAGTTCATGTCTCGGGGGACAATGAAAGTGTTATTTCCCTCACGCCCATACAATAACTGTATTCTATAATTGTTGACCAATCATTAGCCTCCTTCCATTCCACAGTTGATGCATTCGTCTGATCGTCGAGTGTTACACCTTGTTGGTATGGTATGAGTCGGGGATAATATATATATATTTAATACTAACCATAAACTGAAGCCTGTGCTCTATTACTGAGCTATTGCGGTCACTGAGCTAATTATAATGCACAGTCTCGTCGTTAGGTACTCTTCAGGCATATCATATCCGGTTTACTCCACTACCACGACGTGTCGCATCATCTTACGTAATAGCTTTTCCATATCAATTTAATTTCCTGTTGTCACCATTGTCGCTACTGTTTGGTCGAAAAAGCTGTCGTTTTAATTGGATGGAGAAGAGGATGTGAATAAGTAATGTGTTTTGATACCAAATTTGATCCTGAATTTTTTTTGAAATGTTTTAGTCGTGATAATGTATTGAAATATATTCCATTTATAAATGAGGCAGGCGGATCGGGCACGTTATTACTACATTTCAAGGTCCCTCTGTACAATTATTTATATAGATTAAGAAATAACATGATATAATCACAATTAATACCATTTCACATCTTGTTGAAAAGTGCAGTTTGATTTCACATTCACAAAATGTTTTGTTGGATTTGATGATAATGATACTAAATAAAATTTAAAAAAAAATTGTGGACGAAATAGCTGTATGATGCATTTAAATTTATCTTGGCTCGTCTGTATCTAACTTTCACTTTGATATCAGTCCCTAATGTTAATGGTAAAATGACGAGGGATTCCGAAACTGTTTGTGGCATTTTAATTGAATTAAATGATGACACAATACAGAATATTCGTTATATTGGAAACTATGAAATTGATTGACGTATGGATCTTCTGAATCTCACCAACAGACATTTCTTTTGATCTATTTCGAATTGTCTAGGTCACTCCCTTGATCAGACTTTCGACCTTACATCATTGACGAGTCATAGGTAGAAGGACGAAACATTTGTATGCATGATGATGTTTTAGTCATTTCGACACAACTCTATTTTTCTTTGTAGCTCTTAATTTGTTTTGGAAGGAGATAATTACGTGTTTGTCTTTTATGCAATCCTCTATGCCCTGTGAAATAATTGTGTTATAAAAACTTGTTGTATGTTGTGGCCTAGTTTTTGTCTGAGGGTATTCTCGGATTCCTTGTCAATTGCATTCAATTTTTTTCGAGTGTATAATGTATATATGCATATGAAATTTGAACATAGTGTTTGTAGCAAAAGTGCAAAAGTGCAAAAAAAAAAAAAGAAAGATCCGGCTTGCGTGAGCATATTCCCTATCTACCGCCAATAGAATTATAAATAAGCTATCGTTACGTCATAACAGGACAACACCAGTGCTAAGCACTCTCTCCACTCAATGTAACAATGGCGTACAGGAGTGTTATAAGTTGTAACAGGAAAACATCAACGTAATTAAAACTGTTTGTACATGTTCATAAGAAATGAGAGTAATTCAAAGTATGGAAACATTGTTTTCTGTTGTCTAGTAAAGACTATTCTAGTATAAATGACTGCAGCCTGCAAACAGGTATAATGGTCATAATAAATGCAATAGTTCCAATATTTTGTGATGAAATGTATTTTAGCATACTGTAAACATACTTATTTTAGCGCAATCAAATTTTAGCGCATTTGCAGATTGTAGCCAGTTAGCGCAATGATGAATTAGCGCATCCACAGAACTTTCTATAGAAATAGAACGTACAAAAAGTAATTAGCGCAATCATGATTTAGCGCAAGGCTTCCAGCGCGAAAAGCGCTAAAATAAAATTACCGCTAAAATATGTACGTTTACAGTATGTACCTATCTTCATCAAAACAAATATAAGGCTTTAGATCAAAAGCAAACAGTCATGGCTGTTGGTGTTTTTCTATAAACCCGTCCTCATATGACCCTGGCTGTTGATGTCCCCCTAGACACCCGTCCTCATATGACTATGGCTGTTGATGTCCCCCTAGACACCCGTCCTCATATGACCCTGGCTGTTGATGTCCCCCTAGACACCCGTCCTCATATGACCCTGGCTGTTGGTGTCCCCCTAGACACCCGTCCGCATATGACCCTGGCTGTTGGTGTATCCTAGACACCCGTCCTCATATGACCCTGGCTGTTGGTGTATCCTAGACACCCGTCCTCATATGACCCTGGCTGTTGGTGTCCCCCTAGACACCCATCCTCATATGACCCTGGCTGTTGGTGCCCCTCTAGACACCCATCCTCATATGACCCTGGCTGTTGGTGCCCCCCTTAGCACTTGTCCTCATATGACCCTGGCTGTTGATGTCCCCTTAACACCCGTCCTCATATGACCCTGGCTGTTGGTGTCCCCCTAGACACCCGTCCACATATGACCCTGGCTGTTGGTGTCCCCCTAGACACCCGTCCTCATATGACCCTGGCTGTTGGTGTCCCCTAGACACCCGTCCTCATATGACTCTGGCTGTTGGTGTCCCCTAGACACCCGTCCTCATATGACTCTGGCTGTTGGTGCCCCCCTTGACACCCATCCTCATACGACCCTGGCTGTTGGTGTCCCCCCTGACACCGTCCCCCTGTGATCCTGGGTTTTGATTTCCCGTAGACACTCATCCTCATATTCTGAAACAAACACATAATGTTGTTTATATATACATAAATGTCATATCTCATGATGTATGCGCTTGTTGAAGAATCCACTTTCACATCATACCCCATAAAGTAATCTAAGCAGTAATGAGACTGTAATGTCCATTGTATTTAATATTCTATTCTGTTGATAGTACCATCGAGCCCAAATGTACTAAAATCGATCATTCTTCGTACACTTATCGACATACGTCATACAGTTAACTTCAATAATATTGTATATATTGTCCGGCATTTCTATGACATCCGATTGTCCATTCAAACTGACCACATCCGTTTGCTACTACTGACCATATCCGTCCGCAACTTCCGGTCATTCATCTCAGCTACTATCTACTTCAACTCTCCTTTTGTATTCGAGATTAACTAGAGCGATATCCGAGCATTTGACCGGAAACCTTTCGGGAGTTTCCGGGATAAATTGAATTTGACGTCAGGTCACGTGATATAAGATTCCAAATTGTACTAACATCGAACTGTTTTAGCAACGGATGTTTTAGCAAATGATGTCATAGGCCTTTGCCATATATTGTCGTTGTTGGAGATTTAAAAAGCTGCATGATCAGAAATTGTAATACATGTCATACGACATATATTACGTAAGTAGTCACAATTTTGCGCGACAAAAGTTGCTTACAGTCACGAGGCACGAGGCCAAATAAAATCTCTATATTGGTTTACCTTGAAATATTTTGACACGGAACCATCGTCATGACTACCGTTTTGAAACTAACTTGCATTTCGACACTTAGCCCTAGCGATGCAGGGTTAATATCAGCATCATCGTTTAGTGTTGCGGCGATTAAATTTCGCGAATTTTAATCCTATGCGAAATACGCGAAAATTAATCACACGCGAAAAAATAGTTTGTTGACAGTATTTGCTTCTGTAATTTCTGTAAATGACAAAGTCGCTCTGTCCTATAAATAACTGTTCAGCCGCCATGTTTGTTTACTTTCGATATGTATTTCCTGTTTGCGTATGTGGCATTATATAGTTATATAAATCGATAGAGGGGCATTAGTGTATCAAAAGGAGGCTGATTGATCCATCCAGTAGCTGTGCAATGAAAATTACTTAACACATGGACTACTAAACTTGTTTCCAGTCTGTACTTATTCATGTAGCTAAATCTAAGCAAAATTCTAGGTATATTGTGCTCAAATTACTCCTTACTTTAGTTCGTCGGCGTGTCAATTTCTTTTTTTTCCTCATCATATATAACGCAGATAATATCTGTAAAAAAAAAGCAGCTGAAACACAAGTAAACAACAAAACAGAAAAATTGATTTCTTAATTAACCTAAAAACAGAGGACGCTAACCCGCCCGGAGCTCCTGGTCAGATTATCAACTTTACAAAAGATCTACGGTCATTTTTTCATAGCATGCACTGCTTTTATCGATTTATGAGATGGGAGCATGCTTCCATTAACGCAAAGTAAGTTGTCTTTCTCTCTTTCACTTTCTTTTATTTTTACAAACAATATAACATTACCTCGTGGACCCCAAAGTACAGGTACGGTTAACTACCCTATGACAACAATTTCTTATACGTTGATGTACGTCATACAATTAGCTTTAGGGTTTCTATTCATATTGTCCCTCTATGTTATCTTGATTCGATTGTCCATTCAAACTGACCACATCCGGAAGCTGATACTGACCATATCCGTCTACAGCTTCCTCTCATTCACCCAGAGGTTTGCATGTCTCATTCACCCAGAGGCTTGTACGGTACGCGCGTTATACTATATATAGTTTTCAAGTATTTGAGGTCGGTGACCGGTCGGTAAGAATGACTTGGTGTGTTATATCAACATTACTTCCGGATGAAGACAAGATGGGTTTTAATATACATGACCTTCCAAGAGAGTCAGGTGTCCTTGTGCACTTTTATGTTCTGCGTTCTTGTGATAAACCGCAGGCATCTGCATCTAGCTGGTATTGATAGAAAAAAATATTAGCCCCCTGCCATATCAACAAAGTGTAACACTTGAAGATCGGACGATGCTCCGACTGTGGAACGGAAGTAGGCTATTCATCTTAGAGCTGTTTTTAAAGGGGCATTCTGATTGGTCGACAACTATTGTTATTACTGTGTACAGATCTATCGACCAATCAGATTGCCCGTTGCAAAACCGCTCTAAAATAGATAGTCTGCTTCCGTTCCACAGTCGATGCATCGTCCGCTTGCACGAATACATTCGGTCCATTTTCAAATTGTCACACGACAAAAGAAAAACCGACATTGAAATTTAGGATTCTAAACCAATGTACGTTACTGAAGTATGCGTGCAAATGATAGATTAGTCGGATTAAACTGAAATTCAAAGCGAACCGAAGCTCCCCCCCCCCCCCCCCCTCCCCAACTTCCAACTTTTCAAGTGTTACACCTTGTTGATATAGCAAGAGTAGGGCTAGTATTTTTTGTCTTTAAAAACTTACCAGATGCAGACGTCTGTGGATAAAAATGAAATCAAAAATTAATAATATCCTGAAAAAGTTTAAAATTTCGTCATGAATACGTACATTTACGTCATCAGATTTAGAGATAAAGACGTCAAAATTATCAGCGTCATTTTTCTAAACAAGGAAGGACAATAAATCAAACAGTTTTGTCACCAACATTCAACACTTGTGACAAACTAATTACACAAATAATCGGCCCCATCGGCCTCCATAAAATATGTACAGGATTTACATCCTTTGATTGTCAGCTCGTAATTAAGTAATACAGTAATAAGGTACAGATGCACGTCATAGATATGTTTTAACATGCCTCAAACAAGACTACATTCTATGTTCTATAATAAAGCCACACTCTTAACTTATAACAAGTCTGCTCGACTAACTTGTAACAATTTAGCCCTCCACCTCTGGGTTGAGAGTTCGAAACCTACGGGGGCAGTTGCCTGGTCCTGACTGTAAGCCACTGCTTTTTCTCTGGGTTCTCCGGCTTTCATCCACCTCCAAAACCAGGCACGTCCTTAAATGACCCTGGCTGTTAATAGGACGTTAAACAAAATAAACCAAACAAAATTGTAAAAAGGTAAGCTATGGTATCGTTTGTGTGAAAACCGCCGATTGTGATCTGGCCGACATCAACGTTCAACGAAATTCCTTGAATAATTATTTTATTTTATCTATTTTTTTTTTATTATCATCATTTTTTTTTTAATTATTTTTATATTTTTTTTGTGTTTGTGAAAAGCATTACGGGATTTAAGATAAATTCTTTGATTATGAAAATTTCTTTAAATCCAAAATGCTTTCTATTGAAAAAAATCAGAAATTTATTTAAGTTGATTTTATGGATAAAAACCAGGATAAAAGCAGTTGACATTGGAATGTTCGTTGTGCCATAATATCAGACAATTTTGTAAATAAATAATAAATAAATAAATAAATAAATAAATAAACTTGCTTGTATTTTCTCATTTTAAAGCTGACCTGGCCAGAAACTTTCGGAGTTACCTCCCTTGCAACGAGTATTGAAAGTATCTCATTTTCCGGATAGCGGTAAGTGCATTCGCTTTGAAAGTTATACTTCACTATCAAAGAATGACGTTTGAACCCTACATGCACATGACGTCTGTTAAAGTGTGGTTTCCTGTATGTTTGAACTTCATGGATCAATACTATCGTCATTCAGGGTCAAACGGTACATCTAGCGTGTTACTGTCTGTACACAGGATGGACAATCCTTAGGAATACAAATTCAGCCGGAAAAATATTCTTAATCCAAGTTAATCCTAAATGGGATAATGTTATAAATGAAAAGTTGCTACGAATGTGGAAAAAAAAAAAAAAATGTGATACGTTATTTAAAAAAATAACGATATATCATAATCGCTTTAAGATAAAAAAATGTACATAAATAAGAGAAGTTTCATCTTAAAACTATACACATGCAGGAAACGAAGAATTTTTTATCAGAAGCGAGGAAGATGAACTGAGCCTTTTGGTTACCGCAGTTTCAGTTAATGACAATCTGATTTGAAGTTTGACACAGCGGAGTGTTGTTTACGGAACGAGAGCGCAGATCAAGATATGATTTTAATCAGACTGAATTAATGAGGCTCGAAGTGTGTCAGAAGTAAAGAGTTCAACAAGCGAGAGTTCATTGTATAAGTTTCGCCGCCATATTGGATTATGTTATGCGAGTGATCATGAGTGATCAACCATGAATAATTCAACTTATAGAAATAATTTTATATCCGCAACAATTTTTTTTTCAATCTACTGTTCTTATTCTAGAAGGTATCTGTACCACTAAACAAAAACAGTATCACAATTCAATTCTTCAACACACATGGACGTCTTTGCCTTGGTGAAACTGTGTCAACACTCAAAACCAGAATATGTCTGAAACAGTGTCTACACACACAACCCAAATATGTCAGTGTCTAAACACAAAACCCGAATATGTCACAGTGTCTACACACACAACCCGAATATGTCATACTGTCTACATAAACAACCCGAATATGTCACAGTGTCTACACACACAACCCGAATATGTCAGTGTCTACACACACAACCCGAATACGTCACAGTGTCTACACACACAACCCGAATATGTCAGTGTCTACACACACAACCCGAATAAGTCACAGCGTCTACACACACAACCCGAATATGTCACAGTGTCTAAAAACACAACCCGAATATGTCAGTGTCTACACACACAACCCGAATATGTCACAATGTCTACACACACAACCCGAATACGTCACAGTGTCTACACACACAACCCGAATATGTCAGTGTCTACACACACAACCCGAATATGTCACAATGTCTACACACACAACCCGAATATGTCACAACGTTTACACACACAACCCGAATATGTCATAGTGTCTACACAAATAACCCGAATATGTCACAGTGTCTACACACACAACCTGAATATGTCAGTGTCTACACACACAACCCGAATAAGTCACAGCGTCTACACACACAACCTGAATATGTCACAACGTTTACACACACAACCCGAATATGTCATAGTGTCTACACAAATAACCCGAATATGTCACAGTGTCTACACACACAACCCGAATATGTCACAGTGTCTACACACACAACCCGAACAGGTCACAGTGTCTACACACACAACCCGAATATGTCACAACGTCTATACACACAACCCGAACAGGTCACAGTGTCTACACACACAACCCGAATATGTCACAGTGTCTACACACACAACCCGAATATGTCACAGTGTCTACACACACAACCCGAATATGTCACATTGTCTACACACACAACCCGAATATGTCATAGTGTCTACACACACAACCCGAATATGTCACAGTGTCTACACACACAACCCGAATATGTCACAGTGTCTACACACACAACCCGAATATGTCACAGTGTCTAAACACACAACCCGAATATGTCACAGTGTCTACACACACAACCCGAATATGTCACAGTGTCTACACACACAACCCGAATATGTCACAGTGTCTACACACACAACCCGAATACGTCACAGTGTCTACACACAACCCGAATATGTCACAGTGTCTACACACACAACCCGAATATGTCACAGTGTCTACACACACAACCCGAATATGTCACAGTGTCTACACACACAACCCGAATATGTCACATTGTCTAAACACACAACCCGAATATGTCACAGTGTCTACACACACAACCCGAATATGTCACAGTGTCTACACACACAACCCGGATATGTGACAATGTCTACACATACAACCCGAATATGTCACAGTGTCTACACACACAACCCGAATATGTCACAGTGTCTATTTACACAACCCGAATATGTGACAATGTCTACACACACAACCCGAATATGTCACAGTGTCTACACACACAACCCGATTATGTCACAGTGTCTATTTACACAACCCGAATATGTCACAATGTCTACACACACAACCCGAATATGCCACAGTGTCTACACACACAACCGGAATATGTCACAGTGTCTACACAAACCCGAATATGTCACAGTGTCTACACACACAACCCGGATATGTCACAATGTCTACACAAACAACCCGAATATGTCACAGTGTCCATACACACAACCCGAATATGTCAGTGTCTACACACACAACCCGAATATGTCAGTGTCTACACACACAGCCCGAATATGTCACAGTGACTACACACACTACCCGAATATGTCACAGTGTGTACACACACAACCCGAATATGTCACATTGTCTACACACACAACCCGAATATGTCACATTGTCTACACACACAACCCTAACATGTCACAGTGTCTACACACACAACCCGAATATGTCACAGTGTCTACACACACAACCCGGATATGTCACAGTGTCTACACACACAACCCGAATATGTCACAACGTCTACACACACAACCCGAATATGTCACAGTGTCTACACACACAACCCGAATATGTCACAGTGTCTACACACACAACCCGAATATGTCACAATGTCTACACACACAACCCGAATATGTCACAGTGTCTACACACACAACCCGAATATGTCACAGTGTCTACACACACAACCCGAATATGTCACCTCGTCTACACACACAACCCGAATATGTCACAGTGTCTTCACACATAACCCGAATATGTCACAGTGACTACACAAACAACCCTCATATGTCACAGTGTCTACACACACAACCCGAATATGTCACAGTGTCTTTACACACAACCCGAAAATGTCACAGTGACTACACAAACAACCCTAATATGTCACAGTGTCTACACACACAACCCGAATATGTCACAGTGTCTACACACACAACCCGAATATGTCACAGTGTCTACACACACAACCCGAATATGTCACAGTGTCTACACACACAACCCGAATATGTCACAGTGACTACACAAACAACCCTCATATGTCACAGTGTCTACACACACAACCCGAATATGTCACAGTGTCTTTACACACAACCCGAAAATGTCACAGTGACTACACAAACAACCCTAATATGTCACAGTGTCTACACACACAACCCGAATATGTCACAGTGTCTACACACACAACCCGAATATGTCACAGTGTCTACACACACAACCCGAATATGTCACAGTGTCTACACACACAACCCGAATATGTCACAGTGTCTACACACACAACCCGAATATGTCACAGTGTCTACACACACAACCCGAATACGTCACAGTGTCTACACACAAAACCCGAATATGTCAAACCGTCTACACACATAACCCGAATACGTCACAGCGTCTACACAAACAACCCGAATACGTCACAGTGTCTACACAAACAACCCGAATACGTCACAGTGTCTACACTCACAACCTGAACACGTCACAGTGTCTACACACACAACCCGAATATGTCACAGTGTCTACACAAACAACCCGAATACGTCACAGTGTCTACACTCACAAACCGAATACGTCACAGTGTCTACACACACAACCCGAATATGTCACAATGTCTACACACACAACCTGAATATGTCACAACGTCTACACACACAACCCGAATATGTCACAGTGTCTACACACACAACCCGAATACGTCACAGTGTCTACACACACAACCCGAATATGTCATAGTGTCTACACACACAACCCGAATATGTCACAGTGTCTGCACACACAACCCGAAAATGTCACAGTGTGTACACACACAACCCGAATATGTCACAGCGTCTACCCACACAACCCAAATATGTCACACTGTCTACACACACAACCCGAATATGTCACAGTGTGTACACACACAACCCGAATATGTCACAGTGTGTACACACACAACCCGAATATGTCACAGTGTGTACACACACAACCCGAATATGTCACAGTGTCTACACACACAACCCGAATATGTCACAGTGTCTACACACACAACCCGGATATGTCACAGTGCTACACACACAACCCGAATATGTCACAGTGTCTACACACACAACCCGAATATGTCACAGTGTCTACACACACAACCCGAATATGTCACAGTGTCTACACACACAACCCGAATATGTCACCTCGTCTACACACACAACCCGAATATGTCACAGTGTCTTCACACACAACCCGAATATGTCACAGTGACTACACAAACAACCCGAATATGTCACAGTGTCTACACACACAACCCGAATATGTCACAGTGTCTTTACACACAACCCGAAAATGTCACAGTGTCTACACACACAACCCGAATATGTCACAGTGTCTACACACACAACCCGAATATGTCACAGTGTCTACACACACAACCCGAATATGTCACGCTGTCTACACACACAACCCGAATATGTCACAGTGTCTACACACACAACCCGAATATGTCACAGTGTCTACACACACAACCCAAATATATCACAGTGTCTACACACACAACCCGAATATGTCACAGTGTCTACACACACAACCCAAATATGTCACAGTGTCTACACACACAACCCGAATATGTCACAGTGTCTACACACACAACCCGAATATGTCACAGTGTCTACACACACAACCCGAATATGTCACAGTGTCTACACACACAACCCGGATATGTCACAATGTCTACACACACAACCCGAATATGTCACAGTGTCTACATACACAACCCGAATATGTCACAGTGTCTACACACACAACCCGAATATGTCACAGTGTCTACACACACAACCCGAATATGTCACAGTGTCTACACACACAACCCGGATATGTCACAGTGTCTACACACACAACCCGAATATGTCACAGTGTCTACACACACAACCCGAATATGTCACAGTGTCTACACACACAACCCTAATATGTCACAGTGTCTACACACACAACCCGAATATGTCACAGTGTCAACACACACAACCCTAATATGTCACAGTGTCTACACACAACCCGAATATGTCACAACGTCTACACACACAACCCGAATATGTCACAGTGTCTACACACACAACCCGAATATGTCACAACGTCTACACACACAACCCGAATATGTCACAACGTCTACACACACAACCCGAATATGTCACAGTGTCTACACACACAACCCGAATATGTCACAGTGTCTACGCACACAACCCGAATATGTCACAGTTTCTACACACACAACCCGAATATGTCACAGTGTCTACACACACAACCCGAATATGTCATAGTGTCTACACAGACAACCCGATTATGTCACAGTGACTACACTCACAACCCGAATATGTCACAGTGTCTACACACACAACCCGAATATGTCATAGTGTCTACACAGACAACCCGAATATGTCACAGTGTCTACACACACAACCCGGATATGTCACAATGTCTACACACACAACCCGAATATTTCACAATACCTACACACACAACCCGAATATGTTCGCGGCGGTTACACACTCATCAGAAAGACATTTCTTACATCTACCAAAAATAGCAAAACCGGAAATCACCCCCAAAATACAAAATTTTGTAAAAAAGTTTTTCTTTCTTTCATTTTTTAATCATTTTACACCAAGCATGCCATAAATCCCATATTGTACATACTCCTCTTATATGTGTTTTTTATGGCAACGACCACGGAAAAAAATGAAATAAAATTGAATGATATTCGATCATTTTCACAAAAAGCTGAAACGGAATTCATTTTTTTCTTGCAAAAATGTTCCATGACATAGTAGAACTACACAAAAATCCATAATTGTAATATATGTTTTAACTAGTGTAACACATAAAAAACATTTCACTTAAAACGCTCACAGCAGCTTTCCAATCAGAAAAGCCAGACCTTAGTCGCGATCAGTTCAAATACCAATCTCCCTGCAGGGTTTCTCTTGTTTGCATGGATTCAAGTTTCAGCAACCGCCTATTTTTTTTTTTTTTCGTTCCTTTTTTAAAATAAATTAAATGTTCAAATTTCCATTAGATTCTGGAATTATCGATCATGCATGGTCACGTGTCAGGACACCATTATGGCATGGGAGCGCGAGAGGAAAACAGTTGAGTATATAAACTGATACAGTCACTGACATATTCTGATAGGAAATTCGCGTGCGAGATTTAATTTTCGTCAAATTTAATTGTCACACTATCAGGAAAATCTAGGACAATAAAATGGAGAACCGTCTTGATTCTGGGTTCTTTGTACCGAAACTGAAATAGCTTATATATGTGGTATTGATTGAAGTGTTTTGTACTGATAATGGTTCAAGGTTTGTTAGTTAGTTTAAATTCCAATTTACCTGTTTTTAATCTCGCTAGCGTTTACACTGGCTCCAGATCTGTCTGAAACTTGTGGATGCTACGGGGCTCTTTAAACGGCCAAGGTACCACCAGAATCATTAACCCAGCTTCAATTACGAGGAAGTATTTTGATGTCGCGAGTTGTAAATCCTCAGTTTAAAAAGCTATTTAAGATTTAAACTTTAAGATATTTTTTATTGATTAAAATGATGTCCCTTTAATGAGGGCTAATTATTGTATGTCTATAATACAAGCGATAGTCTTGTTCTTGAATACTGGTGCTGTGTGTTTGTTTTGTTGTCATAACAACGTCGCGTGGAGACTGACATATAATTTCTCAGTATAAGTTAACAAGGCATCATATTCTTTACTGATTAGCGTCCCTAGACTAGAATGTACACACGCATTGACTATTGTTTGCATATATCAAAAACATCTTCATTTGATGAAATTAATAAATATTAATCACTTCGAGTTTTGTATACTGTTATATCATATTGCAACATACAAGGTCGGGGCGTGCCAAATTACGGGGGTCCGGGAGTCAAAAACTTATTAGCAGGTAAATGTAAAATCCTGCATTCTAGTGTATTTCACGATAGATTCATACAATTTAAGGGGGGAGGGGGTTAGATTCGCCAGTGACAACCATATCAACGTGGTTGACAAATTCTAATCCGTGGTAATTTGGCCTTTACCAACCAGCCAATGACAACCATCTCAACGTGGTTGACAAATTCTAATCCGTGGTAATTTGGCCTTTACCAACCAGCCAATGTCTTTCTCAACTCCCAGGGTAGTATACAGACGGCGTTGTCATTTCGGCACTAACGACTTCCAGACGACATTTCCTGCGATGCCCCACCACGTACTCATATACAGCTGAAAACTCGACTGGAACACAACAGAGTAAAGATTCTTGTTCAAGGATACAATAATGTCGCACCTGTCCCGGGACTCGAACTAACGACCCTTCGGTTATGTAGCCTTGCGTCCTACCAGTAGGCCACTGTGCCTCCAACTTAATTGAATTATGGACTAAGTGACACAGCGTGTTGACTTTATTTCAAAATGTTTAGGTCAATTTTATTCCCAAAACTCCTGCCTCGTTTCCCACAATTCTAACCCGAGCAAGTACGCCTGTACTGAAGTCTTCATCATGATTTGTCATTTTCACGGGGCTTATATTTCGCGGTTGACCAAGTCTTATTCAGACCTTCATATAGTTCGCTGGTATTGTAGAGAAAACTGGTGTGGGTTCTCACCAGCCTTCTCTAGAAGACTTATGAATGCTCTCATACCCCAAACCCCAAACAATGCAGCGAGTACTCACGTTTCGTGGTCTGTTGTAGTCAAGGTTCAAGATGAAGAGGGCGCTCTCCGTCACCTCGCGGGACTATATACGAGAGCGCACCTCCAGCTCGTGCACCGAGCAAGTTCCAACCAGGGGAGATCACTCTCCCTGGATTTTCACTACAGTATCAAAGTTTTGCAGTAAACATTGCTATACATTTGTATGCATATGAATATTTGCTGGGTATTAATGTTGGCGCTATATTGAAAGACCGCTGTATAGCGGATTAATTCGCTAATATGTACAATACTTTGAAAACTATGTTGGTTTTAGAAGGTTCTTGAGTAAAACTGTTGTATATATACGTTGTTTTAAAACACTGTGTACATTGGTTGATGGTTGGAAACGATGCTACACGGAAAAAGCCGAATGGAGTCACGTGGTGCAAGTGACGAGCCCGTGGATACATTGTATGCATTTTAGTAGGACTAAAAGAATGAAGATGTTATAATTTTCACCCTTGTTAAGGCATTCACAAAAATCACGCCTGAAAATATTTTCCAACGGAGATTTTAAAAGTTATAGTCGCTTTTAAAGAGGGAACCAAAAATCAGAGAAACCGGTGGCTATCATTTGATAAATGTTACCAGTAATACGAATTTTAGAACTCGAATGACGCCATTTTGAGAAATAACAAGCTCTGTCTAATGCGGGATACAAAATCCGGTCATTGTTTAAAACCAATAACATCATTACGATTGTACTGAAGTACACGTGTACTCTCACGACAGATCACGTGTCACGTGCGATGTTCCAGGCCGATACTGAGATAGTTCATCATTTCTAGTAACTAACCACATATATTAGAAAAATAATTCTAAAAATATGATAAACCTATCATTTTCGTCTTAAATGTTATATCTTAGAACATTATTTCCATGTAAAGCATTGTTTTTAATATCCATTGTGCTAATTTTCAGAGATTATTCCTTAATGGTTCATAATTTGAAGTACATGCTATCAAAAAAAATAAATAAATAAATAACTGCGCAAATTGAATGGTACTTTATAGGAATCACGGACTATCTATTTCTTAGGAACAATGCATAACGCGCTAGACTTCATCCAACAGACAAGATCCGTCCTGGCTCTATTTAAACGAATTGGGATTAATACGTCAAGCGCTATATCAGGTTTGAATAACTTTGTTATCTCAAATAATGATTTTAACGCAATTATTGTAGTTCCCATGACGACCGCACAAAGAGTTGTACGTCATCATGGTATGTGATATGCTCGTAAATTATCATAAAGTCATTACCTTAAAACAGCACAATAATTAAACATTCATTACAAATAACTAAAAAAATTTATGGCTTGAACGCAATTCATAATCAAATGTCAATCTTTTTTCACTTGACGAACAGTAGCTAACTTGAGAGACATTTGTACCACGATCTGTTAAAGGGACATTTCATCTTTTGAATAAAGTATATGTCACCCCAAATGAAACTTAACGGGAAATATTTATTTTTCCCAAGTAGTAAAACTTATAATATTTAAATTAATACGGCATGCAGTTTTACTCTCAAGGAAACGGAAGTGCGTCAAGTATAAAACCATAAAAAATTTCTATTCGACCCGAAGTATAACTAATTACCGTAAAGGCAGACGATATTTATGTACAAAACGCATTTTTCTGTACATTTCGGCGTTGCTTTCATTACTGGTATAGGCACAAAAACTCATATAATCCTTATTAAGGCAAGGATTTTGTCAATAACAATTTTGCACTTTTCTAATGTCCGAACGAAGGAATGCCCTTTAACTTCTCATTATTAACGTCACATATGTATTCAAATGATATTTCCTTGAGGGGCAGTGAACCAAATATGACCTTATATCTCTTAGTTAGTTACTGGTTAACGCCTACATGACTCGGCCTACTGCTAGGCTTCGTCTCACCGACTAAAGCCAGTGTTTTGTCAGCTTTAGTTTGTTACTGGGTTTTACCGCCTACACGACTCCACGTATCACTAGGCTTCGTCTCACCGACTAAATAAAGCCTTTGGTTTACCGCCTACACGACTCCACCTATCACTAGCCTTCGTCTCACCGACTAAATAAAGCCATTGGTTACTGCCTACATTACTCCACCTATCACTAGCCTTCGTCTCACCGACGAAAGCCAGTGTTTTGTCAGCTTTAGTTTGTTACTGGTTTAACGCCTATATGACTCCACCTATCACTAGCCTTCGTCTCACCGACTAAAGCCAGTGTTTTGTCAGCTTTAGTTTGTTACTGGTTTAACGCCTATATGACTCCACCTATCACTAGCCTTCGTCTCACCGACTAAAGCCAGTGTTTTGTCATCTTTAGTTTGTTACTGGTTTAACGCCTATATGACTCCACCTATCACTAGCCTTCGTCTCACCGACTAAAGCCAGTGTTTTGTCAGCTTTAGTTTGTTACTGGTTTAACGCCTATATGACTCCACCTATCACTAGCCTTCGTCTCACCGACTAAAGCCAGTGTTTTGTCATCTTTAGTTTGTTACTGGTTTAACGCCTATATGACTCCACCTATCACTAGCCTTCGTCTCACCGACTAAAGCCAGTGTTTTGTCAGCTTTAGTTTGTTACTGGTTTAACGCCTATATGACTCCACCTATCACTAGCCTTCGTCTCACCGACTAAAGCCAGTGTTTTGTCATCTTTAGTTTGTTACTGGTTTAACGCCTATATGACTCCACCTATCACTAGCCTTCGTCTCACCGACTAAAGCCAGTGTTTTGTCAGCTTTAGTTTGTTACTGGTTTAACGCCTATATGACTCCACCTATCACTAGCCTTCGTCTCACCGACTAAAGCCAGTGTTTTGTCATCTTTAGTTTGTTACTGGGTTTTACCGCCTACATGACACCACCTATCACTAGCCTTCGTCTCACCGACTAAATAAAGCCATTGGTTTATCGCCTACATGACTCCACCTATCACTAGCCTTCGTCTCACCGACGAAAGCAAGTGTTTTGTCAGCTTTAGTTTGTTACTGGTTTAACGCCTATATGACTCCACCTATCACTAGCCTTCGTCTCACCGACTAAAGCCAGTGTTTTGTCATCTTTAGTTTGTTACTGGGTTTTACCGCCTACATGACACCACCTATCACTAGCCTTCGTCTCACCGACTAAATAAAGCCATTGGTTTATCGCCTACATGACTCCACCTATCACTAGCCTTCGTCTCACCGACGAAAGCCAGTGTTTTGTCATCTTTAGTTTGTTACTGGTTTAACGCCTATATGACTCCGATTTTGCTAGGTTTCGTCTCACAGACTGTTGTCAGTGTTTTGAAAAAAAAAAACATAAAAAAAAACAAAAAAAAAAAACAAAAAACAAAAAAAACAAAAAACAAAAAAAAAAACCAACATCTTTATAAACAATAACCGGAATGCTATTCCGATGATGAAATTACCTGTTTTGTGGCAACTTGTGTTCGTTTCCCAATATCAGTAAGGGTGTAAGGATGTGACCTAACGTGAAATGCCGCTAATTAATATGCACATATGACAATTTCGGAAATGTGTGGAAATATTACAATTTATTACAAACAAGGATTAAATAATTTAAAAACAAGTTTATGATTTTGAAAGCAATCATCTGATAGACAATTATATGAGAAACATTATCACAAACTAGTTGTGAACTACTTTTTGCGTGTTATCATTTCCGCGACCCCGTGAAGCGGCCTTCAAGTGTAAGTGTTAGCAAACCAAACGCATTTGACAACGTAATTAAAAAGTCCCGGTCAAAGGTCACGTTGTCAACCAATCAAAGTGTATTTAGATATTATGCCACGCGTGATATAAACATTATGTTTATACAACAGTTGTAAGGATTGATGGGTGTCTTGGGAGTTGAATAACACCCACCTTTCGCTGTAGAAATCCCTTTATATACATTTGTAATGAAATATTTTATCTATAAAATGTAGGTTTTACTGCTACATCACAAGTCATTAGAAAGTCTGATATTCTTAGAAACAACGACCTTCACCTTTGTTAGGGAAACTATTAATCTGGGGCAATATATAATCTGAAAGTGGATTGAAGCACAAAGCAGCTTACTACTGATACAAAATTGGCCAAAACTGGTGGAATTCACACAGGAAATCGATTAAAATGTAAAGAGGGGGAGACTTAATGTGTCTGGAGTTTACTGAGAGATAAATTCACCTGCAGCACTAAGATAGAAATTCAAATTATTTTTCTTCGGTAGTACTGAAACTGAACCAAATATATCAGATCTGTGCCCACTAGTATATAAATCATAGTTTCCTTTAATGACATATTTTACGACAAAGATGTCTATTAGATATAAAAAGTAAAGTTTGTTTGTTTGTTTGTTTGTTTTTGTTAATGGATACCTTAATCAGCTATTCCTGAAAATAAACTACATTGCATTTTTTACTGATGTCATGTTCTTCATTCGGTCTCCACTTGCATAAGAGCAGTTTTGAAAAGCACGTAACCCTGACTCAAAAATAGTACAGACGGACAACTATAGGAATGGACAGGTGCGAATTACATATATTTTTGTTTTGTTACAGACTCTTTTTATCTGGATAACATTGTCATGACTTTTGATATACACTATAGACTGGATTGCCTGATGTAGATTTCCACATTCCACTTAATGGCTTCGCTTCGCTTCAAAAATATATCATAAGTATTCATGAGCACAGCCTAGCGGAGAGAATCGGTACTAAGACAGGCAAACCAGTGTAATAGGGACAACCAACCAATTGTTTTCCCATATACTTTAGTGTTAACGTTTTGGAGTATATCATTACAATTCCTGAATTCAATATGGCAGTTATGGTTTCTAACAAAAGTTTAGGGTCTCATATAACACGTAATAAAAAAAAAAGTTGGTCGTTCGGCTCAATTTTTTTCCAGGGTAGCCATTTTGAAAATAGGTGAATTTCCCAGTAAAAATTCTCAAAAATCTGAATGTTTACCTGTTAATTATTATGACCTGAACTTTTGGAAAAAAAAATTCAATCAGACTTACGAAATTTATATCAACATTTCCTATGGACAGTTACACCTATCAGCCTACATCTGTTTTGTTACTCCATAACATATTGGCCAATCAGTGGCTGCCAGACATTTTATCCCTGGCTCAACTTTCCATATACACAGGGGATGTTTCAAAAGTCAATTTTTTCAATTGGTTTGATGTTCCCTAATATGCTGTGGTCCCTCGGGCTTTCACTACACGATAATCGCCACCCTTACATATAAATATATCCTTTATTTAACAATGATATGACGTCATTCCGGTGCTATGTTTACCTGCGTTACGTCAACGCTTTGCACGTCGATTAAGATAAGCATGTGTCATAGCTTGACATCAAGCATTCACTAGATTTTGAGTCCCAGGGAGCTCTTCAGTAAATAGTCGTAAAAGAAAGGTCTTAATGATTTAATAAAACAGACGAAGAAATAATTAGAAACAATCTCTAAAAATAGAAGTATTAAACGGCGATCAGATATCATTGTCAATAACAATGTAATCAAATCTGGATGATAAGTTTAAAAAATTGTGTCGTCGGTCCTTTTTATCTGTCATGTTGGATTTGTATAGACAACATATATGCTTATTCTTGGATTCCTCTTACACACATCCTCATACTGTATACGTTGACATTTACGCGAGGGGGAAATTTACGCTCATTACATGGAGTCCTTTTGATCGCGAAAATCCCCCCCCCCCCCCCCCCCCCCCACGCGTATTATTTTGATATCAATTTGCATAATCTCGAACTACAAACGAAGGTGGTCGATCGCGAAAATTACCCCAACGCTATCGAAATCGCGAAATTACACCGCCCCCCCCCCCCCCCCTTCCCCCGCGAAAATAACCACGTTTACAGTATGACATACAACAAACAAATACACACACACAATCACATAAATAGTAAATAGATAAAAATTGAACAAACATGCTGCACCTTGTTGTGCATTCTTGATTGAAGATAAACAAATATATATCGAACATTTAAGATTTGTCGAAGTAAGAAGCACATTTGTCTATGGGTGACCGAGGGACTGTTCAACCATACAATTGTCAGGTTTTGATAGAAACAACCATTTAAAGAACGCGACCGTTTACGATACATTTTATTGACAGTAAAATATTATTATCGTCTGGTCACCAATGTAAACAAACGCGGTCTGTATGACGCTTGATACTCAATATGTAAATCAAACGCTCAAATGATCAAGACATCAATGGAAGAGTTTTCTTACTTAACATGAGACTACCATCTTAAAAACATAGCATCTAATATGTCTTCTCACAAGAACAACTCCGTTTTGATTTATATGACTAAAATATTATCAAATGTGTAATGAAAAACTAATGAAAGTTTCTTTTACCTTGAATATTACGCGATAAACGCGATAGTGTTTGCATGTTGGAAATTGGTTGGTACAAAAAAAATGTATCTATTATCGGTAAGATAACAGTTTTTATTTAATATAAACTCTATTTTACAACAATTGCGAAACAAGATATATGAACCAGAGACGTATTTGAGATATACGCCTCTGTATCAACGGATATCAATCACTTGGTAGCGAGTGGTTAAGGTGTCCCGACACTTTAACACTAGCCCTCCACCTCTGGGTTGCAAGTTCGAAACCTACGTGGGGCAGTTGCCAGGTACTGATCGTATGCCGGTGGTTTTTTCTCCGGGTACTCCGGCTTTCCTTCACCTCCAAAACCTGGCACGTCCTTAAATGACCCTGGCTGTTAATAGGACGTTAAACAAAAACAAACCAAACAAACCAAGCGTCTCTGTATCAACGTATATCAATCACGCATGTTGGCCCTGACTGCGGCGCGCGAGGGGTCTTATTGTGGGAGGAAAAAGGAGTATCCGGAGAAAACCCAGTGGTCGGGTGAGTGACCCTATACCTTTTCACGTCCGAGCAGGGAATGGGTTTGTGTGAAAATCGTCAATATCTCTTTAATTACGATTATGGCGGTCAAAACAATGTAAGTTATATTCAGTTCATTTATTCAGCTGAAGAGTCGCATCACTGAAAGCTGGACATAAATTATTCACACGAATATCGCATGAACGACGATTTACTGACAGGTGTTGATAAAAAAAACCTTTAGTACGTTAAGGTCGTTTATCTACAGACTTTGTCTGATGACGTCAAAATTTGCATATAAATAAAATTATTTCTTACACTTATTGAAATGACATTGACTGATCTTCTATGTTTACTAATCCAGATACATTTTTGTATGTGCTTGAGCGATCCAGTGGCCGCTTTGACGCATTCGGATAATTGAAATGGAAATTTTATCCAAATCTAGTTTTTTTCTTCCCCAATAACAATCATTTACGAAACATTTCTTGGAAACATATTCATCAATATCGAAAAAATCTTGGCCCTAGGTGACTCATATTGTCGAAAGGCCGTATACAATACGATGCTATCAAAATAATCATACCAAATGTCTAGACCGTATATCCTGGCCGAATATCAAGTGCTGAATCACGTACATGGGACATTTGTAAATCAGAGTGGCTTACAAATCACCTTCACTCGGCTTGGATAACGTAAAGTTCATACAATATATGTAATGGCGGTCGGACACAAACTTGAATCCTGACTGCTAAGGTACAATTTTGGCTAACTCGGTGCATAGTCACATGCGCATATTGAAAATGAAATTGAATTAGAAAAGAAAAAAAATCAGCAATAAAGATGTATCCGCAGTTTCGTAAATATGAGGCCTGCAGAATGGCACTCTATCTTCATACAGCGACGGAAATTGTAGAAATGTGACGAGTGCTACCGAGCAGTTCCGACCTACAATCGGCTAACCTCGCCTGTTTCCGGCATCAATGATCAAGTCTCGTGATAATCCGAGTTGGGACGAGTGTTCAACCTGTTTATATTGACCGTGATGTCATTATGCATTGTACGTTTAACATCGGCTATAACTATTCATATTCATCATCATACCATTCATTCATAATGAAATCTCTTTCAGTCTATGGTCCATCATTAACTTTAGCGATTAAACTTGCCACAATATCATGCTTGGGAGACCGAAATAGGATGAAAAATGCCATGGACAATTGGACCCATACATATTCAAGACGGGAAATCAGGTTAAATGGTCAAAGTTAGTTCGCCTATCTGTCCTATTTTCTAGTTGAAATGAGGTTAAGTATGTATGTCACATCCTGGGTCGGTTATATTGGTATAATTGTATTATTTAGAAATGACAATTGGGTTATACCTAACGTCACGACACATTTCCATACTTACAAGACTTGAGTGAGTCCAGTCGATATTCGTCCTTACGACTGACCAATGGTCACTAAGGTCCAGATAATAGGTTATGTCTAATGTTTAAAGGGCGAATAGAATCCACCGTCCACATCCCTAGCTAGACGGCAATACTAATATTCTAAATCATCTTTCTTCAGCTTTACAAGCATTTATCCCAAAATGAGTTGAAACAATTAAATTAGATATATATAAAACATAACTATGTCTTGTGTTGAATGCGTAGATTTGTTCGTATGTATATAAATATTGTTTATCACACATGTATACATCAAACATGTATACATCACCAGTACCACACATGTATACATCACACATGTATACATCACCAGTACCACACATGTATACATCACCAGTACCACACATATATACATCACCAGTATCACACATGTATACATCACCAGTACAACACATATATACATCACCAGTATCACACATGTATACATCACCAGTACCACACATGTATACATCACCAGTATCACACATGTATACATCACCAGTACAACACATGTGTACATCACCAGTATCACACATGTATACATCACCAGTATCACACATGTATACATCACACATGTATACATCACCAGTACCACACATGTATACATCACCAGTATCACACATGTATACATCACCAGTACCACACATGTATACATCACCAGTACCACACATGTATACATCACCAGTATCCACACATGTATACATCACCAGTATCCACACATGTATACATCACCAGTATCACACATGTATACATCACCAGTATCACACATGTATACATCACCAGTATCACACATGTATACATCACACATGTATACATCACCAGTACCACACATGTATACATCACCAGTACCACACATGTATACATCACCAGTATCACACATGTATACATCACCAGTACCACACATGTATACATCACACATGTATACATCACCAGTATCACACATGTATACATCACCAGTACCACACATGTATACATCACCAGTACCACACATGTATACATCACCAGTATCACACATGTATACATCACACATGTATACATCACCAGTACCACACATGTATACATCACCAGTACCACACATGTATACATCACCAGTACCACACATGTATACATCACCAGTATCACACATGTATACATCACCAGTACCACACCTGTATACATCCCCAGTATCACACATGTATACATCACCAGTACTACACATGTATACATACCAGTAATCACACATGTATACATCACCAGTACCACAAATGTATACACCACCAGTAGCACACATGTATACATCACCAGTACCACACATGTATACATCACCAGTACACACAGTGTATACATCACCAGTATCACACATGGATAATCACCAATACACACATGTATACATCACCAGTACCACACATGTATACATCACCAGTATCACACATGTATACATCACCAGTACTACACATGTATACATCACCAGTATCACACATGTATACATCACCAGTATCACACATGTATACACCACCAGTACCACACATGTATACATCACCAGTACCACACATGTATACATCACCAGTATCACACATGTATACATCACACATGTATACATCACACATGTATACATCACCAGTACCACACATGTATACATCACCAGTACCACACATGTATACATCACCAGTACCACACATGTATATATCACCAGTACCACACATGTATACATCACCAGTATCACACATGTATACATCACCAGTACCACACATGTATACATCACCAGTATCACACATGTATACATCACCAGTACCACACATGTATACATCACCAGTACCACACATGTATACATCACCAGTACCACACATGTATACATCACCAGTACCACACATGTATACATCACCAGTATCACACATGTATACATCACCAGTACCACACATGTATACATCACCAGTATCACACATGTATACATCACCAGTACCACACATGTATACATCACCAGTACCACACATGTATACATCACCAGTATCACACATGTATACATCACCAGTACCACACATGTATACATCACCAGTACCACACATGTATACATCACCAGTACCACACATGTATACATCACCAGTACCACACATGTATACATCACCAGTACCACACATGTATACATCACCAGTACCACACATGTATACATCACCAGTACCCACACATGTATACATCACCAGTACCACACATGTATACATCACCAGTACCACACATGTATACATCACCAGTACCACACATGTATACATCACCAGTACCACACATGTATACATCACCAGTATCACACATGTATACATCACCAGTACCACACATGTATACATCACCAGTACCACACATGTATACATCACCATGTATACATCACACATGTATACATCACCAGTATCACACATGTATACATCACCAGTACCACACATGTATACATCACCAGTATCACACATGTATACATCACCAGTATCACACATGTATACATCACCAGTACCACACATGTATACATCACCAGTATCACACATGTATACATCACCAGTACCACACATGTATACATCACCAGTACCACACATGTATACATCACCAGTATCACACATGTATACATCACCAGTACCACACATGTATACATCACCAGTACCACACATGTATACATCACCAGTACCACACATGTATACATCACCAGTACCACACAATGTATACATCACCAGTATCACACATGTATACACACCAGTACCACACATGTATACATCACCAGTACACCATGTATACATCACCAGTACCACACATGTATACATCACCAGTATCCAACCACATGTATACACCACCAGTATCCACACATGTTATCACCATACCACCACACATGTATACATCACCAGTACCACACATGTATACATCACCAGTATCACCACATGTATATCACCATTCACACATGTATACATCACCAGTACCACACATGTATACATCACCAGTAACCACACATGTATACATCACCAGTATCACAAATGTATACATCACCAGTACCACACATGTATACATCACCAGTACACACATGTATACAATTCACCAGTACACACATGATTACATCACCAGTATCACACATTGTATACATCACCAGTACCACACATGTATACATCACCATACCACACATGTATACATCACCAGTATCACACATGTATATACCCCCACACCCCAACACCCGTATACATCACTTTTACTCCCCCAAACCCCCATGATACCACCAGTACACAATTAAACCCCTTTTAAAATCACCCCAGTACCCCACATGTATAAAACCCCAACACAATGGACTACCAATCCCCTGTTAAAACCCCCAAAAATGAACATCACCAGTAAAACCCCAGATAACACCCAACCCCAACAATCCACCAAAACACGGTTTATATCCCCATTCCAAAATTCCCACCGTACACACAAAACCAACCTTTCCGTAAAAACTTTCCCCCAGAAAACCTTATCTTCCACCAGTAAAACCCCAATGTCATACACCCACCCCTGTATACATCACCAGTACACACAGTAACTCACCAGCCCCACACATGATACACCCCAAAATTTCCCCTGAACCCCACTTATCCACCAAAACCAGAACACACCAGTACCACACATTTAACATCACCGACCAAGTTCCCAAAAACCCATTTTTAAATCAACAAATGTATACATCACCAGTACCACACATGTATACATCACCAGTACCACACATGTATACATCACCAGTATCACACATGTATACATCACCAGTACCACACATGTATACATCACCAGTACCACACATGTATACATCACCAGTACCACACATGTATACATCACCAGTACCACACATGTATACATCACCAGTACCACACATGTATACATCACCAGTACCACACATGTATACATCACCAGTATCACACATGTATACATCACCAGTACCACACATGTATACATCACCAGTACCACACATGTATACATCACCAGTACCACACATGTATACATCACCAGTATCACACAATGTATACATCACCAGTATCACACATGTATACATCACCAGTACACACATTGTATACATCACCAGTATCACACATGTATACATCACCAGTACCACACATGTATACATCACCAGTACCACACATGTATACATCACCAGTATCACACATGTATACATCACCAGTATCACACATGTATACACCACACATGATACATCACAGTACACCAAATGTTATATATCACCAAGTACACAATGTATACATCACACCAGTACCAAAATGTATACATCACCAGCTATTCACACATGTATACATCACCAGTATCACAAATGTATACTCACCAGTATACAATGTAATATCACCAGACCCACACATGTATACACCAACAGTATCAACCATGTATACTCACCAGGACCACACATGTATACATCACCAGTACCACACATGGATACCTCACCAGTACTACATGTATACACCACGAGTTACCCAACACATGTATACATCAACAGTACCACACTATACATCACCAGTATCACACATGTATACACCACCAATACCACACATGTATACATCACCAGTATCACACATGTATACATCACCAGTATCACACATGTATACATCACCAGAATCACACATGTATATATCACCAGTACCACACATGTATACATCACCAGTACCACACATGTATACATCACACATGTATACATCACCAGTACCACACATGTATACATCACCAGTACCACACATGTATACATCACCAGTACCACACATGTATACATCACCAGTACCACACATGTATACATCACCAGTATCACACATGTATACATCACCAGTACCACACATGTATACATCACCAGTACCACACATGTATACATCACCAGTATCACACATGTATACATCACCAGTATCACACATGTATACATCACCAGTATCCACACATGTATACATCACCAGTATCACACATGTATACACCACCAGTACCACACATGTATACATCACCAGTACCACACATGTATACATCACCAGTACCACACATGTATACATCACCAGTACCACACATGTATACATCACCAGTATCACACATGTATACACCACACATGTATACATCACCAGTACCACACATGTATACATCACCAGTACCACACATGTATACATCACCAGTATCACACATGTATACATCACCAGTATCACACATGTATACATCACCAGTATCCACACATGTATACATCACCAGATGTATCCTCAACCAGATCACACATGATATATCAAAAAAAAAAAAAAAGAAACCAGTACAACCATGTATACATCACCAGAGATCACAATGTATTATATCACCAGTACCACACATTATACATCAACCGTACCACCACATGTTTACATCACCAGTATCACAATGATATATCACCAAGTATCACACATGTGATACATCACAGTACACAAATGTATCATCCCAGTACCACACATGTATACATCACCAGTGAACCAACACATGTATACATCACCAGTATTAAATGTATACATCACCAGTACCACACATGTATACATCACCAGTACCACACATGTATACATCACCAGTACCACACATGTATACATCACCAGTACCACACATGTATACATCACCAGTACCACACATGTATACATCACCAGTATCACACATGTATACATCACACATGTATACACCACCAGTATCACACATGTATACACCACCAGTACCACACATGTATACATCACCAGTATCACACATGTATACATCACCAGTACCACACATGTATACATCACCAGTACCACACATGTATACATCACCAGTATCACACATGTATACATTACCAGTATCACACATGTATACATCACCAGTATCACACATGTATACATCACCAGTACCACACGAGTATATATCACCAGTATACCACACATGTATACATCACCAGTACCACACATGTATACATCACCAGTACCACACATGTATACATCACCAGTATCACACATGTATACATCACCAGTATCACACATGTATACATCACCAGTATCACACATGTATACATCACCAGTACCACACATGTATACATCACCAGTACCACACATGTATACATCACCATGTACCAAACATGTATACATCACCAGTATCACACATGTATACATCACCAGTATCACACATGTATACATCACCAGTACCACACATGTATACATCACCAGTACCACACATGTATACATCACCAGTATCACACATGTATACATCACCAGATACCACCACATGTAACATCACCAGTATCACACATGTATACATTCACCAGTACCACACATGTATACACCACCAGTATCCACACATGTATACATCACCAGTACCACACATGTATACATCACCAGTACTCACACATGTATACATCACACAGTATCATCCACACATGTATACATCAACCAGTATCCACAACATGTATACATCACCAGTACCACATATGTATACATCACCAGTACCACACATGTATACATCACCAGTACCACACATGTATACATCACCAGTACCACACATGTATACATCACCAGTACCACACATGTATACATCACCAGTATCACACATGTATACATCACCAGTATCACACATGTATACATCACACATGTATACATCACCAGTATCACACATGTATACATCACCAGTACCACACATGTATACATCACACCTGTATACATCACACATGTATACATCACCAGTACCACACATGTATACATCACCAGTACCACACATGTATACATCACCAGTATCACACATGTATACATCACCAGTACCACACATGTATACATCACCAGTATCACACATGTATACATCACCAGTACCACACATGTATACATCACCAGTACCACACATGTATACATCACCAGTACCACACATGTATACATCACCAGTATCACACATGTATACATCACCAGTACCACACATGTATACATCACCAGTATCACACATGTATACATCACCAGTACCACACATGTATACATCACCAGTATCACACATGTATATATCACCATTATCACACATGTATACATCACCAGTATCACACATGTATACATCACCAGTATCACACATGTATACATCACCACTACCACACATGTATACATCACCAGTACCACACATGTATACATCACCAGTATCACACATGTATACATCACCAAGTAATCACACATGTATACATCACCAGTATCACACATGTATACATCACCAGTACCACACATGTATATATCACCAGTACCACACATGTATACATCACACATGTATACATCACCAGTACCACACATGTATACATCACACATGTATACATCACCAGTATCACACATGTATACATCACCAGTATCACACATGTATATATCACCAGTACCACACATGTATACATCACACATGTATACATCACCAGTACCACACATGTATACATCACACATGTATACATCACACATGTATACATCACACATGTATACATCACCAGTACCACACATGTATACATCACACATGTATACATCACCAGTACCACACATGTATACATCACCAGTATCACACATGTATACATCACCAGTATCACACATGTATATATCACCAGTATCACACATGTATATATCACCAGTACCACACATGTATACATCACCAGTACCACACATGTATACATCACCAGTATCACACATGTATACATCACTAGAACTACACATGGACAGACTGTACTTAGTGTTGTTTTTTAATGGATTTGTGAATACTATACAGTTTGATTATGGGATTGCTTCTCTTCGGCCTTGTCTTTTCCAAGAATACATCTCAAAATATATTGTTTCAACAAAAACACGATATTCTGTAAATGAATATCGCGGTGACGTCATACAATCAACTATGCAACCTTTTAAGACGTAAAGTAGTGTTTTTGCTGGCAGCGAATTCACTTCAATGCCTCTCTTCAATGCTTCAGTCAGGAAATCCAATATTGCTTAAGCCTGATTTGCAATCACCTGTTGGACCATTCGTTACCATGGAAACATAAAGCCACAGGTAGAATGTGTCCATTTCATCAGTACGTACACGAGAACTATCGCACATGCGCAGACTGTGTAGTTTGACACGATGGACAAAATCACCGTGATATTCGGTCAGAAACTGCAGAAAGCAAATAATACGTGTGTTATTCTGACTCGGTCGGTCACATATATAACTTGTTTAATAAAATATACAGCCAAAAGACACACCATCAATTGTAAACTAATTTCATTTAATGCGAAATCCCTGATTAAGCTTACGATTAAAATTCGTCTTGTAGAAATCAATAATGTAAAGCTTACACATGGAATTGCTACAGGGATGAGTGTGAACATTTCAACACGCCCTATATACGTGTATCTATATATGATTTATTTACACGTATGTATATATATATATATATTATACATAGACAAGTAAAAACTACCGATGACGGATCCAATTGTAACTTCTGTGTTACCACTGTGACAGAAAGTGCAATATTTCAACAATGTTACAAAAAAATAAATAAATAAATAAATAAAACACAAATGAATAAACAAAAATAATCAAAGGAAATAAGAATTAAAAAAATAAATAAATGCATGATATGAAAAAGTCAAGATAAAAACAAAAAAGATAAATTAAATCACCCAGCGGTAAATCAGTTGTTTCCAAACGTACGTGTGTATTGCATGTCACGTGTACAGGACAGATTCGGAAAAAAAAACAGCAAGAGGAAAGTTCGAAACATTGACCCACCGCAACAATAACAAGCGCCAACGGACGCGTCTTGATTGATGAACTGTGCTTTTGTCCTGAAAATTATTGTACACATGATATTTTCCATTTGTATTACTTCAATTTTGTGTCCATTTTTCTCGATTTTATCCAATCTCGAATATAAAAATCATTTCATGGTTGACAGTACATGTTGGTAATTCACGGTTGACAGTATATGTAGGCATTTCAGGGTTGACAATACACGAAAATATTTCATGGTTGACAGTTAATGTAAGTATTTCAGGGAAGGTAAGAATAATCTATGGATCGTTCCCGGTATCTATGACGTCACACGTAGGTATAATCGGTAACGATAACGAGGCCTCCCGTCGTGTGTTTCTCTGTACCGTTAATTACCCAGTCTGATGATGCGATAATCATACACTATTAGCACGATCTGCCATACATGAACTTGCTTATTGATTTCCTACACGTAAAAGCCAATGTCAAATGATAACAGGTGACTAAAATATCCTTTTCTTGACGCAAGTGTCATTAATTATTTTGAAAAGATCATTATATTGATATATAACCACTACATTGAAGTACATTCGAACTTTAAAGAAAATGATTAAATATTCAAATATAAATATGTAAAATACATTGCGAGATAATTAGAATATGCAAAAGTCATCATAGCAGTAAAGTCAGGGAATCGTGTAGGCTTTGTTTGGGGGCGGGGTGAACAAGTATGAGGACAGGTTTGTCCAAGCAATGAATTTATTTTTACATTAGAGGTTGGACAAATTTTTTAACATAGGTTTTTCAACTGAAATGGGCTAAGTAATGGTCCACTAGAACACAGAAAAAAAAATCCACTCGAATCCCTCTAGGGCAAAATCTCGTTTCTGTCCAAAATCCAAGATGGCCGACATATCAGAAGGGCCAATATTCAAATGGACATATCAGGAGATATAAGGGGACTAGAAATACATTCTAGGTGTCATTTCCAACTAAGTTTGAGTTGGTTATTAGTTTGGCGACACCTCTGAAGTGATTCAAGATCAAGATTTTTTTTCAGGATCAAGGTCAATGTGAAATTAGATCAAATTTTGACTCAAATTTTGGCGAAAATTGTGTATATTGATTCCGTAATATTGTTTCAGGTGCTGGTCATGATCCAATCTTTGCTATAATTCTATCAAGACAGGTTGAGTATATTGTAATGCATAGATAAATCTAAGTCATCCGGCATTCTCTATTTTGGTTTCAGAAATATAAGTGTATCAACAGTCTCTGTGAGAGATGCAGCCATATGTAGCCGCTGCTGGGCACAATAATTACACAAAATCCTTCGCACTCTTCATTCCTTAAATTTTTGAACTACATTTGTAGAACGTACCCATCCGTACATGCAGCTAACATGAATGGACTCTTTCCTGTCAGGAGAACTGATGGTGTGTGGTCAGGGATGTTTACGGATCTCTTCATTGAGCAAGTTCTTATAGCTGGTATCAAGTCAAGTGGGATTCTGACACGTGGGTGTGGCTTCACTGAAAATACTCGCCTACTTTTCCTACTCTTTGGACCGATATGTGCAGAGGTTAGTCATTCCATCTTCGAGATAGCAGGGTTGTCCTTCCAATACCCAAGACGGGCGTCGTGACCTTGCAAAACCACGTATCAGACATGCCATGTCCGATATTTAGAAGTTGATTGAGGTGGTTATTGAACGGGGGCCAGTGGAAGAAGAATCAGTAAACGCAGCTAATGCCAAAAATTTTGGCAACAAGTTTCTTGCTTCCATGGTTGGTAAATCTGTGGCAGGTTACAAGTTTTCTAAGCCAAGAATCAAGTGAAAAAGCAGCATCTGGTGAGCCAATCGAAATGGACCCAAGCGTCTGTACTAGCGTCTCTTTGTTACAGGTATCAACGATATTTCTATTTCTGAACTCTTCAAATACGAGCTCTGTTCATACCGTCCGTCATTCTTTGATAACTATTTGTGTATGCGAACAGGGGACAAAGCTGAAATCATGCACCATCTCATGAAGCTTGCTCCCTTTAAGCATCATCCGAGACGTGATCGACATGGGATTACAGTTTGTTATTGATAGGGGAGGATGGCTCCACAAGTTTTCGTGGCCTAAACAAGCCAACTACGCCGAGATATGTGAAATGTATACCCACCATGGCCATGAAGGTTTCGGCCACACAGTGGTGGTATTTGGTGGTACCATGACTCCAGCACCAAGGATGAAGCCCATCGGCGTCGGAAAGGATACGATGTGGGTGCTTAGTGTCTGTGTCTTCGGAAATGCGTTTAACAGTGACTATAAAAGCTCTCCTTGTTAATTCATCAAATAAGCTTCAGAGCTTCACATACCTGCTTGCAGAATACCTGGTCAAAGTCGGCATCAGTGTTGAACACGCAGAAGGCGACGCTGTCTACAAAATATTCCAACTAGCATGTCTTTCTGCGATTACAAAGCTAACAGCTGTCGTTGCTGAAGATTCCCGTGTATTTCAGCTCCTGGTACATCATGCAGATATCAACGACAATTGCGAAACCTGTTCATGGTGACATCAAGGCAGACGGTGTCCGTCACTACCTTGAAGAAGACTTTACTTTTCCTGCACGCATTTAGTGGATGCGATACTACATCAGGGCCGTATTAAATCGGAAAAGTACCTATCCTAACCAAGTACACAGTACCACAACGGTCTTCATCCGTTTTCATGTCTCCATCTTCATCAAAAGATGATATCGAAAGAGCAGGTGAAGACGTCATGTTGGCAATATACGGGACCACATCAACATCAAACCTTATCGCGGCACGAGTGGCAAAGTTTCAGCTAAAAGTGGCAACTTCTGCAGGATTCGTGCCTCCTGAGAAACTGCCTCCTACCAGCAATGCAACCGTTTATCACAGCCATCGGATATATCATCAGGTGCAAGCTTGGCCGGAAAATAACATCTCTCCTGAGGAATGAGGATGGCAAAAGTCCACTACTGCTGGTCTTGTACCAATCCCGATGACCAAGCCAGCTGCACCAGAAAGACAAATTTCAATCATAAGGTGTAACCACAGTGGGAAATGTAACAAGAAAACATGCACTTGCTGTGAGAATGAATTGTTATGTACATCAGCGTGTGATCAGTGCCGAGGCATCACAAGTTTAAACAGACCTCCCTCAGAGAGCCAGAACGATGAAGACGTAGAGGTAGACGATGATATCACAGGGATGTCAGTCAGGATTGGTGCTTGACTAATAAAGAACGCCGATGTTCAAACCGACGTCAATAATATGTATGCTATATCATTTGATTATTAATAGATACAAGTAAAACAGTTAAAAGAGTCTGCAATGGCATCGTATGTGTTTTTTCTTCTTCATCGTTGTAAAGCATGGCTGAAACATAACTTCATCTTACATTTATGATATTTAACTGTTAAATATATAACTGTTAAATATCAAATGAATGGCTATGAATGGCTGTAAATGGCAAATAATCATGTCTGGAGACCGACAAAGCGTTACAACACTTAAATTTTGACTTATTTTGGTCATATTTAGCTTGCAACTTCCATTACAAATATGTTCTTGACATCTAATGACTTTAAAGGTATCACCAAACAATTTGTTACCCTAAAATTAGCTGAAAATGACACCTTAAATGCATGTCTAAGTCACATAGTTCCAATACTACGACCGTTTGAAAATTGAATCTTCTGTAATGGCGGCCATCTTGGATTTTAGAAAAACGAGGTTTCGCCATGAAGGGGTTCGGGTGGATTTTTTTTCTGTGTACTATTGTACCATCCCTTAGCCCATTTCAGTCGAAAAACTATTGTTAAAAATTTTGTCCAACCTAAGTCATTCATTGCCTGGACTATTTTGAGAAGGGCTTCAAAAGCCGAGAATGATAATGAAGCGTTTGCCGCGAGTATACGGTTCAAGATACACAGGATGTAGTATTTAGCGCGAGTGTGAGACTGGGTGAACGTCCTGTCTGTTTGACTGTCTAGGATGAGCCAGACAGCAGACCTGCTGTTTGACAGAACTCGTGAACGTGTCGTTGACTAGTAATTGCTTTCCTTATTTAATTCAAAGACGAACATGTTTCAACAACTCATCTTAGCGAAAGTAAATATTTGTAATTACTTAGTTGATGGGGTATTCAAACAAGTCTGTTTATTAGTGGGAAATGAATTAGAAACACCGAACTTTTCAGCAAGGCTTAACAAGCCCAGAATAGCCGAGGTAGGAAGTGTTGAATGTAATTAACTTAAAAAACTGTATTATAATGGCTCAAAGTTAAAATAACTGATCTCAAAAAAGTATCAATCTTGTTCCAGATAATGTAGCGAGAGAGCTTTGATGAACAATCTTGTACTAGATGATGAAGCGAGGGAATTTTGATGAACAATATTGTACCAGATGATGTAGCGAGGGAACTTTAATAAACATACTTGAACCAGATGATGTAGCGAGGGAACTTTGATGAATGATATTGTACCAGATGATGTAGTGAGGGAACTTTGGATGAACAGACTTGAACCAGATGATGTAGCGAGGGAACTTTGATGAACAGACTTGAACCAGATGATGTAGCGAGGGAACTTTAATGAAGGAGTATTTATATCTCCCATATGATTGCAAATGCATTATCCTGAAAAAATGGATTTTTTATGTTAGAGCTGATCTAATGTACCATATACCATATATTTGCCCTACTTTATTTCTTCTTTAACTTAGACTGACCTTGTCTAGTTTTATTACCAGTTCTCGTATAAAATGCCAAGTACGTGTTTCCTGTACATGATGAACATTGATTCGCTGTCGAAGTTTTGATCTATTTCTGATCGTTCTGTGGGGTAGGTCATTTATCTCTGACATTTAAGTGTCATTCAGATATTAGCGATAGTTTCAATAATAAATATTCCTCTTTACATCAAAGTCGGAAACGAAGTTCATTTTCAAACATTTGCTATCTTTAAATATCTGTTTTATTATCGTCAAAGAAGAATTATATAAAAAGATTTGTTTGTCACGTAAATAGCTCCCGTGTACATATAGATATATATATATATTTATACACATATATGTATTAACGAGACCAAAGCAGACTTGTTTGAAGGCTCAAAGAAGGTCCGTCTCTATTAGATTTGTTTAACTTCATTATAATCGATGAACATCAAGCAATAGAATCACTTTTCAACAGTCACATACAACGGTACATATAAGATCTTTATTTTGATTTGAACTGAAGAGCACTGTAATAAAATCGATTAATTATGCCGGTATTCTCTTTTAAGTTCATTACAGATTTTTGTTCTGATCAGTTAAGCAAAACAAAAACAAACAAATAAACAAACAAACAAACAACAAGCAAACAAAAAAATCCCAAAGAATTGTTATTGTTATTCTAGAAACGGTTAAGAATGTCTTTTAGATTATTAATTTTATTCTTTCGCAATAAGTTTGAATTTAGAAACAGTTTATTTTTCGAGGAAATTATGAAATTCACAAAGATTCTATTCTATTAAATATTTCTTTTCGCGATGTTTAATTTTCGAAAGAAACGTTAATAAAAAAAACCTGAAAATAAGATAATTTCAGCTTTTTGGATTCCTAAAGATTGTAATAAAAAAAAATTCAGTCAGTGTTTGGTTTATTATGTTTAACGTCCTATTAACAGGGTCATTTAAGGACGTGCCAGGTTTGGAGGTGGAGGAAAGCCGGAGTACCCGGAGAAAAACCACCGGCCTACGGTCAATACCAGGCAACTGCCCCACGCGCAGGTTTCGAACACGCAACCCAGAGGTGGACGGATAGTGATAAAGTGTCGGGGCCCCGTCAATCAACATATAAACTATGACAATATTGCATGTGGATTTCATAAAAATGTTCATATACTACGATGAATCAATAAATCAATTCTGACACTAAATACAGATCTGTACATATATCTTATCGCAAATTAACCTCTACTTCAAACATTCATTGATGACGTAAACACTTTATCTATTTTTCGGTGACTGGTAGGGTTTGTTATTTTTAAGAATTCACTTTGAATAGACAGTTTGAAGTGCCATGATGCTTCTAAGCACGTTATAATTAATCAATTTGTTCATTTCTCACTTTATCAATTATTATTTTAATTATTCATGAGGTCTTCTGGTGCTTCTTTACATTCTAATGTTCTTCGTACTATCAATAATTTAAGATCGATGTTGATACTTATTCAAACCTAAAGCAAATACATGTGTCAAGAAAGTCTCCATGGGAATCAAGTCTTTAGAAGAAAAACATGATAAACATCGCTTATTAATGAAACAAAAGATCAATGTCGGATAAGCTACAGTAGACATTTTACTGGTATGTCGTTGACGGAACTTATTATATGGAAGATTATTTCCCATGAAATAACAAGAAAAATACAGTTTTGGTTTGGTTTACTTTGTTTAACGTCCTATTAACAACCAGGGTCATTTAAGGACGTGCCAGATTTTGGAGGTGGAGGAAAGCCGGAGTACCCGGAGAAAAACCACCGGCCTACGGTCAGTACCTGGGAACTGCCCCACGTAGGTTTCGAACTCGCAACCGAGAGGTGGAGGGATCGTTATAAGTGTGGGGACACCTTAACCACTGGGCCACCGCGGCCTCGAAAAAAACAAAATACCAAATGGTTCAGAGAGGCTTCCAAGCCCAACAGAAGAGTACAATGTCAAGGGACAATGCCTATATATAGATTTTCACGGAGACTCTTGAAAACAGTACAAGGAAAACTCGACCAGGCGTTTCGGAAGAGTAACCGTCGTCCGCTTCAAAATGAGAAATGAAGTAGTGACAACGGAACTACCAGGGATATCAACGAATATCGAAGTTATCCAACTTCATATTGCATTTATTACTATAATGTTTCAAAGTGTTATTATCATTATGACATTCTGTTATTCTTCATATGCCCTGTAGGTAATGTGTAAGAATTGTACCTGCTGCCCCCATTGCATGATTTATAAGAGGCGACTACTATTTAAACAAGACTCTTCTTCTTCATGTTCCCTTGCCAAGATATCCCAGAGTTCCTTAAAATTGAAAGTTGTTGATCAAGTTTGCCATTCAGCATCTTTTGAGTATGACGACCATTTTGCCCGTTGTCAGTATAATGTGACCGGGTGGGGTGCCCTGCTGGGTGTCTTCGGCAGTATGCTCCAGTGAGGTAGCACTATAAAGTCGGCGTCAGTTCCAAGCTATCATAAGAGGACAAACACGGACATACCATAGCCTCCGAAAACACACAAACAATCGTCACATGCATCTCGCTTACACGAGAGGCCGTCGCTAAATAACTGTACCTGTGGTTGATGTTACACAATGCAACGAAAAACCAATTGTCAACCTTTCGTCTTCAAATCGCTATGACTATGGACGTTGCACCAGAAAGAATAAAATAAAATCGCCTGACGGAATCCGGATTTATAAACCCCAATCGGCAGTCGACTTTTCATTATACAGTTCACGCTTTAGATAAATATTATTAAAAAAAAATTTAAAAATATATCTATATACAAATTGTATATATGATTTAAAAATTTTCGCATACAAAATGATATTTTTCACGTTAACTGTGAAATGGAATGTATATTTATCTTGCAATTTTATTCTATTCTCGAAAATTGCGACAAATTAAAGACTTTAGAACAAAATCTCCTGGAATATTTAATAAACCTCTTGTTCAGAGCATTTCAGCTTAATACGGTAAAATATTTCTCTTCTTTGCTGGACAGACACCGTAAAATGTCATTTTATATCATAATCACTTGGTTCAAAACATGCTGGGGTTAGGGTTAACCCTTACTCTAAATATACAAACAAAGAGAAATAAACTGTTGTAATTAATGTATCTCTTTATTTTATTTATGCTTTTATTTTCAGTTATCCATTTTTTAATTATTTTTATCCATTTTTTGTTTTTTTTGTTTTTTTTTTCTTCTTTTTTTCTTTTTTTTTGTCATTGAGTTAACTACTTAAAGAAATAAATCCCCATACACAGTTGCACAGCTAGACATGATAGGCTATATACATATAAAAGCAAGTCCGAATGTTGTCGAAACAATCTATAATAATTGCTACGATATTCCTTTTTAATGCTAAAAACAAACTGTCAAATTCCATCAATGTCTCTTTTGATCCTCTGGGTGCCTATTGTTGAGAAATTATTGATTTGGTAACAAACTGTTCTCTTGTTTGATTGCAATATGTTTTGTAACAGATGAAATAGGAATTGTTAATGTACATTGTATGAATAGGGTGCTAAAGTAATCACATAGTCCATCCAGGGTTGGTGTTGCTGAAATCACGTGATTTGCCAAAGGATTCTGATGCTGTAATCACGTGATATTTCCAGGGATTCTGATGCTGTAATCACGTGATTTGTCCAGGGTTACTGATGCTGTAATCGTGTGATTTGTCCAGGGTTGCTGATGCTGTAATCACGTGATTTGTCCAGGGTTGCTGATGCTGAAATCACGTGATTTGTCCAGATTCGCTGATGCTGACATGCTTTCCTCTGTCGGGAACCTTGATAGAAAGATTAAACACCGGTAAATAATTACTGTGATAGAGATTCAAACTCTTACTTATAAACTAAAACCTATGTTAATCTTTGATATGACGGCCATACCAGAAAAAAAGAAACTTTTATCTTCTGTAACATAAACCAATTATACATAAAAGTAGAAACAGGAGGTCCGTCTCATGCTTCCAGAAAGCAACTTGGATAAAAAGACTTTAATCTCTTGTAATTATCGAACCATCTTAAAACAGAATTGTTAATAAGGTTTCAATACAAAATGAGTATCCAACATTGCTGAGGTGCTCAAACCATTAAGTACAATCATTTTGTACATATATCAAGTTTGTCTGCTTGTGGTTAATTTAACAGTTTGTTTTGCGATGTCTATAGTTAGGCATTGGTTATCAGCTTATCGAGGAGATAGGTACCATAGGATATTGATCTTTGAGCTAAAAAAATGCACGTGAATTGTGTGTCTGGTAGCTAAAGAGTCGCGCTCTGCGTCACATGAGGTGCTGTCAGATAGAGTTAAACAAAAAACAAAAAATAAAAAATCTGAAAATGTGGCCTTTTTTTTTTTTTTTTTTTCAGAACATTTAGGTCACATTGGTACTATAAAGAGCAAGCTTTTCTTTGTTCAATGTCATCACTATTTAAATCCATTATTATATACGGTGCTTTCGTATCCTTGCCAGTCTCTCTTTATCCGGTATCCACAGTATAGTTCTAACCCTCCTTGAAGGCAAAACCAATTATATTTTTTATCATTATGATATACCGGTTTTGTTCGACAAAGTCAGAGACATTTGTCTGCGACTGATATTTTGTTCAAAACAAATCGGGTATAAATAAAGGGTGGTTATTTCATAACATTTTCTTTAAACGAAACCCTAAGATCAACAAAAATCAATATAATATACAAAGACCACTCTCCTCAGAAACTTTATCTTTATACAGATTACAATCCTTTTTGAAGTTCAACGCATTCGTGACGTCTTTCGGTTTATTAAGATTGAATTTTTCTTTCTTGATGTGGTTTATATATGTCGATAAAGCTTCAAACAGTATGGATATCCTTCAGCCCTAATACCGTGACTCCCCTGAGCATTACACAAAACTCTCTAACTACACACGATACATATTCAGTCTGGGGAACCATTGTAATACAACAAAAGGAAAACGAGGAAGATTCCGGGATCGACAGACTACACTTTTTGACAGATTTATACGGTCTGTAATGAGCTATCGATGGATTACTTTGAACATAAACTTTTTTATAATAACTCCGTCATGTACAATCAAACAGCGTCATACAAAGAAGATTGGTCACATGACATCAATTATAACTGATCACGTGATATTAACGGTAACTGAACACGTGATATCAAGGGTAAAAGATGATGTGATATTCGTAGGATTTTGAAAATATCTTCCTGGCCTATAGTAATGGGTGTTTTTATTTGCCTATTTGGTAATTTAAGATAGTTGAACGGCAGACCCGCCTGATTTTATAGATATTGCTGACGGTAATTTTGTTAATTCAGATGAAACCCATGCACCTAAGACAAAACGTCCTAGCGATAAAGACGAAATAACTTGATTGATTGATTTATTGATTGATTGATTGATTGATGGATTGTCGTCTATCGATCGATTGATTGATTGTCATTTTGGGTAAAACAGTATTGAGTCAGGGTATATGGAATTTCAAAACGATGCCTGATTTGTGGAATTTCAAAGCGGTTAGAGTAAAATCACGTGGTCAAGGCCTCTATGTACCCATAAAAGTGGGCGGGGTGTAAAAAAATCAGATGAAATGTGAGAAACAAAAACGGATGGTAGAATGGAAGCTGTCGAGAGATAATGCTGTGTGAGTAATAATGAAAGATACGGAGTTACATTTTCGAGAAAAAAAGATGGATCTCTAAGTGGATGAATGGCTGAGAAGAGACGGTAAAATAGCCGTTAGTATTTTATAGACAATTTCGGTTGTTAAAACAAGAGAGAATACCGACATCATTATGAAACCGTCATTCTAACTCAAATACATCGAAAAACATTGAAAAAACCCCACAAAGGCAAAATACGAAAAATAATACAGTTTTGCGTGGAGCTCTTTGGAAATTACAAGCAGAATAGAACCATGTACTATGGAATGGTAAGCGTCTTCTCCTTCATTGCGAGGGGTCGCGGTGGCCGAGTGGTTAAGGTGTCCCGACACTTTAACACTAGCCCTCCACCTCTGGGTTGCGAGTTCGAAACCTACGTGGAGCAGTTGCCAGGTACTGACCGTAGGCCGGTGGTTTTTCTCCGGGTACTCCGACTTTACTCCACCTCCAAAACCTGGCACGTCCTTAAATGACCCTGGCTGTTAATAGGACGTTAAACAAAAACAAACCATTCCCTCATTGCCGACCCCACCATACAAATCAAGGTCAAATCCGGGTAAAGTCGCTTTCTCAAAATAAAACTATGGTGAAGACAACTTAACCACTAGACATATCGACCATCACAGAACGTGCCTGGTATCATATCGCACAAGGAAAGAGAATATTTCAAAATAATTTCATGATGTCGATAAAACGTTTCCTTCTTGCACCTTCCGAAGCGTTGTGTTGTTAAGTTTTCCATCTGTAGTCGACATCTGTGAGTTAGGGATATTGTGGTGGTGGGAACAAGTCCTTGAATATCGAATCAACGGGGACATGGTGAAAGCAGGGGTGCTATATCAAGAAATGGAAAGTTGGTTACGTTGTAAGTAAAGAACAAAGTCAGCGGCTGATGCTGAAGAGTATTTAGTGATTTGATCACATCGACAATAAATCTAGGAGCAAGTAAGTAGACGAGTCTTCGGTTAATTAATCTTTTTTCTTTATTTTAAATTTACTTTAAAAAACGCAATGCAAGAAGCAATAACGATAGCATTTCTTTCATTCTAATTCTAAAAAATGCAGAAACTCAAACATTTCGAGGGCGATGAAAGTTAAAGGTGTGTTACTTTTGGTATTGTAGAAAAATACAAACGTGCCTATTTTTGTTTTCTCTCGACAACAATAAAATAAAAAATTGTCGGCGCTTTTTACCTTTAACAACACTATGAGGGAAATACAAACCATTGTTTTTATTTAAAAAACCCGAAGAGTTGTCGAACCTGGATAATGATTATTTTGGATGTACAAATAACATCTTCTGGAATATAATGAGGCAATGGGCGAAGACCTTGTGCGCAACGAATATATGAAATCAACATTAATCAAGTTATTTAATTAAATATTTGACACAAGCAATATACCATATCCATGTCTGGATAAAAATGTAATATCGGTATTTAAAAACAAAGGTGAATTGCACGACGCCAAGAAGTATAGACTAGTAGCACTGATTAGCTGTCTTAGAAAATTATTTACATCTAAAACTAATGAAAGCCTCAATATTAAGCAGGCGTTGCACCTGTATACTTGAAAATGAAGCGAGTTTTCGAAGGCCACGATCCACTATCGATATTTTCAGCGCATTGCTTAATTGAACTTTCTAAACAATTTAAAAGTCGTATGTATTGTGCTTTCATTGATTTAGAGAAACCGTTCGACAGAATCTAGAGAATAGAACTGTACAAATAACTGATAATGTGATGCTTTTAACTGTAGTTCTGGAGTTAGACAAGGCGAAAATCATCCATTTTTTGTTTTCTATTTTGAATGATCTTGAAGGCTTTCTGAAATCACGTGATTGCAAAGGACAGTCGATTTTGACGGGAGAATTGGAGATAGAAATTTTATTTATCATGCTATATTATTCGCAGATTCAAGCAAATATCTACAAAAACAACCTGATGAATTTTATATTCATTCAAAATTATGACAACGTACATATAGTACTGACCAGACTACGTAAGATAAGCTTTTCGGTAGAAGAAGAGTTTTTGAAGGTTTAATGGGGAGCTTCTGAACGAATAAGGGAGAGTTTCTGAAAGTGAACGATTCATCTATGATGGCATCGTCGGATACCAACACAGTGGAAAATCCTCGTTTCAATACAAGCTATTTGATTGGCCCCGTTACATTTTCTTATCGGACTTTCAGCAAGTCATATTAAAAGTAACGTAAGCTATATAGAAGCTGCATATTAACAACAGTATCGGTTGGTGATCTCGAAAACTTCTCTCAGAAACTTAATATTAACGGGTAAATCATTTCAACAGAATATTATTAATGCCATTTTGTCTGACAGAAATGAGGAACTATCAATTAAGACAGGCCTGGGTGGTGAAAAAGTTGGTCAGAAATTCAAGCCTATGTGAAGCCGCCAAGTCGTTGTTCAATTTTAATACTCTTTTCAGCTCGAAAATTACATGCTGCGTACACCTGGGCTGTTCCCAACATCCCCAAAACATTGTCGTACCAGGTTTTACTCGTTCAAACCACTTCTGTACTCTAGAACTTCTTGACTGCAATATGTTTATCACAGAATCGGCAAATCTTCATTTGCGCAGCCATATTATCTTGTTACATGTGCTTTTTAATATTTCTCCCTCTAAACTGAAGAGTTCTTATTCGGAAAGGGGTACATTTGAATGTTGATTGGTTTCTATTTATAGATTGACGTCATTGAAACGAGGATTTTTCACCGAGTTGACCCGCGGGTGAAAAGTCTCGTGCAATCAACCGTGGGTATCCGACGATGCTACTGCACAATGGTAATGATAATGACATTGTGAAAGTTTATTTCACCAAAAATGAGTATACCTATCTAAATATCACATAACCAGTTATGCACACGACCTGATCGAGGCTACCATGTCTTAAGACCAGATCATAAATATCGCAACTTCGTAAGAGTCATTCAAGTATAATACATGTAACACTATTGTGCAGAGAATGACGTGCCGTTCAAGTTGAAACTATGCCATAACACGGACAAAAGCAATCTCTCGCAGAGCGCACTGCTATGAAGGGTAACCGCAATGCACTCTGGGAAAGAACACGTGGTATCAAGAATTTTGTTATGGAGTATGTGCAAACAAAGGAAGATGCGATCAATGATTGTTCTGATATTGGTTTGTACCTAATCTATATTGTCATTTATTACGTTCGGGGAGATTATTTGATTATTTTACTTTCCTGGACTCCTCATCGACCTAAAAAAAAAAATTTAAAAAAAAAAAAAAAATAGGACGGTATTATGTCTTTGTTAAACTTCTAAATTAGATAACAGCGATAACAGATCTTAAAGTACATGTACATGTATGGTACCTTCGTTTGATGAATACAAGACCATAAATAATTACAAACCCAATAGAAATTAAGAACCTAACAAAGAAAAAAAAAATAAACGACCCAATTTTAGGATTAAAAACAGCATTATTTTGTCAAAAAAGTATCTAGCATATCTGGTCTTTCATAAAATACAAGAATACATTATAAATTTGATAATTTTAATAATTAATCCATGGTTATAACAACAATGTAGAAAAAGTGAAATAGTTTCGCGGAAGGATTTTAACCATGTATTCATACGCACTGATCAGTGTTAATCTGGTCAAACTCATGAGCAAATGAAACAGATTAAGTTTGGTAGTTTCATCGAGTCCAACTTGAGTAGAAATTGAAATAGTATTGCATATCACACCAGCTTACAATCAGCCCGCATGTACGGACATATGGAATACAAAGAATGTCCAATATTCTGATTGTGAATGAGAGACATCACTTGTCTAACAATACATTGATCAGAAGACAATAGTTCTAGTGTACATGATAATCAATCTGGAGATGACGGCTTTGTCTTTTCTGCTTTTATTTGTCTTAGTTTAGTTTAAACATATTGTATTGGCATGACTGTACCATGACAAAGGGATTAGTCAGTAAGATTTTCCAACTTATAGACGATATCGATGATCAAGGTTTGTTGTAAACTTTGGTTTATATTCATTGTTTCAAATTTATGGAAATCAAATATCATACAAATAAATAAAGTGTTAAAAAAAGAAATAAATAAAATAAGTAAAAATAGATGCAAAGGATAATGTACATCGTATTAAAAGTCGCAATCGGTTTTTCTGTTTTTCTAACCAATTCCGTGACAAATTTTAAGCTCGTGATATCCAGGTCAGAATAAACAATGTTATTATTCTTTAAAATGATAATGATAAAACAAAAACAAAAAAACTTGTATCCTAGAATTGTAAACTGGTACATCCAGCTATATATACGCCTACGAAACCAATATAATCACCGAAAACATCACATTACTGCTTTTGAATAAATGTTATGATTATCAATTTGAATATTTCGCAATCTTCAAGAACAGAGTTAAATGTCCAAAAGGTAGTAGATTAAAAGGGAAAATTACAAAGAAAATATCACCAGAAAAAAAGGGGAAAAAATGCATTGTGTGTGTTTTTAACAAATTTTGCAAAGCTGCTAAAATCTAACTTTCCGAAAACCAAAACAACCTTGTACTGTCCTATCGCTGTAAAAACGTAGTTCAATCAATTCCGTCAATTAAAAGTACACTTGCTGCAATCTCTAACAAAGTGCAACAGTATTCTCTAACGATGAAAACATATTGAAGACAATTAAATTTCGGATTAGAAATTACAGCTACAGATAATCTAATATGAGGCTGGATCTTAAAGTTCATCTTTTATTTTTTCCTTAAGTGATTTTTTTTTTCATTTCGAAAACAAATATTCATTGCGCGATAAGATTTAACGTCGTTTTAAACTTGTTATCTGTTAAAAGTAGTTCAAAGGTAATAATGTAGGTCACAGTGACCTACTCTTCGTACATTCATGCCCCAGAAATAATGCTTCAGTGGCAGGTATTGTAAGAGATAAGGCCCGGACAGGAATTTTCTTTGATTTGGGTCAAAGGTCAAAATATAGGTCAGAGGTTAATGGATTCGTTACCTACCAATCGCGTGTAGATATAGCGTGGGCGTGAAACCTCAAGCATACAAATAAACCGCCCACATGTCAATACCAAATGACAACTAAGCATTCGAAGAGCCTTTAACCTAAACATATCCGTTTTTCTCTGTAATGAAGAGTTCCTACGTCGCAATTAATCTTGTCAAGTTTTCATTCCGTTCAAATGAAGTCTACTTAACTCGTTATTGTTTACGGAATATTGTGTTATTTACAAATAAAATAAGAAAATTGGGGGGGCACCATATACCATAAAGGGAATCACATATAATGAGTAATGTCGTTATTATATGGTGTAGTAACTGGTCTGACTAGACTCGGCCCTCCCACCAGAGAGGTCACAACCCCATTACCGGCACCATACGGTTGTATTATGGTACACAGCAAGGCTAATACAAACACAATTACGTCCAGGCTCCGGTGTCCGAGGCAGAGGAATCGGTACTGTACGGAATCTCCCACACGACATTGTAGTATGGCGAAGGTTCGCACGTGCATATTGTTTTGTGTTGTAGGATGATGAAATGTGTCCATTTGGTGTGCAACCGTCCGTGAATTTGATTTTCTATACACCGTACTGTCCATGGGCGATGACAGTTACATGATAGCATTCTGATTTAGAACACAGTTAAAGTAATGTAAATCATACATGTTAAATCTGCTCCGTTATTTACAAAGAAAAACACAAATACCAATTTAGTTGGAAACAATAATTCATTTTAAATACCATATTAACCAATAACAAAGTTCTGTTACTGACAGTAAATTAAAAACAAAAACAAAAAACAAAAAGCAACAACAACAAAACAACAACAACAAAACAACAACAACAACAAGAACAAAAACAAAAGAAAAACAAAAAAACCCACAACAAACAATAAAAACTTGGTAAAACATCATAAAAAAAAGGCTACAAACCGGAGTGGCATATTATCCAAATTGACAACTCCAATATAAATACGATGTTTTACCTAAAACTGGTTTTTTTTCGAAATTTTGCGGTTTTGATAATATATTATCATTCGCGCCCAATTTTTTCTCTTAATGCATTTGTTGTTGTTGTTGTTGTTGTTGTTGTTGTTGTTGATGTTTTTATCGAATCCGTCTGATTGATGATCAGTAATGTCTGCGGGAATATATTTCTATCAATGGGTTGTGTAATATGTTGTACTTGATCTTTGCTTTGTGTCTGTGTTTGGCTGTATTTAATTCCCTCGCCGTGTGAAAAGTAGTTTTATGTTCCGTACTCATCTCTATATCATCAAAATAACCAATACTGTCGTTTTTCCCAGCCTCTTCCCGGAATGGCGACCCCCATATTTCTATACGGCGGTCGTGTGCTAGCAGAACGCCACACCGAAATACCTCTGTATGTATTTGTGTGGGTGATTATCGTTGCCTTGTGACTATTACATTGCAATTCAGGGTGTCTGGGAATTAATAAGAATGTATATCACATTTCGTTCAAAACATTACTCCAAATGTATCATATTCCACAAACGTCTGTTTCTGGTAAGTATTTATAGAAAAAATATATTAGTCCCTACTCCTACTTTATCAATGAGGTTTAACAGTTGAAAAGTCTGAAGTGGGGGTGAGCTTCGATTCACATTGAATCTAAGTTCAATCCAACTAAAATATCAAATGCACAGAAACATCAGTAACGTACATGTACCTTGGTTTAGAATTCTTTAATATCAATGCATGTTATTCCTTTGTCGTGTGACAATGATTTTAAGATGGAAAATTTGACAAAAAACGGTCGTAAAAGACGACGATTCGTCGACTGTGCATCGGAAGTAGGCTATATATTGTAAAGCGGTTTTGCAAAGGGCAATCTGATTGGTCGACAGCTCTGCAAACAATACCGACTATAATTCTCGACCAATCAGACTGTCCGTTTTAAAATATTGCTCAACTGTTACACCTTATTGATATAGCAGAATTAGGGGCTTATATTTTTCCAGAGAAGACGCCTGTGCGTGTTCTGAAGGATTTGGAAGCCATGTCCTTGTAAAATTGGGGCCTTGATTTAAATAGATTTTGATATGTATTCTTGTACTCTTTCTTGCAAATCTGTGTTAATGTTAAATAAATTACATGTCTACTTTATGTTTAAGCCGAACTCTATCATTGCATGTATTGTATTTGTATGGTGGGAGAGGGCGTCTTCAAGTTGAAAAAAACTTGTGCCTAATCCTTAGTCTAAATTGTATTGGCAATACAATATGTTTAAAATCAAAGTCATTGTTTGTTATGTATGAGATTGTGTCAAAATGTGTCACGACAATATCTATAAATAACGTCGTACAAATAAAACTGGCAACGATGTCAACAAATGTCGTAGTACGAATATTCTATTTATCTGTCACCCAAATTTTATTCATATCGACTGTATACTACTATTTGGTAACAGTTCAATGCTTAAATATTCATAACTTGTAATATCCAATTGTCTTGTTATTGTCAATAGAGTTGTTTATTTCGGAAAGACTTTTGTTTTCCTGATATTTTTTTCTTTTATTTATTTATTTATTTATTCATTCATTATTTTTTTGCGATCTCAAATTATTCCTGTGGTTTATTTCGGATATATTTTGTTTTCCTGATAAATCTTTATTTATTCTATTCTATTCTATTTATTTATTTTTTTAAATTGATGATTATTTTTGGTTTTTGTTTATTTCTCTCCATGTTCTTGTCTACATGTTGACATTTTGTATTGTACACTTATCGGCCTTTCTATGATTCTCAATATGGCATATCCATCCGATATTTGACAATGTCCTCCATTCATTCTATCTGTTTCAATATCTTGCATTCAGTCGCTGTACTCTTAGTTTCAGGTTCAAAAGAAAAATGTACAACAATATAGATTCTCACTTTCTAACCATACCTTTTAACACCTGTAGGCGTGGAAAAAAATCTCTTAATGATGACTCTCCGGTTTTACCTCATGTGTCGGTTCTGCACGTAAATTTTAATTCCTAATTCCTACGCCGAGCTAATTAAGGGCACTTGCCTTAGGTTATTTGCTAACGGAATGTAAACAAAGCTTGGATATCTTTACTGCCGGTAAGCACGATCAGCGTGCAGATTGTCATCTTCTGAGTAATTTCCATTGATTTTTAGGAAAATGTTCAACGAAAATCTGTCGCAAAATTGAGGTAATAATGACTGTATGTATGTAAAACGTAGTCGAGACTAGGATTGGGTAGTGTATAACTTACGGAGCCGGACAACTCCTTGGCGGACCATTAGGTTGGCTTGTAACACATAACCGACATTAAGTATACGTCGCTATGGTTCCGTCATTCGATAAATTTACATCAGTTTCGTGTTTGGATGCAATAAATCATTTCCTCTGTCTATAAAATGGCCGTTCGGAATTCCAAACGAAAGTGGAACATATTGGATGAGTATACGTCCTACCGGCTGACATAAGTAATATTCGCTGTTACGATGATAAATTAAAAAGAGAAAATGACAGCATTATGATGCCAACGTTATGTTGCCATAGTAACGCGCTACACATTCCCGTATGTAGCAACCGTGACTCGTTCACTAATGGTTCATAGGGCTGTGATATTGCGTGTTGTCTCTAATCAAGGGAGATTACTCTTGTATGTAGGGTTCATCAAAATCAATATTTACCTCATTATAAGTCAATAGTTTCATAATGGTTGGTACGGTAGTCTTTGTTACATAGAAGATGGAAATAGGACACTGTTCATGCGACATACGAGCAAGGGAGATAATACCGTATCTACTTCCTAGTCACTTAGTATGGACTAAGACCACAATTAGCTTCGCTATATGCTTCATTGTAACATTAAAATTCATAATAAATTTCAAAAATCTCATATACAACTTTCCATCTCACCTGGCCAAGACCAAAATCTGAGAAGCAAAATGTAAAAGTTTCAACACAGCATGTCGGGAATTTTCTGGAGATAGCTGTCAACATGTGACACCAATGTGGATTATATACATCCGGGTCAGGTGTAGAGGTCAAATCAGGACTCTTCACACAGGATCCTGGAGCACAAAATACATGATCAATATTATTATTTTAAATCAGAAAACCTAGATTGACATCTCTACTTTAAATCCACATTAAATTCATCAACAAAAATCAAGTTCAAAGAGGCATTTGATTTATTTTCCTGAAATACATACATTTTTGAGGGGACTGCATTCCAAAAGCATTTAGAATGACAAAAGTGTGTATACATTCAGGTTTAATTGTTTATTAATTACTGCTTATAATAAAATGTTGTGTATAATTATATAGTGATATGATATATACATGTTTCGAAACAATATATAAAATGTATGTTATTACACAATGTGAAGACACTGTGTACAATACAATCTATATAAAACTACAGTGTATTTAAATGTATAAAACACAAGGTAAAAAAATAGTGTATATCATAAGAATTGATATAAAATGCTATTTTTTATGTTATTAAATGACCGAAGCGAATATAACACAACGATCTTGGTATTTCTTGACTAAATAAGACGATATGGCAATACGGAGACATAAAAAGGGTTTACCTGCCGAAATTACGCAACTTAAACTCTAATTTATGCTGCCTAACAGCTCCAAGCCGCCATGCTAGTTAACCAGGATTAGAGCATTTGTGCGTTTGAAAGAGTCGGTATCGCAAAGCTTCTAAATGATCATGGCTAAAAAATACTCTCTAAGCATAAGATTTGATATCGATTGATTACTGTGTTTCTATTTATCGTTTTAATTTATCCATAAAACCCCCCCCCCCCCCCCTATTTTTTTCCCGTCAAGCAAACTGCTTTTTAAGTGTGAAAGCAATCTTGGGAGCCTATCTACCTTCTGTGTTGTCTGCAAACAACCCAAAGAAAGTCTAAAGATCTGTTGAAATATTTATAGATCGTGAACACATTTTTATTCTTTATTTACCAATAAAGAAATTGATATTTCAAAATGACTTGACCGTTATCATCCGTCGTATGTTCGGGGTTACGATGAGGAGGAAGTGACGTCATTTTCAGTTTTTTTGCGCATTAATCCCAGCTTGTCTTTATCATAATAATAATAAAACAAAAATTCTAGTTTCATGCGTACATCATCAGTCGCACTATAAAAAATGGTAAGAATCCTTAGTCAGCTTCATGCATACCTGATCACAAAGCATATATATATTTTTCAATATTCACCGAACAATGAGAGACACTACGGTATTTTAAAGACGTATTTCAAAAATAATTATTGAGATATAGATTCGTATTACCGATAAGCTTGAAACGTGTAAATACTATATATGTTTTGTAGGTGTTTCGATGGGACCCGTTTCGATATGTAAATACTTGTTGTCCTGATACCAAAGCTTCACTCGCTGGACGGAATCGCGTGTTTCCGTATGTCAGACAGAGACACCATCTCAAAAGGAGATTCAAACACAGACCCAGTCAAACTTATTACCGAAAATGTATTAAGCTTATTAAATAATACAACTAAGTTTTGATATTTTTAAAACTTTTAAAAGATATTTTCATCTTATATTTTATGTTGGAGTAAAAACTTCTTTATAATTTTTTGCTTTATCTACAGTTCCTTTCTCGTTCAGTACTATTAAGACGCCCTGTTTTGATGATAGCAATCTTGCCGTATTTTCCTTGATCCTTTTTGATGAATTTTGAGCGATAAAAACTATAACACGTTAATAAATCTTGCTCCAGAGTCAATTTTTTATTACCAATAGAAATAAATGTCAAATTTCATAACCCAGTCGGACGCACGTGTCATCCTTCCGTGATTGACAGAAAGAGGTCAGACGTACTTTCTTAGAAATACGAAACAGTCGAGACAAACAACACTAATAAATAAAATTACTTCCAATTTTCCATTGATTACACAATTTGAGCTTGTCTTAGGAAATCCAGCCAGCCAAAATTGAATTCATTGAAACTTGAATCCATTATAATGATCTAGTTATGTCCAATGGCATATATACGTATATATATTATAACTAGCGACGGAGGATAGCCGATTCCACCTTTTGGCCTCTCGCGTATGCTGACAATGTGATGGTCACGCGAATATACATAGAGATGTATTGTATATATGATTGCTATGGATTTCTCCGGAGTTGTTAGCCGTTGACCTCTGTCGAGATACTGTTCAATAAAATCTAATTAATCCACGTATCGATCACGTGGTATTTGTGATCTGACATCGCTGCTTGGTTTTAAGCAGGTTGTTTCCCTGTTGTTATGGAAACGTTTCTAGCTACGAAGCAATCGGAAAAGTGTTATTCTCTCAGCAAACAGGCGTTATGGCTCAGCGACCAGGAGCATATTTGTACAGATTTGAAATTTCCTGAATACTGTGGTACACATATGTGTTTTACCAGATGGAATAAGTGATATCTTTGGTTACTGAATTCTTCGAAAAACGAATCATGTTTCTTTGGGCGTTACAAGGTAAGTGTTACTAATCAGCTGTTGAGAATCAATTTCATGTCATATTTCCTGAACCTGACCTCTCTTTTTCCTGACTTTTGCCGCAACAGAATTGTAATTCAAACTTGATCCATTAACTTTCGGAAAACAGATGCTTGTTTCACGATTTGAATATGATCAACATCCATTTCAATCTATTTCACCCCAGTTTCGGGGATGGGAGCTACCTAGATTGTCAGCAACGCTGTGTTAGAATATTTTGATCGGATATTTAAGCTACATGTCAGCTAAATCCACGATCGGTGTTTAAAACACTCTTTGTATTTGAAATTTAACACTAGAACTATTCCTATATTCGTTAAGTCAATATATATATAGACACACAAAAATATATTAATTATATATTGCGATTCAATATACAATATAACGCATATATTCGCGTTATTTAAAGACGAATCGTTAGCTTCAAAGATAGCTATAGAAATAGTTAAATCATAGAATGGGCTTTGAAGCGTCTTTACATTTCATATACGACATATCTCTCCCCCCCCCCCCCCCCCCCCCCCCCCCCCAAAAAAAAATATATATATATATAAACAATGGCGTAGTCCATAGTTGTGTGATAATTTAAAGGTGCTGTTCAATCGTTTTCCTTTTATTTTAATGATTAAAAGTATTCTCATTATTCCTCGAGTTTCTACATTTTATTTTTTTACTTTTCGTATTTTTGATTGGGAGTGTTCAATAAATGACCATAACATAATTGTACAATCTAAGGCGTCTCTGCGCTTAATTAAACGTTAATATTTGTGTGAAATTACAAGCGTCATTTTGACAAACATCAGATGACGTCATAGCTTGAATATATGTACGATATGCAGAAATATCGTGTAGATGGATACTTATGATAATAAATACATCGAATCTTTAAATCAAACGTTCGTTTTCACTTAACATGATATGTTTTCTCAGAGAAAAACAGATCTGAATAGCATCTTTGAAAAGGAACTTATACTGTAGCTATAAATAACAATTGAAAATGCGCCATACAGCTGGTTCTTGCTAGGACTCTGCTCTGACTGCAGTGATGCTAGTGACCGAAAGTGGATACAGGCCTACATAATTCCATTCACTAAAGGGAAAAGTTTTGAACTCCAGCTTTTCCCTTTGACACATTATTTTAAGATAAAGGGGATTCAACATTTTCTTTACTTCAGTGGCGATTTTCTATGGAAAAAAGATTCTGAAACTTTGGCTAGTTGTTATGCATTGTACACTGAATATAGCTCGATAACCTTCATACTATGGGCCAATTTATGTCAACAAACCGAACTCTCTGTGTCAAAATATGTCAACCGACAAAACTCTCTGTGTCAAAATATGTCAACCGTCAAAACTTTCTGTGTCAATTTATGTCAATCAACCCAATTGCCTGTGTCAGTTTATGTCAACCAACCGATTTATCTGTTTCAATACATGTCAACTTAAACAACTACATATGCCACTTTATGACAACCAACATTACGATCTGTTTCAACACAATGTTGATTGGCGATATCTAACAAATACTGTTGATTCTCCATTAGTTTATGCAGTGTTGATCCGCTATCACAACAGGAGTAGTCTGATTGGAAACCTGTTATATTTTACACATTGTCACTTGTGTTAGCAGATCGATCACCAGCCATTGTATTGGAATAGAGTATTTATATACAGTATTGATTAACAACTAATCATAAAAGGACTGTATTTGTCATTATACCATACTTGATACTAAACAGAAATAACACATATCTGGTATATGTAGGCAGATAAATTATCAAACAGCTTTACAGCTAACAACATATCATCAATTTCTCTTTCTATAGAGTTGATATGTTGTATATTTATCCTTTGATAAATATTGGTTATATGTACGAACACCGCAAAATTCTGCCAATCATAATCACGATCGCTGACATCATGAGCAGTCCAATAACCGAAACCGTACATTAAATTTAGCGGCCATTCTGGCGTCTGCCCGCCGGTGCAGGGGAACTCTCGTTAAAGCTTATTTGTATACGTCTTGTTTTTATAAGCTTCTCAGGAAATCACATTACCGTGGCATGAAGCAAAAGGTCGAACAATAAAACAAGAACCTGTCTGATCCCTCTGGACGGATTTATTATTGTGTTACGTAAACACTTTAACGTCGTTTGAAAACCATTACTGTTCGAGATGTACTTTGTACTGTCATCAACGAGCATTCGTCAACGTATCGTGAAATAAATGATAAAAAAGAAGAAGAGGAAAACAAAAATGAAACATATTGCCTTGTAGAAACCAATTGCCTTGTAGAAACTTATTGCCTTGTAGAAACATATTGCATTGTAGAAACATTCTCTTGTAGAAACTTATTGCAGTGTAGACACCTATTGCAGTGTTGAAACATATTGCATTGTAGAAACCTTTTCTCTTGTAGAAACATTGTCTTGTAGAAAGTTATTGTCTTGTAGAAACATTGTCTTGTAGAAACCTGTTGTCTTGTAGAAACCTGTTGCATTGTAGAATCATATTGCCTTGTTGAAACATATTGCTTTGGAGAAACGTATTGCCTTGGAGAAACTGATTGTCTTGTAGAGACCTATTGCCTTGTAGAAACTTATTGCCTTGTAGAAACCTATTGTCTTGTAGAAACCTATTGTCTTGTAGAATAGAAACATATTGCCTTGTAGAAACCTATTGTCTTGTAGAAACTTATTGTCTTGTAGAAACCTATTGTCTTGTAGAAACCTATTGTCTTGTAGAAACCTATTGTCTTGTAGAAACCTATTGCATTGTAGAAACCTATTGCCTTGTAGAAACCTATTGTCTTGTAGAAACCTATTGTCTTGTAGAAACCTATTGTCTTGTAGAAACCTATTGTCTTGTAGAAACTTATTGCCTTGTAGAAACCTATTGTCTTGTAGAAACCTATTGCCTTGTAGAAACGTATTGCCTTGTAGAAACTTATTGTCTTGTAGAAACGTATTGCCTTGTAGAAACCTATTGTCTTGTAGAAACCTATTGCCTTGTAGAAACGTATTGCCTTGTAGAAACCTATTGTCTTGTAGAAACCTATTGCCTTGTAGAAACTTATTGCCTTGTAGAAACCTATTGTCTTGTAGAAACCTATTGTCTTGTAGAAACCTATTGTCTTGTAGAAACCTATTGCCTTGTAGAAACCTATTGTCTTGTAGAAACCTATTGTCTTGTAGAAACCTATTGCCTTGTAGAAACTTATTGCCTTGTAGAAACCTATTGTCTTGTAGAAACCTATTGCCTTGTAGAAACCTATTGTCTTGTAGAAACTTATTGTCTTGTAGAAATCTGTTGCATTGTAGAAACCTATTGTCTTGTAGAAACATTTTCTCTTGTAGAAACATATTGTCTTGTAGAAACCTATTGTCTTGTAGAAACCTATTGTCTTGTAGAAACTTATTGTCTTGTAGAAATCTGTTGCATTGTAGAAACCTATTGTCTTGTAGAAACATTTTCTCTTGTAGAAACCTATTGTCTTGTAGAAACCTATTGCCTTGTAGAAACTTATTGCCTTGTAGAAACCTATTGTCTTGTAGAAACCTATTGTCTTGTAGAAACCTATTGTCTTGTAGAAACCTATTGTCTTGTAGAATAGAAACCTATTGCCTTGTAGAAACCTATTGTCTTGTAGAAACCTATTGTCTTGTAGAATAGAAACCTATTGCCTTGTAGAAACCTATTGTCTTGTAGAAACCTATTGTCTTGTAGAAACCTATTGTCTTGTAGAAACTTATTGTCTCGAAGAAACATATTATCTTGTAGAAACCTATTGCCTTGTAGAAACCTATTGTCTTGTAGAATAGAAACCTATTGTCTTGTAGAAACTTATTGTCTCGAAGAAACATATTATCTTGTAGAAACCTATTGCCTTGTAGAAACCTATTGTCTTGTAGAATAGAAACTTATTGCCTTGTAGAAACCTATTGTCTTGTAGAAACCTATTGTCTTGTAGAAACCTATTGTCTTGTAGAAACCTATTGTCTTGTAGAAACCTATTGCCTTGTAGAAACCTATTGTCTTGTAGAAACTTATTGTCTTGTAGAAATCTGTTGCATTGTAGAAACCTATTGTCTTGTAGAAACATTTTCTCTTGTAGAAACATATTGTCTTGTAGAAACCTATTGTCTTGTAGAAACCTATTGTCTTGTAGAAACTTATTGTCTTGTAGAAATCTGTTGCATTGTAGAAACCTATTGTCTTGTAGAAACATTTTCTCTTGTAGAAACCTATTGTCTTGTAGAAACCTATTGCCTTGTAGAAACTTATTGCCTTGTAGAAACCTATTGTCTTGTAGAAACCTATTGTCTTGTAGAAACCTATTGTCTTGTAGAATAGAAACCTATTGCCTTGTAGAAACCTATTGTCTTGTAGAAACCTATTGTCTTGTAGAATAGAAACCTATTGCCTTGTAGAAACCTATTGTCTTGTAGAAACCTATTGTCTTGTAGAATAGAAACCTATTGCCTTGTAGAAACCTATTGTCTTGTAGAAACCTATTGTCTTGTAGAAACTTATTGTCTCGAAGAAACATATTATCTTGTAGAAACCTATTGCCTTGTAGAAACCTATTGTCTTGTAGAAACCTATTGTCTTGTAGAATAGAAACCTATTGCCTTGTAGAAACCTATTGTCTTGTAGAAACCTATTGTCTTGTAGAAACTTATTGTCTCGAAGAAACATATTATCTTGTAGAAACCTATTGTCTTGTAGAAACTTATTGTCTTGTAGAAACCTATTGTCTTTTAGAAACCTATTGTCTTGTAGAAATCTGTTGCATTGTAGAAACCTATTGTCTTGTAGAAACATTTTCTCTTGTAGAAACATATTGTCTTGTAGAAACCTATTGCATTGTAGAATGATATTGCCTTGTTGAAACATATTGCTTTGGAGAAACTTATTGCCTTGGAGAAACTGATAGCCTTACAGAAGCTTATAGCCTTGTAGAAATTTGAAATAGATGTAGATAAAGTCATCATAGCCCGTTGAACTGTTAAGACAACAGTCACAGAGAAACTTTGATTAAATTTAGTCAGTGTTATACAATGAGATCAACAGGTACATTATTGTACGTAAAAATAGCATCGCAATCGAGTTTTTAACTTTTTTCCATTAAGTAATTATTTACTTGATATTTTCGGATGATACCGTTACATGATTAGATTGGGGGTTTCTTTGATGTCTTTGAGGTTTCCCAGTCCTTCAGGTTTAGTTACATTTCAATGTTCTTTTCTTATTACTGAGTTCTTTGTTTTCTTACTTTCTTTTTTATTGCTGTTTTTTTTTCTTTTTCTTTTTTTATTAATGGCTTCTTTGTTCCTTTCTTATTACTGGCTTCTTCGTCCTTTTCTTTATTACTCCCTTCTTTATTCTTTTCTTACTACTGGCTTCTTTGTTCTTTTTCTTATTACTGCCTTCTTATTCTTTTCTTACTACTGGCTTCTTCGTCCTTTTCTTTATTACTGCCTTCTTTATTCTTTTCTTACTACTGGCTTCTTTGTTCTTTTTCTTATGACTGCCTTCTTTATTCTTTTCTTATTACTGGCTTCTTCGTCCTTTTCTTTATTACTGCCTTCTTTATTCTTTTCTTACTACTGGCTTCTTTGTTCTTTTTCTTATTACTTGCTTTTTTGTTCTTTTCTTATTTCTGTTTTTTGTTTGTTCTTTTTTATAACTGGCTTCTTTGTTCTTTTCTTATTTCTGTTTTTTGTTTGTTCTATTTTATAACTGATTTCTTTGTCCTTTTCCTAATACTGGCTTCTTTGTTCTTTTCTTATAACTGGTTTCTTTGTTCTTTTCTTATATTTGGCTTCTTTGTTCTTTTCCTACAAATGACTTCTTTATTCTTTTCCTATAACCGACTTCTTTGTTCTTTTCCTATTACTGGCTTCTCTGTTTTTGCTCTTCATCTCTGTGTGGGTTACATTTCGTTTTGATGTGACAGTCGATGGTCATCTAAGATATATCACGATGTACGTCCGTAGCTAGGTGTCAACAGTCTATTCTCTGATACTGAAATGTGAAAAAATACCTCTTGCCGCGCGTCTTGCGTTCGAGTGAAATCTTGGAAACCATATGCTGGACCAGACACCAAATAGTGTCACGTCCACCTTGTGTCTATCAAATATTTCTTTATAATTAATAACTCATTAATTAAACGTATAATTACAATGATACAGATATCGATAACAGATTAACACAACTGTTTAGACAGACCTAATATATCAGTTAACAGTGTCACATTTTTGAAGAGATAAATTTTGTTCATTGATTTATTGACAGTCACACTGTATTGCATCGTTAATGACTTGTCAGATGTGACAAAAGAAACGTCAAGGAGAATATGAAATGTCGCGATGGTCGATCGTCATTGCCTATTGTTCTTTGAACATATCTAGGTCATCTGAGGACGGAGCTTACTTGAGTCGGACTACCTTAATATGGTCATTTTATTGTGTCATTTAATTGCAATATCACGTGTCCAACATATTGCCATGGTACAACAAGACTTAGTATTTCTGTACCTGAGAAAGAGTAAGATTTCAAAGAGTACGCATTGAAGAAATGCATTGAAATAATCTACTAAAGAATACTTCTGTGGAATTGGCTTTCAGGATTTTAACTCTAGAATGAAAAACATTGAAGAAACCATAGTTGATATCATATCATTGTGTTAGACTTGATTTATGAATAACTAATCAGAAATGAATTTCTTTTGAAAATCTAAGAGAAAAAAAAATGACAAAGTCCAAAATATTTGATAAAAACCCCCAGCTAAATTTAAGATTTGATATTTGTCGAGCAGTGTTTTAATTTCTCACGTATGTTCGCTGTGTGTTCTCAAAGAACACGTGTTGCTCATTCGAATACCCATTCAATCATTCAATCAACTATATGCTACGTATTTGGCCCCTGTGTCTTGACGCTGTTCTGGTCTGACAGAACACATGTTGCTCACTGCTATATTTCGAATATCAAAGAACAGCTGCAGGTCATCACTATATTTCGAATATTCCATTAATCATTCAATCAACTATTTGTTTCATATTTGGTCCCTGTGCCTTGACGCTGTTTTGGTCTCGAGGAACAACTGCAGTTCATCGCTATATTTAGAATACCCCTTCAATCATTCAATCAACTATACGCTTGCCGTCATAAACAAGAGTGATGCATGGCTGTAGATATTTACCATGGCCGCTATCTTGATTTTATTTCGACTATAACTGGTGCGATATGATATCGACTATTTGTAATGTTCATTTGTATGCATTTTTGGATGGTTTTCATTAACCTAAAATTCGTGACATCTTTTGGACGTGACCTATATTCTATTTGGCGGGTGTCGTCAATGAAGCATAGGAAACTACTCTACGCCGAAGGTTTTTACAATGTTCTGTGATCCCATGGGTGGAATATCTTTATCCGGCATCCCAACATAAGGAAGAGCCTTATTGTATTATTTTCCAGCAGGGATATGCTCTGAGGATTGTGTGGATCCGCATTGTCTTATTTGTTCTCTTCCGGTGAAACCAGATAGGCTATAGGTTTCCTTCCCTTTCGTCTGTCTGTCTTTCACTCAGTTTTTCGCACTTTTTACAATCATGCTTCAAAGGAATGCTGGTGAAAATTGGTATGTAACTTCAGTATGAGTAGCTACAGATCTGGTTAGAGATTCAGGGTTTTTAGGTCAAGGTCAAGGTCACTGTTACTATTTTTAGCGGGGGACAACGGAAGGAGACATGTATTGCTTAACCAATACCTAGCATGTTTGTTATATTAGAACTTAATCAAATCTACATTGTATATATTATTTCCTATGTAGATCTAGTGCTCACATATCGCCATGTATCAACAGTTAAGATTTTATTTTGTTTCATTGGCAGAATAACAGTTTACACAGTGTAGCTGTCGTTTGTTTCACGTCATTCATAATTCCCAATATAGACTCTAACGGATATCTTAATGTTCTGGTGTCGTCATATCTAACAAGACTGGATTAATTGTATTACTGCTGAGTTGTCTGTTTGATTTCTTGCCTAACTCTACTTTATTCATTTCCGGAACAAGCAATACGTTCCATTTATGCATTATAGCTGACAGTCTTTGGGACGCCATGTTTGTTGACGGTAGAAGTGTAGACGGGGTTTCTATTACATGAATGCGGTCAATCCTCTACACACAAGGAGCCATTTGATTTCTCCAATACTCCCATGATTTTGCGGCCGTGTTGGATTAGTTTTTCTGACTCCCGCCGACATTTACAAGCCTTTCTACAAATTACGCCTTGTCATTTGTTGAAACGTTTCTGTAGCAATCCATCTTACTCACTACATAGCCTGATAAAAGGACAAGGCGAGAATGCAATACCGCGAATCGTTTATATGACAGATTAGATTGCCGAAATGACCAATGTCTGGTTCGTTGTTTAGGCGAAGGTGGGGCCACATTTGATCATCTGATCACTTGCAATCTTGTATGACGTCAAACATTATGTACAACTACAAGGATGTGGGTCACTGGGACGCGTTCTTAAAGATTAATTGTGGTTCTGAAAACATCAAAATGAAATTTACAAAAATACCGGGACATGTGTCATTCTTTGATAAACATTAACGTTGTGCAATATGAAAGAAAACTGGCGATCTGCTGAAACTTGTACAGCATAGAACATCTTATCAGAAAACACGAATGAGGCTAACACGCTGTATACTTAGCAATAAAATACTTATAAGAAAAAATAATAAAATAAGTAGATAAAAAAAGAAATACTCACGATCGAATTCTGGCCATCATAAATATTTATTGAGACTTTTGGCTCGTGCGATCTGATAGCGAACTTTTAGAACGTTCGTTAAATTGCGTTTTGGTACCATTTTTAGTGACTAAGAGTAAAAGTACCATAATTGCTCAGTTGTAATAATTTTAAATTGTCTTCCACTATTAACATTTTCTTTACCACACACATTTATTCATAAAAATATAATTATTACTATTTCTATTTTTTTTTTTTTATTTTCGATACATCGAAAATTAGACACATTTTCACTCAGACACATACACACATGTATACAAAGAATATGTGAGGACATCAATATCATTCTTCATCATCCATAAACATCCATCAGCAACCATCATCAGTATCATAAACGTTATCACAAAGTAAGTTTTAATTTGTTCGAAGATTTAAACAGAAATAAAAAAAAAAAAAATCTAATGTGCCGAGTTAGAAAATTATCTGCTGACAAGTTGTTAGATTTATGGAAGTATTTTAATTACTTTCCGATGGAAGGAGCTCTTCGTCAAAAACTTGTATTGTATCATTTTTTAAGGGGTATTATTCTAAGAAGTGGAAAAAAAGAATCAATTGCAATTCTTTGTGATTACATCATATGTAATGATACCTATTATCCCCGAATTCACTTACATGTATATTTGAGTGTCAATCGCAACTTTTACGTTCGGCACTTCCCTTAATTCTGAGCATCTAGAGCATCCTTTTCGTTCGGAACTTACTAAATTCCAAACGTCTATAGCACCCTTTACGCTCGGCACTCTTTTAATTTCGAGCACCTATAGCGTCCTTTGCGTTCGGAACTCTCTCAATTCCAAACGTCTATAGTACTATTTGATTCCGAGTGTCTACAGCATCCTTTACATTCGGCACTCTTTTAATTCCGGGCGAATATAGCACCTTTTACGTTCGGCACTCTCTTATTCCGAGAGTCTATAGCACCCTTTACGTTCGACACTCTGTTAATTTCGAGTGTCTATAGCGGTCTTTACGTTCGGCACCCTGTTAATTCCGAGCGTCTATAGCACCTTTTACGTTCGGCACTCTTTAAATTCCGAGCGTCTATAGCACTCTCCACTTGTGTGTAATTGTATTACCAGTCAGATGCTGAAGCGTGGGATACTTTACGTTTTGTCAATGAATCTCACGATTCAGCAAATTAATCCAACAGAAGGATTTAAGAAATAGTGCAGCAGTTTTTCTTTGCACCGTACGACAACTTTGGTGTAAGCGTTTGGGCAATTGTTCTGACGAAAATATCAATCACTGGGCATTGTACTGTGCACTAATCGGATCTACTTGACAATGATTTCCAGAATTTAATTATTTAATCTAAAGAAAAAATACTGTCTTGAATTGGTATAGACCAGATGCCCATTTGAATTTGTCTTCAATGTTCCACGTGACCTCGATTTTTAATGAAATTGAAGACAACGCTTCATGGAATTCTGGTCCTGTTGAGCTAATCAATTGGCATCGTCTTTCAAACCAAATAAATAAACTTCAGAAGATTTAGTCAATAACGTAGCTTGTTTTATGGGGCTCATGTGAACCATGTAACTACACATGTTTCTTAGCAGAACCAATCTCGTAACATGTTTCTGTGTCAAATTGTTCCATCCCAGACGCTCTGATGTGACAACGCTGTGAGAATTACTCGTTCCCATACCTTGTTGTAGGTATCAAACTGTCTAAGCTTCCTGTTCCAGTGTCGCGTGAGGAAGTTCCATGAATCTGTGCCGAATACGGGGATGATCGCAAATTAGCAGGGGTAAAAGATCGTCCAGTTAAATTGCAATATAAATAAATCTAACGCATGATGAACACAATTTAATGCAGACTCATTTTATAGTACCGGACAAAAAGATGAAAATAACATATAAAAGTCAAGAGCTAACTGCATGTACAGTAGAACGTTCCGTAGTCGAAGTTTGACAAATTTTATCAGTCTTCGTTTTCTCTCCAAAGAAAAATCCTATTTCCTGAAAATCTAACTAGTTTTCCTTCTTTTCTACTTTTACTATGATTATAAAATGGATTCCTTGTCTCTCTCTCTCTCTCTTTTTTTTCTTTTTTTGTTTGTTTGTTTGTATTTTCTGATATTTCGTGACATCAAAGAAACAAATATCTCCTTGTCTCCCGTCAGTAATACCTGAAATAAATAATCGTCTGCATCTTGTCTGAATATTACAGGGTATAATGACGGATTCCTAAAACTAGAAGCCTGTTTTACGTTTAGCGTGAAAATGCATAAGACTGACTAATGGAAATACAGCTACAGCTATTCGCCTGATCCAATTTGAAATATTGTCTGCGAGTTTTACGACCCTTTTTGCAAAACTGAATGTGATGCGTGCGTCCTGTAGCTGATGTATCTTTAAAACAGAAACAACACGTTTGGGTATACCAGCATATATGTCGTAGAGTAAATATACATGTCAACTACATTGTCAAGGAGATGCTTGATGTTGGGATATTGTAGTAAAACACTTTTGGGACTTAGACTGGATGAGCGCCGAAACCCGTATGTAACAGGCTCGTTAAAGAAGTTATGGTGCGTTTTTTTTAATTTAGGGCCGAGTTCCCATCCTACAACACGTGTTTCGGTATTCCATCATAAATACACAGGTCAATAACACCATTTTAAATTAATGTATACTGAATATGCCGAGAAAAAAGTTTGAAATGACGTCATAATGCTATTTTGTTATTTTAGAACTCTTCAATGATCCAGGGGCAAAAATGTGGAAATTCAGAACGGAAAAAAAAGAAAGAAAATAAAGAAATAATTATAATAATAATAAGCCTTTGCACAGTGTTAGCACTTAGAAACGAGGCCTCATTGCGTGTTATTCTAAGGAAAGTTTAAGTTTTTTGGTGTTTTTTTTCTTAATGAACTTCAAATACCTGAAAATGTTTGGAACCAGCGTCGCTGATGAATTCAGACTTGGCATGAATGATTTCGACTAACCTTTAAAATGTCTAAGAAATCTCTTTCCTTATTTCATCCCTCATAGTAAGTCACTAGTTTTTGTGAACATAGCAAGACACATTTACGAGGAGTAACGTCACCATGTCTTTTCAACCTCATAGTTATGATGATTTTGAGAATATAACTTAACCCGGATTTGACCTAAATTTGTATGGCGCGAGTCGTTGATGAAGCAGACGACGCCTTCTCCTATGAAACACCTGGTCCTAACTTCCTGGTACTTTTTCAAGGGTCTCCATTCATGATTATTTTGGTTTATATTTTGCCTTCGCTTTATTGATTTTGAATTAGAATGACAATTTAGTTAATATGTCTGTATTTTGGAACTAACTGATTTTTCACTTATGTATGGGTTTATGGCATAAACTAGAATTCAAGATGATGATTTTATCAAACCACAAGGGATTGGGCTGTTATTGAGTTATTGCGGCTTGTATATTCTACTCATGAACTACCTTAACCAGATATATATTCTAATGAAAGATCACATGTTGGTTATCCTCGATACATTGTCTGATACATGTCAATCAAGTATCATATAGCTATGATTTTACTTGATCCTTACTTGCGTGAACGGAATTTCCAATAAATTATCACCAAATGAATGTCTGAAGAAATTAATTAAAAAATTTATGAAATGATTGACAGCATTTGAAATTTGTATGGCGGGTGACGTCGGTAAGCAGAAGACGGGCATCTTCCGGAATACCTGGTTTTAATCTCCGTGTTCTTTTCAAGAGCCTCCATGAAATTTATATTTTTGTTCCTATTTTTCCCGAACTATGATTTTGACATAAGGTTGTTTTTTTCTGTTGTTTATATGTGAAATAATCAATACTTTATTATTTGTTAACCGATTTTGTTAGCAATACACTATTCTCTTTGTTGCTCCTCTTGAGTCTTCTTGGCTGCAGAGTGGAGCGTGTCCGTGATAAGTTTGGTTTGTTTTTGTTTAACGTCCTATTAACAGCCAGAGTCATTTAAGGACGTGCCAGGTTTTGAAGGTGGAGGAAAGCCGGAGTACCCGGAGAAAAACCACCGGCCTACAGTCAGTACCTGGCAACTGCCCCACGTAGGTTTCGAACTCGCAACCCAGAGGTGGAGGGCTAGTGTTAAAGTGTCGGGACACCTAAACCACTCGGCCGCCGCGGCCCCTGATACTTTTAGAGATAATGCAGACAGACAAACAGACAGACAGACAGACAGACAGAGTTTATCTGGCTACAAGTCAGACTCCAACCTCATATTGTAACACAATGAACGATACTGTTTATAACGATCTTAAAGTGTTCAGTGTTGCTTACGTTTACACAGAAATATTGAACCAATTAAGAACTGTTTACCTGCCTCGGGGGACGTAAGTTAATGCCAATATCAATCAAGTTTATTTGTTTTGGGAGAGTTCTAGTAACGATGCAATGACCGTTATCACGATAGACTGGCTTAAATCCTAATTCAACTATTCATGTGTAATACACATGTTCTTTATAAACTTAAATATAGCACATGCTGTAATAAAGACTATTTGTGTTAGAATGAAATCGCCATCTGTTACATCAGTGAAGTTCGGGAACGGGATATTTCTATCCCGATAAGTTCACCACTTCTTGAGGTTGTGACGTCACGGCTCGCGCGGAGTGTCCATTAGAGTTGTTTTTAATCGCTCTTAACATTCTACTTGTGAAGTCAAGTTATGCATTTCCTAAGAAGTGAGGAAGTGAAATAATAACGTTTTAAACGCGGGGGTCAGTAACTAGGACAGAAGATCGGGAGTGCTATCCATATACAGACACACATTTCATCGATTGCAAGGAAAAGTAGGACAACGGAATCTTTTTTTTTTCTCAAAAAATTCTTATTGGAATGACAGGTTTATAGGAGCTTAAATAAGGTTTTATTTCATAAGAGCTTTTATGAAAGGAGTCTTAGATTTTATTTTTTGTGAGCTTTTTAATTAAAAATTTAAGATACTTATATCACATAACTTTGAAAAATTAAAGTTTGACAGGTTTCAATTGTCAAAATGTAAAGGTCTCAATCAAAGGCTGTCAATTTAGTTTAAACAAAAATTATGCATGTATTTTTTTTACTAAATGTCGTTTTTGACTTGACTGCAAAACATCATGGTTTATGATGTTAAAAAGTTACTTAAAGCTTTGACGAGTATCTAAATGCCTCATACATGTATATCGTTTTTCTATGACTCTTCAGTGACGTTAAGGAATAAAATTTAGGAAACTCGGGAAAGTCGGGAAAGTTTAAATTGCAATAATGAAAAAATAGAAGGTTAACTGTATAAACCTAAATAATTTCATTTCGTAATTTTTGTATCCTGAATGAAACAAGTTACTATATGACTGGTGCTAATTCTCAGCCCTGATTGGAGGAACAACATCACGTGACTAGCGTGTAAATATATTTCATACCTCGAAGTGTTACAAGCCTCAAATACATTATGACGTCATGACCATTGTGACGTCACAATGCTCCGATGTCAATTTCCTGTTATTCAAGACAAAAAAAAGGAAGCAATTTCACCCTTTTGCAAGAAATAAGTTTCATATCTAATATAAAGATGAAGTGTCCCTTAATATCAAAACTGTAGATCTGTAGATGATTATTTACGGTGTGTAATCAACCTCGTGTGTCCACGATCCATTGTTCTGTTGCAAAACATATGTATCTTGATATACAAAACATAAATTCTCCGGAATGTTTCAGAAAATTTTGTCTTTCTGTCTTAACATAATTTTTACTAATATAAAGTGATATTGTAAATAGAGTAAATAGTGTAAATAGAAAAAGGGGATCGCACATTTAAAATGATCTAGATGTTCAATGTGACCTATTATTTAATATCCAGGATTACTTCCTGGTACAGGAACGTATTAAACTCGTATTTCACATCTGATTTGAAACATGCTTTATTAAATCAATATTCCACATTTTGTGTGTGTGTGTGTGATGTTACAATGTATACTACTGAACTGGAGAGCATGAACGGTGAAAAGGGGAGGACTACCTCCACGCGTGATGACATCCCAATGTGGGCAGTAAACAGGCCACGCAATATATCCTATATCACTACGCAGTTTTCACACTTCACTTTTAGAAATCGTGTCAGTGACGCGGTTAATCGGAAATGGTTTTGAATTCAACAGGGTGCAATAAATCAATATTGCGGTTTTGTAGCTGTACAATATCCTGTGTTAATTCGCAGTTTATTTCTAATCTCGTTCGTTCAGTTATGTTATTGCTATTTGTGTCTATGACGGTAATTGTTGATAAGAAGCTGTTGTAATTTGGAATCCAGTTCTGGTTACGTTCCAAAACTTATAAGTCACAGTTGATAACAGACTGTTAAATTTTGAATTCGAGTCATGTTGTTTTCCTATATTTGAAGAGAATTAGTCAATTATGAGCTGTTAAATTTTAAAAATGTGACGTAATCTTGATTTGACCGATATTTACATGATGGGTTTCACCTGGTCTTGTAATTGTTTAAAACTATTTTTGAATATCATTATTATTGTTTTTTGGTATAATAAGGGGATTATGTCCCTGGTTCCGGGTTAATATGGAGATGTATTTATCCGAAGGAGACATATTTTCTGAGGGCGCGCATTTTGTATGTAAGATAATATTGATGAACATGGCTCGTTTGATTTAAACATATTTTATTTGCATATTGGATTTTATACACAAATAGATTGGGCACAAGTTTTCAAACTTATACTAAGCCGGTTCGTGACTTGTTTAATATTCCTACATATAGAAATAGGGATACTAATTAGTGTTTGATCTATATTTATCGAAAACCACAACATTCCGACTAATATAAGGTATATTAAATATGCATATCAGAATTGCGGCATCACGAAGCATGATATTTTGAGAGTAAAAACATTTTGTACATATATATTGTTATACGGTTGCTTAAAATGCTAAAATAAAACTGTATACGCGGAAATGGCTTTTGCAGGATATGAATATGATTTTTGATGATTTCAAACAGTTGTATGCAAGATATTAAAACAATATTTTAATGTTTCTTTTTTAGCGTTATACACAGAAAATGGAACGTTCATATCAGCCCAGTTTGAAGATTTATTGTTCCATAAATCTGTTTAATAAAACCGCAAAAGAGCCATTAAGCTCCTAACATAAACTATGCATTCGTAGCTATCAAAACTTAAGTGAGTTTTGCAATGCAGCTGTAGTACAAATTTTGGCGTAAATCTCAATTAAACAGAAATCCATTGAAATTATATAAATGTTCTACACAAACAAAAAAACGCAGAATAGTATTTAAGCTTTGGATGGTAATAAAAGCATTAAAGTATTGATTTCATAAAATAAAGTATACATTTCAATTTACCAACATGTTCGATTGTTAATGGCTTTTTGTTGTTTGAAATAGATTGCATCCGGGGATGTTTCGATAAGGAAAAATACATATTGGATCACACTTGGTTAGCGTAACTTGGCCATTCCAGCCGTCGCCTCTTGCTATCCCCTCCAATAACACGTATCTCTCGACTCCGAGACACCATATATATATATAGAGCACAGACATATCACATATACTTTGAAATGTAAAATTTGTTATCAAAGGGCTCACGAATAAAATGAATGATGTATTGTGTTTTGTTGTTTTATGTTGATGGGGAGTTTCCGTCGGCCAGTCTGTGACGGCGTGCGATCCAATCTTTAAATATAAACACAAGCTGTCAGAAAACCGACATTTTGAGTATGGATGCGTTTTCAGGGGATGTCGCCATTGTTCCTGTTTTAGGGACCAACCAACCAATTGTTTTTTCCCCCATAGACTTTAGTGTTAACGTTTTGTATATCATTAAAATTCTTGAATTCAATATGGCAATTATGGTTTATAACAAAAGTTTAGGGTCTCATATAACACGTAGTCAAGAAAAAAAAGTTGGGTCCTTCAGCTAAATTTTTTCCAGGGTAGCCATTTTGAAAATGGGTGAATTTCGCAGTAAAAATTCTCAAAATCTGAAATGTTTACCTGTTAATTAGTATTACCTGAACTTTTGGGAAAAAATTCTATCGGACTTACGAAATTTATATCAACATTTCTTATGGATAGTTACCTATCAGGCTACATATCTATTTTGTTACTTCATAATATACTGGCCAATCAGTGGCTGCCAGACATTTTATCCCTGGCTCAACTTTCTATATACACAGGGGATGTTTCAAAAGTCTATTTTTTCAATTGGTTGGTTGTTCCCTTTTACGGAGTTAGAGCAATTGATCTTTGAGTCCTTTCCGTGACCTTATTAAATGGATCATAACCACTCGTTTAATTCTTTTTGCAGAGTTAGGCAATTCTTTTAAAACAAGCTGCACGTTTACTGACGTCATAATGAATACTATGAATGCTTGTTTAATCAATAACAATTTTACAGAAAATGTTCGTTTGTTTTTTAAGATGAAAAATAATTGCAATGGCTACACAATTTCGCTGCAGTGTTAAAGTAGATTACTGTCTTTTTTGGCGCTTAGCACATTCACGTGTGATTTGAGTCGACTCTACCGATGTTGTGCAACAGGCATCATCTATCCGACTGTTTATTTTTCATCGAAAACCTCTCCATATTTCTAAAAATAATAATCTGTGTGAATAGGGTAGTGATTAAAACTAAACCATATATGTTCCTGTTGGAGGAATTATAGTTTGATAAAATAAATTGATTGATTAATTAATTAAACTCAATTAAACTGTCTAAATATAAATGCCTATAATATGAGGAGCCGCACTGTTTTTTTTATAGTTAAGTTAATATAACATTTCAAAACAGAAAACATTTCACGTCAAAATAACAAGTTTATAATCTCGTTCTTCTTTTATTTTCTTATCGGATATTTCTAATTTAGACGGGAACAAAAACAAAAAAAAATTGTCGAAAGTAATCCCCCTCTTCCCCCGTAATCAAGAAAAATTGTTGTAGGACTACTGTTGAATTTAGCAATTAAATTGATTTAAATTCAAAACCTGAGCAGGCCACGGTTTCTTCCGTAACTTATTGTGTTCATAACAAAGCATTACATGATAATTTAAAGGAAACTTCTTTTAAGAATCATCCTTCAATTCTGTAATACTTTCCTATCATGGGAATTTTTAAGTTAAGAAATTTCCGAAAGTTAAGAAATATGGATGAAACTGGTTCCAGGTACATTTGTAAATCGAATTGAAATATACGGTGTATGACAAAGATATTGTATGTGTTTGCTGATTATAACTGTCCTAAAAACGGTTTTAAAAAATTAATAAAAAATCAGTTATTGAAATATAAAATATTCAATACATTTTATTATTTACATGATATTCTACCAAGCCCTATGATGATATCGTTTGATGATAAAATTAATATGATGACTATCAGTTACAAATAGGCCGATCACGTAAACTTTATTTGTATATTCAGCAAACGAGATCACCAGTACACAATAAAGCTATTTATCAACCAAACGATTGAAAACGTAGCTGACTAGCTCAGACGTTGTAGCACAGAATGTGTACATTGTCAATACAGCGCTGTGACAGCTCGTCTAATCCATTGATTTCAACGTGCGTTACAGATTTCATTTGACCTGGACACTGTTTAATGTATATTAAGCATACTTTGTGGCCATACAATCTGTTAATGTAATAAATAAAGCTTTAAATATGGATATGTTCTCGCCCGTCAGAAAATGAACATGTTTACGCCATTTTGTAAATCTAAGAGCACGGAAGATCACAGGTGATTACAGGTAAAACTTGTTTTAGAAATCATAATTAACATAATTGCTGTCTGTTGTTAGGTTGGGATCAATTCACTTTCCCCGATGGCATCTGTTTACGCTAGGCGTATCAATATAATATGCCGGGTTTGAGGATAAACGGGAGCTATTTGTGGTCATTTGTTAATCGTTTTGTGAAATCTGCGTACATAATTGATACCTGTTATATACTTTGCCACGTGTTTTTGTTTACGGAGATATGAGACACAATAGGTGACGTAATATGCTACGTCAACAAAACATTCGATCCTTATATATATATATATATCTGTTGAATAGACGTATCTTGTTATTCACACATACGGCTTGTTTGTTTGCTGGGTTTATCGCCCCATGAACAGCCGGTGTTATTTTGAGGCGGGTATCCATGCAGTAGTTGGTGACTACCTCACGGAACCACTTACGCGAGACCCGTCATTTGTGATCCAGAGCAATTAGAGAAATTGTCCTGCCCAAGGACACAACTACGACAGCACAAACCGGTCCGTTTTCCAGCTTTCCGAGATTAACGGGTTCATCATCCGCTATTACGGTCTTTCAATGGACAAGAGGTTCCCGAGAAACACAAACCGACACGTATATTCTTCAGCTGAGGTTACGTGGCCAGCGCCCTTTCACACATACGGATTAAATGCCAACCACTCTTGATTATCCGAATGTCACACCGTTAAAGAATTGGTCTCCTGCTATCCGCGCGGTCTCGAATAAGATAGGAACTTGTCATTACTTCGCTGAGGAAATGTCGGAGACTTTTTATTGCCACATATAGACTAAAACACAAAGAAATTGATCCGTTCATTGGCCATATACACATGTAATGTGGTGTTATTGGTCACAGAGCCACTCATACGCCATGTTATGTTAGTATAAACATGTAATATGGTGTTATTGGCTTCAATGCCACTCATACGCCTTGCTATACCATTATATGAGAATTCTGTAATTATGCACATTCATATTGAGGTTGCCGAGTGGTTAAGGTGTCCCGACACTTTACCACTAGCCCTCCACCTCTGGGTTACGAGTTCGAAACCTACACGGGGCAGTTGCCAGGTACTGACCGTAGGCCGGTTGTTTTTCTCCGGGTACTCCGGCTTTCCTTCACCTCCAAAACCTGTCACGTCCTTAAATGACACTGGCTGTTAATAGGACGTTAAACAAAATAAACCAAACATTGAGGTATTTAGTCGATGGAACATATTAACGATTTCAATGAAAGAGCGAAAGAACAAAAATTTATTTAAACTGAATCAGTTAACTGCCCCATTTGTGTATACGTAGATCGAAGGAACATTTTAATCGTGACAGATTTTTTTTCAATATCTGGAAAAAAGGGGAATGTTTAAATTCTAAATGACATTCGTCTCTTCGATTAAAACAAAAGAACATTAAAACTCCTAAAATCTCTACAATAAAGATCGTGTATATATTGTACATTTTATTGTCTACCAGTTGTTGCACAAGCCTCCGACTCAAAGTGTTATCGACCCAAAACAATGTCTTTTAATATTATTGTCATCGTTGAATATTGTTTTATTGGAATGCTAGAAGTTGATCTTTGGTATGTAACAAATCACTAATTCGCATTTATTTTATCAGAGGTGATACAAAATATGCTAATCACTCAGGATTAAGGAATTGATAGATAACACCGGCGCCAGGAAACGCAAAAGCGGAGACTGAAACAGAAACGATAAAATCATAACATTAATGACGATTTAACGAGCATGAAAATAATCTCATTTGTTACTTAGATTCCATTTGGGATCTATTCATACCCCTAACAAACAAATCTTCCCATGACGGTAAATAAAAAAAAGTTTGTTGTTAAAGATTTGTATGCAAATCATGCATCACGGTCAACACGAAATATTCCCATCGGACCTTAGGCTTTCTTAACTAGTATGTGAACAGAGGGTATTCATGTATGTAGGTATGTAGGTATATATGTAGGTAGGTAGGTAGGTAGGTAGGTGGCTGGGTGGGTAAGGTAGTTAAGTAGGTAAGTTGGGTGGGTGGATGGGTGAGTGGGTAGGTAAGGTAAGGTAAGGTGGGTGGGTAGGTAGGTAGGTAAGGTAGGTAGGTGGTAGGTGGCTGGATGGGTAAGGTAGGTAAGTAGGTAAGTTGGGTGGGTGAGTGGGTAGGTAAGGTAAGGTAAGCTGGATGGGTGGGTGGGTGGGTAGGTGGTAGGTAAGTATGTAAGTAAGTAGGTAAGTTGGGTGGGTGGGTAGGTAAGGTAAGGTAGGTAAGTAGGTAAGTTGGGTGGGTGGGTAGGTAGGTAGGTGGTAGGTATGTATGTATGTATGTAGGTAGGTAGGTGGGTGGGTGGGTAGGTAGGTATGTAGGTAGGTATGTGTCGCTATATATCTTTACCGTCATAGTTTGTTATGTGTTGTGTAAGCTCAGTCAATCAGTCGTGTATTGGTCACTAAGCAAACTGTTTGTTGTCACAAACACCTGCTTCTCTGGCTGCAAACGTGGGCAGAAGATACAGGGAGCAATGATCGGTATCATTCCAAAAACAAATTCTGAGATTTGTCGTCTTTAAATGTCCTGACGTTACAAAAGGTACAGTAAACATCTTAATCTCTGCGAGGGACATTTATTTATGATGTATTTTAGTCCTCCCGGATGCAATTATTCTCCAATCACTTTATTTGGAAGGAGGGAAGTTCCAGAAATGCTCCGAGGGAAAGGAACGATCTCGTGAAAATTGGATCGTGATGGAATAAACTAAAATATCTATAACGATATGATGGAAACACAAAAGAAGTTTAAGAGTAGTTGCTTTTGCATTTTCTTATGTTTATTACATAAAACAAGTGTTGTTCCCGTAAAATGGTCTATTTCAACCTTTAGGTTGTTAGTTGATCAAGAGAAGACAGTATATACAGCGCTGAGAGTACAAAAAACAAACAAACAAAAACAAACAAACAAACAAACAAAACAAACAAACAAACAAACAAAAGCAAAAACAAACAAACAAACAAACAAAACAAACAAACAAACGAACAAACAAACAAAACAAAAACAAAACATTCCGTCACAATTTATGTTTGGGGCGATCGAATCTGTAAGTTAATCGTCCCAGAACATTCAGACATGGTGATTACTGTCGGAATTAAGATTCTGGGTTTGATGTTCTCACAAATATTGTTTCACACATTTTCTCTTAGAATTCACGTGTGGCACATTAATTCTTCACAGCTTTAATTTGTTTAAAGGATTGAGTATCAAAATGCGGATCTATACCAGCTCCGGGGCATAAAGTTGGTTATCCCATGCATGATTTCAATAATTAATCCCCAATCAAACTCTTGGGCTGGTTTGATCTCTCTCCATTTTTGTTTTTGCTTCTTCGTCAGTCTCCGAAACTCACTGTGGGATTTTAATCTTATAGGTGACCTGCATAAGCAGTAAACTATGACGTCATTCAAATGGCCGTCGTTCCCTGCTCTCTGCTTGGTCGAAACGTAAGTTTGTGAACTCTAGTGCACTACGGTGTGAAATCCAGTGTACTACAGTGTTAACTTCAGTTTACTACGGTGTGAACTCTAGTGTACTACGATGTGAACTCCAGTGCACTACGATGTAAACTCTAGTGTACTACGATGTTAACTCTAGTGTACTACGGTGTAAACTCCAGTGCACTACGATGTAAACTCTAGTGTACTACGATGTAAACTCTAGTGTACTACGATGTTAACTCTAGTGTACTACGGTGTAAACTCCAGTGCACTACGATGTAAACTCTAGTGTACTACGATGTTAACTCTAGTGTACTACGATGTTAACTCTAGTGTACTACGGTGTAAACTCTAGTGTACTACGATGCGAGCTCTAGTGTATTACGATGTGAACTCTAGTTTACTACGATGTGAACTCTAGTTTACTACGTTGTGAACTCTAGTGTATTACGATGTGAACTCTAGTTTACTACGATGTGAACTCTAGTTTACTACGATGTGAACTACAGTGCACTACGGTGTGAACTCCAGTTTACTACGGTGTGAACTCCAGTTTACTACGATGTGAACTACAGTTTACTACGGTGTGAACTCCAGTTTACTACGGTGTGAACTCCAGTTTACTACGATGTGAACTACAGTTTACTACGGTGTGAACTCCAGTGCACTACGATGTGAACTCCAGTTTACTACGGTGTGAACTACAGTGTACTACGGTGTGAACTCCAGTTTACTACGGTGTGAACTCCAGTGCACAAGCAAGTGAACTAGACCTGACATCTCCTGTGTATTCCACTGCACTAGACTAATAGGTTTAGTTTACTCCAAATTGAATTTATATTGCTATACTGATATTTTCTGTTGAAATTTCCGATTTTCTAGTTTCGAATAAATAAACGTTTCTGTGTGACGTATATATACCAAACAGAAGGACCATGTCAGATATCATTATATCTACCTTAAGTTTATAACTATAGAATGTATTCACAAAAAGGTAATACTACGTCCTAACAACATGTTTTGTGTGGTTGTTTTGAATAACTTCATCTTTATGAAATGCTATCTCCTATACGTATTTTGTGTGGTAGTTTTGAATGACTCTGACTTCTTAAAATGCTATCTCCAATAAGTTTGTGTGTGTGATAATTTTGAATGACACCGCCTTTTTGTAACTTCTGGAAGCAGCAGACACCACTTGATGAAATGGACAACGGCTGCCTGATAGAAAATATTGGCTATATATATGCGCCTGCAGGTTTTGAACGAGTGTAATGGATGAGAGATCGATACCAGTAAATGAAAAATGGTTTCAGGACCAAGTGGTCAATTTATATTTACGTAAATGGTCAACCGGGATTCCATGGAGTACAATAGGGTGATTTGTATGGCCAGGGCAGCCATTTTATCATTGCTGGGGCCGGTCAAGGGATTAAGTAGGGCTCTGGAGTATTGTATTACATCGGTCATTTTATTTATCATTATTTTAGTACGAAAGGACTTTAACAGATTTTATAAGGAAAGCTACTTCTTTATCGGGTTTTATCGCAAGGTCATTTAAATTTATTTTGCAATGGTTACTGTTTCATTTTTCATTTTCGTGGGGTCATATTTTAACGAAAAATAAGTATTTAAGAGGTTATATGTATCACAGTAACAAATTGTCATTGAAGCTATAAGATAAATTGATAAATATGTTAAAAACAAAAATTACACTATTGCAATGATAATTTGCGGTATTAGTTGAAGCACGAACTGGGCATGCATAAAAAAATCACTAATATATTTACAGTATTGCAATGTCAACGAATCTAAACTAAGATTATCTATAATGCAGTCGTATTTCAGTGGTCATTCAAAATCAATCAAAGTCATTTCGAGTAAAATGGACTAAACTGGGAATCTTCGGATGGTTACAGTAACAACACTATTTTCTTTCCTATTTTTCTCTTCTGCATGAAGTAAACTTACATGCATATACAATGTAGTTCAAATACTACAAATATTCTATACCAGCGCATAGAAATATAAAGCTAGTGTTTCATGGAAGAATTTTGTATTGTAAATGTGTATAGTAAAACTTGAATTTAACAAAACTTCCATATAATAAACTTCGATATAATAAAATTCATTGAAACAAGCTTCGATATAATCAAACTTTGATGTAGCCAAACTTGTAAAACTTCGATATAACCAAACTTCCATATAATCAAACTTCGATGTCACCAAATTCGATATAATCAAATCAATGTAAACAAAGTTCGATATAACCCAACTTCGAGATAACCAAAACTTCGATATAATCAATTATCTTCACCCTTCAATCTTCATTCGTCATCACGCCGGAAAGCAAAACAACCAATGTTTTAACGGAATCTTTTCCTTTATTGATCCACTTGTTTACATATATGTACACGCTCTAACTGTCCTGTCATATCCTGAAATGCGGCCGTACCATAAAGACAGCCGTGCAATAACACTATTGTGATTTCAACAATAGATGACGTCACACGATTATCCTTTGTGCTTGTTTTGGGCTTGACATCCTCAAAACAACGTGTCATATTGTTTGTACAACGTTTTATTATATTAGGAATATTTCTTAACTTGACAAGTACAGAATCTTACGGGAGTGTCCATCTTAAAATGAATTTACCTTAAAGGGGAGTGTCCATTTTATAATGAAATTACCAGACCAATTCAATAAATAGCTATGGCACTTGCCTAGAGGTTCATATCAGACCAAATCCCTGAATAGATCCCTCATGCCATGGACATTTTGACAATGATCCTCTTTGTTAACTGTGCTATGACATATTTATTTTGAAATCCTGGACCTAATAATTTATATATTTTTGGATTTGAATTACCACTTACTTCATGGCATGTTTACTGGAACTTGTCATATTTTGGTCGGCATTGATTTGTCAAACGCAATTTTACTCATTCTAAACAGATAATGTTCAATCATGTCATACAACAATTTTGATCTACAATATACAATGTATATACTTAAATTAGTATCGTACAGTAGTCCCTTTATACAGAGAAGTGGTATTTGTCAAAGTGTCAATCAATGTCATTGCTCTCATGGCCGTTATGACGTCATAGTTTTGTCGAAATATAGGGTATTCAAAACTGTTAAAAGTTTAATTGATTTAAAATAGACGAAGAACAAGAAGCTATTAATTAAGACTAATTAAGACTAATTTAAAAGGGCCGTTTAGACTATCACTTGACAGCGCTCGACCTTATTCTTTCTCATTTTGAACAAACTGCCTTTTCATCTCATATTTATTTCTTAGTCGTTATAAAAAACTTATGATTTAGGAAAATATCAAAACATTAGAAGTATATTAGATTGCATAGAAATTATTGATGTGGACCGGCATGTCCATATTTGGGATTACCGAGCCAGTCAATTCACCAGCTCGTATAAATATACATATGGAATTACCGAACCGTTACACGCGCAGGTCCCTATATGGAATTACTGAACCGTAACACGAGCAGGTCCATATACGGATTACCGAATCATTACACGAGCAGGTCCAACTATGGAATTACCGAATTATTTCACCAGTACGCCCATATATGGAATGACGGAATCAGTTCACGAGAACGACCATATTTGGAATTACAGAAGCAGTATTGACTATATATACGACTTGAATAATCTGGTACATGTCTGCGATTGAGATCTGTCTCAGAGTACTGTGAATCCTGGTTATAACCCCATACTTATCTCATATACTGCACGTGGGTCTATATTTAGTAGTGATGACTGTACGAATGGTATATCTCAATGCACTGATATACCTATTGTGCCGTAGGTCTACATTTGGTAGTGTTGACTTAGTGAAAGGTTTATCTTAATGCACTAATACACTAATACATATTGTACCGTAAGTATATATTTAGTAGTGTTGACTTAGTGAATGGTATCTAATGGCGACATTCTATTTATCCGTCACTAAATTGTTTTCTTATCGGCTGTTTACTAGCATTTGATAACAGATCAATGCTTTTACTTGCATTCATATACATTTTGTTTTGAATGAAGGAAAAATGCGTTTGAATTCCCCTCTTATCGTGTAAATGACGTCAGTATGCTCAAGCCAAATTTTCCTAAAGAAATAATACAGTTCCTCTTTGTCATCGTAAACGACACCCTCATAAAATAGATTTAACACAATTTTATCTTATTCATCATACTGTGAGATACACTTCTACAGCTCTGGACATACTGGGCAACTAAACTCCCTGTTGGTTCTCATGTATGCATCATTAGACAAGAATTAAAACCAATTGTGTATGCTTTTTAAAGTCTTGATGACAAATGATTCTAACCGCAATTCTGCGTTCTTTGGTCTTTTCGTATCATCAATCAACTTTCTTGCCTCGTCGCTATCAAATGAACTGAACCAGATTTTAAATACCGATTCTAAGTCCATCCATCATCAAATCCATTGCTATTATACTTAATCCTGGTACAGGTCGTACCAAAAAATATCTTTCTCTGAGTGATTTCATTTTTTGTTTGTTTTTTGTTTGTTTTGTGCTTCTCAAATAGTCTGTCTTTCTCCCTTCAATCTTCTAACGTTCCGTCTGTTTTAAATACCCCCTTCTAATCCACATCCATGGCTATCTTCCTGGTGTTCCCGGTATTCCATTTCACTTCCTACACTCGCCCACACTCTCATCCCACGACTCGGCCAACGTGTTACGAAGGATCAATGATCACTTAAGCTACCTCTGTTACATGAGAGCTAAGCAGAGTCTCCCAACCTTTCTGCGGATTAGCTATGTTGTTACATCTTCATAAACAGAGCTCTGCTACACATAAAATACTGCAAAATATCTAATTATGTCAACAAAAGCTCAGACATTCAATAGCTGTAATCATATGTTGATTACAGTCGATAAACCGGTGTTAGGTACAAATGAAATATTTCAAACCGTTACTGTGGATCAGAGCCGCCGTAGGGACCTATCTCTGATACTAGTCAGACAAAACTCATTTAAATACAACTGTACGCCGGAATTAAATCCATGGGGTTTGAATTGCATGTAATACCGAATGTTTGTAATTTGTATAGAGAACTAAGGATGTTCAATTTCCTCCAATACAATGTTAAACCTAGGAGTCCTCAGCGACTGCCGTTTACAGGTTCGCCTGTGACAGTGGTAGCATATGTCTGTCTTATGACGTGCATGCTATGTAACATTTCAATGATGGCGTAAAAGTGTATCTTTATCAAAGGACATCAAAGACCAAAGAATTCTCTATTCTTGTCAGTAACACAAATCAAGACGCTAGATACATCTCAAACATCAAAATCGCTCTTTTGTGTTATTTTGGTTGTGCGTGGAAAAACAAAATAATACAAAAAGAGCGATTTTAATGTTTGAGATATATCTAGCGTCTTGATTTGTTGTCACTTATTGTTCAACGAGTCTCAGATCCTAGGTAAATAAAAGATAAGTAGTTCTTTCGCTGTGATAAATAAACAATACACAAGACCGGTTTCGAATCTACCATAGGCATGGATGAGTTGGTTGTATTTTCTGCTTGGCTGACGTTACGTTGACAGTTTTTACCGCAAAAACTTGTGGAGGCCGCGGAAAATCGTTCGCCATTGATTTAACATTCTTTGAATACTTTCCGGTTGAAAAAATCTGACGTTTTATCTACTATTTCTGGAAAGAATATTTTGAAGTCGACAAGAAATCGATAAAGTTGATTAAGCGAAGTAATGGTAGATTATTGAGGTAAATTAACAGGAATTCAGCCAATCGACACTTCCTATGGCATCGACCAGATATTGGTACGGGCTATTAGCTAAGTAGAAGATTACTTCCGGTATCTCACAGCAAACAGAGGCAGTTGAATTATGGACGGAAAATAAACAATGGTTTTTGTGCGTTTGTTGTAATCGGAGAATCTCCAGAGTAACTATATAACGAAATAAGGACATTAGATAAATAATCCATGCAAAGAGAAGGGTAAGCCTATACAACTCTCTGAATGTCATTGGGTTCGCCCTGCTCAACCATCTACAGGCTGGAAGAGGCATCTAAATTGATATCAGTAGAATAAATTTTACTTGTAAGAGGAACCATGGTATGCAATATTGTCTTGAGAGACAGTGAGGAAACTGTACTCACAGCGTGTGTTCCCGTCACCGGTATAGTGAATTAGTGAGGTATATGAATATATACATATTTATTAGATTATTTCATTTTCATCTGTCATCCATGTCTACCAGTCGACTTCTGTGCACCAGCGCTGTTTATATAATAAGGATTCCTGTCCGGGTTTAATCCTGTCCCTAATTGGCAAAAAGGGATTCTTAAGATTCCAGATAATAGTCGGTGAAAAATCTTGGCGAATAGGATTATTGACATTCGAATAAACCTATCGTTGATTGGTCAAAATATAATCTTGACATTCGAGTTGACCTTTTTCCTGTTTTTGATTGGTGAAAAGGGATTCTTGACATTCGAGCTAACCCTGTCTTTGATTGGTGAAAAGGGATTCTTGACATTCGAGCTAACCCTGTTTTTGATTGGTCAATAGGGATTTTTGACATTCGAATTAATCCTGTCGTTGATTAGTCAATGGGGATACTTGGCATTCGAGCTAATCCTGTGTTTGATTGGTCAAAAGGGATTCGTGACATCCTAGCTAACTCTGTCCGTGATTGGTCAATGTGGTGTTCTTCAAATAAAATCACCCCTCAAACTGACTCTCGGGTCAATAAACATGCAAGCTCTATATATTCCTCGACTAAATGATCGCATCTCCTGTGAATGCGATGTTTAACAATTTGTATTTACTTACCCGACGGTCTTTCTTGCAATCAGTGTCATCGACATGATTGATTCAAATGAATTGTTTGTGTAAGAACCGTAATGAATCTACATATAAAATTTGATTGGATACTATTTAATTATAGACCAATCAGTAGGACTCACTTTGGTTTCCATGGTAACCGATTGAAAGTAGAAGTGAGCTTCCCACCGCTCAATATTCAGTTGTATTTATATCAAGTTTCGTAGACTTCGCCAAAAGATATCTAGAAAAATGTCGGAAACCTCTTTTACACACCAAAGCATTTATCTATACAATGATAATCAATTAATAATTTCTGCAATATATTGTATCATTAGAATACAAATTAGCTTGCTATGCCAGTTTCATTTGACAGATGTTTAAAACTCTTACCATACTCTTCTTATTTTCTGTTATTTTCGTTTTGACAATGTGCCTTCTAAGAGATCTTAACCTCAATCATGTAATTTCAAAATCATTTCAAAAACAGGCTACGAGGTTAACATCTAAGTTCCGTTTTTATTTCATTTTTATTTTTTTATTTATTTATGTATTTTATTATAATTACTATTTTTTTTTATTTTTTTTGTTTTTTTTTTTGTGTGTGGGTTTTTTTTGTTTTTGTTTTTATTTTTGTCTCGAATGATGGCCTTAGCTGCTAGCTTCTCTAATTATTTTCTTGCCCCATTGATTTTCTTTGTTTAAATCAATTACGTGATTTTTCAGAACTCTTTGCTCTAAATCCTGATGGCATCTCGTTGAAATCACGTCACGTGCTCTCTTCTGATTATGACCGAAATCGATAAAAATGGTCGAGAGCGTTGTTAATGAGATTCAATCGGAGCAAGGTTAAGTTGTCCCCTCCTATAGTTTCTGTTTTACAACAACGACAAAATGCCACAAACTTCCCTTCACTAACAACTTGGGTTGTACTCCGCGTTAATTGTCGATGGAGCGTCTATATTGAGGAGATCTCGAGAGGGGCGATAATTGTATAGTCGTGCTAAATACACAGAATTAATTCTAAGCAGAAGCAGCTTTCGTAACCTTTCGTACATAAAATACGCCCTATTTTACGTGTGCCTGCGAGGTCTACTACATTGTACAACTGTGTCATTCTGAACTTCTCTAGAAAAGTATTTATGGACACGGCTAGGTAAGCTAAAAGTTTGCCCAAGAAGAACGACAAAGCTCTATGGTGCAGTTTAATTGATTTAGGCTCAAATGTATCCTAGCCTCAAAATTGATTCGAAATGTGCGTTGTGTGTCTTTTATCTAATCATTTTACAAAGCATTTCCTCCCTTTTGAATACTTTCTGAATAATTGAGAAAATTCCTACCAAAATAATTTATATTTCTTCCCCTTGGATATGACGTATCTTACAATCATTGTTGTCTAAATGTGTAGGATATCTTATTTCAATACCAACTTAAACGAAACTGCTAAAAATTATGCATTAACCGCCGGCTTACTCCGACTTCTGGGACACCTCTTTATAAACAACTGTTGTATTCTAACAGAACGGCATACTTATTTTTTTTTCAAAATTTTATATATATCAGATTTATTGATGTCTTCGACAAGTTGATCAAAACTAAATACATTGTCTGACAAAATCCACATGGTACTTCTTAATACCTGAACCAGTTATTGCACCAGTAGCATCAGTAACATCTTCTGTGGATCTTTGAGCACAATATACATTGTATATTCATATATGAAATTTATAGTAAATAGTGTCCTTGTGATGGATATACATAAAATTAAATAAAATCACAAACCAAAAAAAAAAAAAAAAAAAATCACAAGCGCTTTCGTTTACTTTCAGAGCAAGCTCTTCAGGTGATATGAAAGGTTCATATCAGCTAAAGAGCTTGCCCTGAATGTAAGCGAAAGAGCTTATGATTTTCTGGTTTGTATTTTTATCTACACTTTTTATTTACGTTAAAGAAGCCTGAGAGGGCAGAAAGGCCTAGCGGCAAAGTCTTGTTTTTTGTGTTATTTTTTTATGCATTCACCTTCGCAAGGACAGATTTCTTTTTCTTATATATATACGCAATCTATGACATGTCTCTCCAGATCGGATATTCGTTTATGACGCTCCTAGAAAAAACAGCTGTTTCCCCTTGTGTCACCACGCTATTTAACTCAGTATACACGATAAATGCTATCGATCCCCATCTGTTTCTATGACTTGTGGCCATTCACCAAAAGACCCGTTTTATTATACACTTAAGGTGTGAACGTTAGACTCGGTTACCAGCCATGCTAAACAATTAATGAGTTGTAATATTTCTAACGAATTATCGCATTGTCGTCCTTGCTGTGTGTACGGATGAATTTGATTCCTTTTACCTAGCATCAAAAAATAAAACGCTGAAGAAAAGTTTGCGGAAGGCGAATTTGATGAGGATTGTGATATTTGAGCTTTAACAGACATGTACATATCACATGAACTCTTACTGGCTGGCGCGTGGTGTCATCATGCACTCGCGAGAGTTGCTGTGAGCCTCGTTGGTTTTATCTACATTATCAGATAGAAGCTCGTCAAGGTAAATACTCCATTTAATCTATATACCTCTGTGTGCCGCGGGTCACGTGACAGGTGATCCCAGTTTAATATTGAATTGATCGGCAGATACCACGCTTTCAAAGATCTGTCGCCGCGTGCTGTCATTCTCGTGTTCTTCGGTATCCATCCGCTGTGTTTTCTGATAGTCCCATTTTTCATCCGGAATAGGCAAACTGGATGGGATAGACGGGCCTGTCTTCCAATATCAAATAGCTGAGAGTTACAACGTCATGGGTCCTTCGTCTTCTGAGACCACGGAGATACAAAGCCATGGGTCCATCGTCTTCTGAGCAATAGATGAATAACCTGTGTTGTCAGTATAACATCTGATTCTCGAAGAATGGTTTCATAAATATTCATTAGCCTTTAGATATTTTCCAATCTTGGACAGCACACAAAATCGTATAATTGTTCCTGATGAATTCATTTCTCTTGACAACAGATTTATCACGAAGGGATTAGCATCCGAGGTTATAGTTCCATGGTGATATTGTGTTTTTACTAGCAAACCTGAGCTACAACGTCGCCATATTCAGAGTCGCCATGGCAACGTGTTGTGTCCGAGGAAAGTCTTCAGAGACAACCGGTTAGTTCGTGTGAGTGTGGATTTAATCATAAGTTTGTTCAGTGCGAAAGAGGATTAACGAAATATTGAGAAAAAATCAAATAACAGATGGAGTGAACATTTATAATTTCATAACAAATTGTTTAGAAATGTTTTGAAATTCAATAATGTAGAATAGTGTCTTTCCTGGAATTTATATGCACAAGTTGGTGTTTACGATTGGATGTTAAAGGGAGATTTGACAGGATGATGACAGGATTGGTAGCGAAATTCTCTTGCGTTTTACGTGGTGTTCGTGGATAATACAATATAAACTACATGCGCTGTGGGCTGTAAAAATGTGTAAGTATTCTGTTAAATTTTATGATTATATGTATTCGTTAGAAATAATTTAAACTAAAACGTTATCTACTCCACATAAACTAAATTATAAAAAGTCTCTTACCGCGTGACTTTGTTTACGTTGTGAATGTATGTTTCACTGAAAACGCCAATATTAAAACTGTACCTAAAACAGCTTTCGCTCCTGTATCTTATTATGAAAGTTTATATTTCGTCTCATCTATCTTAATGGATTAAATTTCAAATCAAATTGCAAAAATGCAACATTCCTTTCATTTCATTTTATGAAAATAGACTGTTGTTTCGACCACTGCACTACGACCTGGGTGTCGATTGAAAAATACTTGCTGAAAACATACTACAAACTGAACATTAAACAGAAACTCATGCTTTCGCTTTTGTATCTAATTATCAAAGTTTATCTTGCGTCTCATCTATCTTAATGGATTAAATTTCAAATCAAATTGCAAAAATACAACATCCCTCTCTTTCACTATATGAAAATAGACTGTTTCGACCACTGCACTACGACCTGCGTCTAGATTGAAAAAGAATTGCTGAAAACATACTACAAATAATTAAAAAAAAAATGTTTAAGACTGCTTGCACGTTAGAGAATCTAAAATCATAACGAAATTCCAAATAAAAAACAAGTTTATTTGCTTATGTTGTTTTCATTATGAAACAAAAACAAACAAACAAAACCAAACATACAAAAATAACCGCATATACATTTGCTACTTTCAAAAGCATTGGTAAACATATGTCAATATGAAATGCTTTGGTGATGAACACAGGGTCGAGTTTTATTTTGAAATTTAGCATAGATGTTTTAGCATTAATGATTTAAGATCTATCTAATTTTGAGTTCTCATTACTCAAAGCGATGTCGTTAGGATTTTAATTAGGGGCCTCTATACATGTTTCTCAGACGTCGTGTGTAGATAATGGTCAGATATACTATCAAATGTACGCGTGTAGTGAAGATGAATGTGAAGTGTTCTGTTATTATCACGTTAGCTTACACTATGGGTGGCGGGATCGATACGAACGGTCAGCTACACCATGTTAACAAAGGATAGTAACCATGTCCCAGGCGTGACTCGACCAATCTACATTTATAATGGTCCAACCTGCTAATTGGTGGCATTGCCCGCTGTTCCTCGCTTCCGGATGTCATTGGGAATCGGATTAATTATCCAATTAGAATGTCGTTAAATGAGGCATCGCGTGTGATCCTTGACATCGTGGCTCATAATCTTCTGTTGGTGAAACAAGGATATAACGCGATGAGTCTTTAATCTTATCTTTGGGGGTAATTTAGAGAAAAAAATGCTTGAAAAGTAGCAATTAATTAGCAATAAAAATAATAATTGATCAGTTGTAAAAACCATAGCAAAATTAATCAGATAACATGTTTTAAGTGCAAGTTAATTTTTCATCTGCCGAAATGTCATCCAGATAAAATGTTAAGCACTTCGTATTGACATGACTAGAAAGAATTTCTTGTTAGCTCATTCGGTAGTGTGTCAATCATCTGAACCCGAAGATCCGGATATCCTATCCCTACCGGAAGCATTGAAACACTAATTGCTTCTTTTACAGAAAAAAAATGGGTTTTGAATTAATAAGAAAAAATGGCGTTTTCAGAAAATTGATCGACGTCCTATCATTCTGATATCATTTATTAAGTAAAGAAAAAATGTTGTTTTTTGTCATGAGGTATGCTTTCCACTATTTCGTAAACAATTTCATATGTAGTTGTTACATTTCATAACTACATCACCATTTCATCCCACAATTCATTAAACAAAATTCATCTAAAGCAAGCTCGCCTATATATGGTAGTATATTATATTCTCTAGCAGCTTGAAGTTGTAATTAATGTCTAATTACTATAACAGCTCAAATGTGTGGACTAAGTTTCCGTAATTGTGTTGCTTTAAGGTAAAATTCTTGCTCAGAAATGCCACGAATCATGGGAATGGTGATATTCTGTCATTCTCTACATTACCTGTCATCCTGTGTGATAAATATTGTTGAGTAGGAGGGCAAGCGGTTTTACCATCTTCCCAACGTAGTCATGCTGATCAAGTCCTGTTCCAATATCTATTTTGATGTGAGAATTGAATTTCTTTTTTCTCCCCGTCCGTCTCCGATTTTTTTTTATTATTAAACGATATCTACTTCAGTTTGATATTGTGACAAAATGGAGGTGTCGTGTTACAATGATTTAATAATTCAATATGACAGGAACGTTTATGTGGTTGTCATATATAGGTATTAATGGAGTTTACTGAACACTAACTTGAGATTCTATTTATCATATAACTTATATTCTTAAGAAAACAAGCACAATACCTCGACTGTTTTTATAATCAAAATCCGAAAAAACGAAAGAATACCGACATAATAACGTAACCCGAATATGTGTCCCGTATAAGGCAATACTGTGCTGAATTCGTCAGGAATAGCAATGCGTTTTATATATACAGCCACTTGATAAACATTCATTGAAGAAATTGATTAAATCTTAATTAAGAATTACATACCACTATTAGTGTATTTCATAGTGGAGGTCTTACAGGTCTTACAGGAATATCGAGGCGACGTCTGAAAATAAAGGCATTTCAGGGATGTGGATTGTTGATAAGCTTTCTGAAGAAAGTACAATCCTTTTCCAACTTCTTATCACCAATGTGAGCAAACGTGTCTAGAATGTTTGTTATTACTGCCGAATGTTGATATACTGCCGAATGTTGCTATACTGCCGAATGTTGTTATAATGCCGATGTTGTTATACTGCTGAATGTTGTTATACTGCCGAATGTTGTTATACTGCCGAATGTTGTTATAATGCCGAATGTTGTTATACTGCCGAATGTTATTATACTGCCGAATGTTGTTATACTGCCGAATGTTATTATACTGCCGAATGTTATTATACTGCCGAATGTTATTATACTGCTGAATGTTGTTAGACTGCCGAATGATGTTATACTATCGAATGATGACTCATGATTATATATCGTTTAGGTGTGTGCCCTTTCTTGATTTCAACTTACAATTACCTTTTTCGAAATACAACGGACAAAACCATGTCTCTCAACGTCCCTTCGATGCAGATTCTTGTAAGACTGAATAGAGCTCTGTCTACAGATTTTCGATAATGACATTTTAGGAGTACGAAAAACGCATCAATATAAGCTGTGAGACATACCCATTAAGTGTATCTATCGGCGATTTCAAGACTTATATCTTTTCTGATATCTTAACATCTCATTACTTTGCCTTTCCTACTTTGAATCTACACGGATATGTCTTGTATCTCTACAGTCTATTGGTCTCCCGTATATCTTATTAATTAATGATTCAGTGAACATGTCAACATTCCCTGCTACGTGCAGGAAGTGTAGAGCGCTGCACGTGGTTTCTGAAACATTCATTTACCAACATACATTCATATTCTTGAGTAATTCCCTGTTCCAAAAAAACGTCAAAACAAATCGTTCATTCCTGAAGAAAAATGAGTTCGAACTAAACGCAATACACTTTTCTATATATGAACATCATTTTATTCCCAACAGGGACAAAAAAATACTACCTAACGGCTCCTGTGAGAATGGGCTGTCAAACAATACAACTCATTTCGTTATCAGAACGTCAAACCTGCTATATAGCTATGTTTCTGCCATTACACCATTGTGATAACCTTTGACGGCTGCTGACACCAGGAAACTTGTCTTACAACCAGCATCAGTTTTCCGCTCCCGAATATTCATTGTGTCAGCACCTAAAAGGATTCTGTCCTATTTTTAGACATGAAATATACTTCAAAGATAAAATATAGGCGTGTCATATATGTGCATACTGCAATGAATGCCACATGATAAGTTTGTCTATGACACTTGTGGCCATATATCTACAATATTTATGTGGTTAACTGTATAATAGTTGAGTCAAGATTAAGACAGCAATTTTGACGTAATTATTAAAAAGTCATCAAGGAGAGAGCTAATTAAATTTGATGAATACTATTCAGGTAGACCTAGTAAAACCCCAACCTTCATGTCAAACAATTAGTGCAAAAACCTGCAACAGAATGGTTTTAAGTCGATTGTCCGAATTCTAATTGTTATTTTAATCTAGGATTATGTTTATACGTACGATTTTGGGGTATAAATCTGATAGACAACCCAATATAAATGCCCTGCCTTAAGTTTTATCGCATGGGGAAGTTTGTAATTATTTTTGACTACTAAAAGAACCACTCACAAAATACTTTGAGATCATATATATTACCTTAATTTCAAATTTATACAGGATAATTGAAAAAGAATAAAAATTTTGACTTTTGACATATGGATGTCAGACTTTAAAATCCCTGATATATCATACGTTTTTTGACGTCATAAGCTATGGTTTTTGTTTATAAACATTTAAAACGTGTTACTGAAGTGATGGGTCAGAACTTGCAATGAGAACTACAATGAAAAGTTTTAATTTTATAATATCATGCAAGAGATGCGGTTTGTATTAAAAATGGACTATATATGTCAACCTCAGATATTCTTTTATTGCACTTATGAAGGTGACTGAAATGAGTGCCGTGGTGGCCGAGTGGTTAAGGTGTCCCGACACTTTATCAGTAGCCCTCCATCTCTTGGTTGCGAGTTTGAAACCCACGTGGGGCATTTGCCAGGTAGTGACCGTAGACCGGTGGTTTTTCTTCGGGTACTCCGGCTTTCCTACACTTCCAAAACCTGGCACGTCCTTAAATGACCCTGGCTGTTAATAGAATGTTAAACAAAAAAACTAAACCAAATGACTGAACTGACCACGTCTTGGACGATTGCCAATATGCAGAAATACAGAGCTTTGGTCTCGCTAGTATGATACTATCAAAGTGATATTCGGTCTGGGGGTACAAAGGACGCCGTTGTATTTGGATTATGTAATGGGTAAGTGAATTCTGAATTATGAATAAAAGCTATATTATATAGACGGTTCGTCCTGCTAGACTTTTCAGTGGCGCCAAAGCTCAACAGAATCTTTTTTATTGTAGGGCACAGAAGGGTACATTTCAGCACTTCAAAGATAATGTAAAAATGCGATTTCAAATATATGATGTTATCAGATTGGAAATGCTTGATACATAGGGAGCCACATATGTACTTCTACCACAAAGAAGAGTTGTAGACAGGTTTTAAGACATATTAACAAAGGATAACCCTTGCGAGAAAAATGCATTATGTCCTTTCTCTATCTGCCAGTTACAGAGAATAAAAATATCAAATATCTAGAGAGGCCGTGAGGATTGGATTTCAAGATGATTTTTAGGTGTAAATCACATATACTTCAGAGAGTATCCGTACGCTAGGAGAAAGGTCGAACTGTCGTTACATTCAAAATGTCAAAGGTCATTTTTTCAATATTTTTGCCAACCTTGCTGCCTTTATTTTGTAAACGACTTCATGCAGACAGTCTCGTGGGTGTTCCTGCTATAGTCTATGTGAAATTCTTACATTTTTTTTCTTCGTTTCGTTTTAACGAGCATAGCTAGTAACTCGGTGATCTACGATACGATATGATCTTACGTTATGTAGGAATTTAAGACGAGAAAACTGTTTTTAGTAAATAGAGTTATATTGAAAATAGATTCATTTCATTAATAGCATCATTTCAAGGGATCCTAGATATGATCAGCATAAACACATTTTCTAGTCAGTATTTACTTCTACAAGCGAATATGCACCTGTATGAAAATTACCGAATCGCGTTGTATTTTAATGAACAAGACTAGATCGTACGGTATTTCTGAACATAAATTTTTCTGTGGCGTTTTCTTTATCATATAATGTTTCTCCACTTTCAGATTCGAAACAACAATCTTGTCATGTGCTAAATTCAATATTGCAGACAATGGTTTCATTGTTATGTTCCAGAAAAATAAGTTCAGTCTAAAAGAATTGTGCTTTTGTGTAAAGTTTGAGATGAAACAATTTTGTTTTGATGTCAAGTTAATTATAGTAGTATGTGCATGTGTCTAGATCCAGCTCATTGTATTCTGAACTGGTGTCTAGATCCAGCTCATTGTATTCTGAACTGGTGTCTAGATCCAGCTCATTGTATTCTGAACTGGTGTCAAGTTCGAGATTACAGTATTCTGAACTGGTGTCAAGTTCGAGATTACAGTATTCTGAACTGGTGTCGAGTTCGAGATTACAGTATTCTGAACTGGTGTCTAGCTCGAGATTACAGTAGTCTGTTTTGGTGTCAAGCTCGAGATTACAGAAATATGCTTTGGTGTCAAGCTCGAGATTACAGTATTCTGCTTTGATGTTAAGCTCGAGATTACAGTATTCTGCTTTGGTGTCAAGCTCGAGATTACAGAAATATGCTTTGGTTTCATATTTGAGTTTGGTTTTGGGGTCTGATAATTTAATACAATATTCAGCAGCGCATCGGATGCATAGCAGTGCTGAAAGTAATAATCTGTTCTGACGAGGGCTGCCGACGAGTGCACGCCTCGCCGGTGCTTTGGTCTCTCAACCTTGAAATATGCCGTTAATTATCAGAAGACTAAAGATATAAACTCGTCATAATATCGATTTTTCCTATTTAATGTTGCTGAAGTAAAATACGAGCATATATCCTGTAGATATTTACTTTATCGTCATTGACGGCTTGTGTATGATATCGGGTGTGACATCAATAATTAAACGTCCTCTTTACCACTCTCACCAGCGACAGCTGTAGCTGAATAAAGTTGGTGTGAAAAGTTGCAGCCATCTTGTCTGTAAACGGACTGGTCTTGTAATCGGGGAGAATTTGTTATCCAAACAGTCCCCTGTGTCCCTAGACCACGCATCTACGACAAAACATGGCCACTCAATCGCGCGAAATTACTGCTCCCTTGGGAGATTCTATCCCGTTTCCGCTCGACACTATTGAACAGTAATTGTCCTGAAGATGAAGGTGACTAGTGAGGGCAACCTCTGCATTGTCTGGGCGGACAGAGGCCGCTGTAGATGCTGTGGAGCGTATTTATGATAAAATTATGTCGCCTTGTTTACAATAGAATCACGTTTTCTAGTTTACAATAAAATTATGGAATTCTGACATATATCTTTGGAATGACCTGGATATTGACCAAAACAGAATGTAAAATTTGATCAGCCACTTAATTTTTTAGTATTTTATGTTTGGATATTTGGAGTTATTATTTTCCTCCTTCATTTTCAACTTTACAAAAGCCGAGATCATTTTTGAAGAATTTTTTCCCCGCATTATCACGCGGAACAAATGCGTCATTTCGTGAAACTAACGCGTCATTACGCGAAACTACATTGTATCACGTTAATATGTCAATGTGTGGATTGCAAATCTAAGAGACTTCATCTAAGAAAAACAATGGAACAGGCAGAATGTACACGCAGCCATCCTAGGTAAACCAGTGCCTGACTTGTCCTAAAAAGTCATAAGTACACCAATTTAAAACTTCCGTTTAGTCACCGGCAGGGTAATGGAGTCTTTGAAGTTTTATATAAATATCCGCCATCTTGAGCTTTTGATCTAAAGTCACACAGACACGTTCACTGTCATAGTTATGACATTAGATTTACTTCGTATCTAACAACCCTAAACATTTCTGGAAATCCTGATACAATATAAAAAGTCATTGTTATGAATTCTTAACATTTCCCTTTGAATAACAAATTAAAAATGAAATGTACATTGGTGGTAGTGTCAAAGTAATTTCTCGTATAAATGGCCTTAGGTTTACATTCATTAAAGATCACAAAGGGTCAGGCGTGAAGTAAAAACTTAATTAATCAAAATATTAATTGATGACTAGATAATAATTGGGTATTTCAATGTACTTTTATGTATATGAATACAAGCAATGTAAGTTTCATATCTCGAAGATTTTAACGTATCACGATAATTAAATATTGATTATTACGAAAAGTTGTTACATATTCGAATAAAATTGAGTTTGGTTAATCAACATGTAGCATCTGAATTGACTTTCAGTAATTTGACATTTTAGTTTTATAACTAAACGTTTATTACAAGTTGTTATATCACCTAAACATGTCCACGTTTAAATGGTAATACGTTTAGTAAAGCAATGTCGGCAAACTGATATCTATCACAAGTCGAGGTCCAATTACGTCCCCGTGTCATCGTAATAGTCTGATAATCGGAAACTGTTTCATTGTCTTACATAACTAGCTGCGCGATATTACATTGTACATGTTAGTTTCGCGCAATAACGCAAACGTTTCGCGATATAATGCTTTAGATTCGCGTAATAACGCGAAAGTTTCGCAAAATAACGCGATAAATATTATTTCCCCTTCAAAAATGATGCCAATCGGCTTTTTTTTTAAAACTTGATACATATGTATATAAAAAAAACAGAATTCTTAACAGTGTTTAATGTAAAATTTGTATGTTGAAATGATTGTTACACACCTATGTACTTTTATTTCCTTTAGTTCGCTGTCAGGCATTGCGGTTAAGGTCAAGGTGACATCAGAAGCCAAACACGAAAATGTATTTGTCAATGTGATTTCTGTTTTAACTAGAAAATGTCAGCGTTCACGATATTTGCTTCGTTGAAGAAATCCTTCAAATGGCGAAATCCATTCTCTACTACAAAATGTATCAACACGCGCCGCTTTAGTCTGTTCCGATATGTGTAAATGTTATCTTCCAGTTCCATAGATTAACAGAACGAAATAAGACATTTTGCATTGCTACCAATGTCTCTGTTATTCAAGGTTTCCGACATAATATCTCTCACTTGAAACATGTCATGACAAAATCGAAGGTTCCAAACGTACCTCCGTGCGAATGATGCAGTATGCAAACAAAATTTGTATATCCAGAATATATTCTTTAGATTTTCAATTGTGCATTAACACATAACAATAGAGAACTATATGGCTATTCTATATAGACTTGTTATTATATACCAAATGTCTGGGATCTGATCATATTTTGCATAATATTTTGCTATTGCTTTCAAAAAGGATATAAGTGAAAACGTTTGTTTCTTTTGTTTTTCGTTTTTGCTTTATTGTTTTTGTTGTTGTTTTTTTTACTGTAGAATTCGTTTCCATGCTTAATATTTCTCTCATTTTACAGATGAAAACTAGAGAGTGGATGTGGTCATGGCGACGTCACCAACAACTAGTAAACCTCCGGAAAAGGTGAACCACTCCAAATCGTTAGATGATGAGGTAGAAATATTAGAGAATGGCGGATTAAGTCCCCAGTTATCGCTCAGAACAGATGACGACACGTGTTCTGAGATCATTCGAATCGAACAACAAAGCTATGACGAGCCCCAACAGGTGTCAGCACTGGAGCGGATCGCTCGCACGTTACAGGTATGTTGGAGTTTATCTCTTCAATTATCTACATGTACTGCAATTACATCAGGCCAAAATAAAAGCATAGTTGGTTTGGCTCCTACTCAGATAATTTTATTGTGAAAATATATTTTTTTTTCATGATTTGACCGTTTCGGATATTTATGTCCGGAAGTTGCTTTATAAGTTTGAAAATACGTCTCGCAAACCAAAATAAGCTTGGTGTGTGTTTCTTTTGTTTACGATCACAAAATTAATAATGATTTCCAAACAGGTTATATCCTGGTTTATTTTTTAATTGAAGGTTGAAAATCTGCTTCAGAATTGAGTAGAAAAAATGGTTCAGCACTACCTAACTACCCATATGTAAAACTCCCTGGTCGGGTTACAGCAAACCAAGATATTTTTAAATATGGCCTTACGTGGTTACTACGTCATCCAAGATAGTCTTTACATGTTTATCATATGCCGTCATTTGCAAAGCAAATATTTTGCATGTGCATCTATCTTCTCATGTCTCTATCTGCATTCTTTGTCACAATATACAATGTATGCTAATTATGCAGAGATGAAATACTATGTTTGAATGGTCAATAGAAATACATGATAATAGCTCTTCAAACATGACACCCGCTTTGCGAGTGAAATGCAGAAACTGACTGCAATATCCATAAAATGACCCCAAAAATCAAAATATTCTCGCCTCGATAACAACGACAGAGTTGCTTGATTTCTGCAAATCACAAATACAAAAAAACATTAAATTGCATTTATTTATCTTTTTTTTTTTGTCAAAAAGATTGTAGACTTCCATTGTGTCTTAAAATATCGGCGATATATTGTGATGGAACTGTCTCAAATATGTAGTTGACCAGCTCTGCACCACCTAGCCAGTAAAATAAACAGTTACTGGCTTATTAGGGGTATATGCTTTGCGTTTACTATTCATTTGATATCATGATCGATGCAAAGCTTAAATAGTTATAATTCCATGATGACATATCAAGCGTTCACGTGACATTGATCAACATGGCGGCGATATGACGTCATACTATTTTGATTTGTTCAGAAATCCTTTGAATACAAACTAGATGTTTACCGCAACACAAAATGGAGGTAAAATTGTTTTTCAATAGAAAGGAGTAATGTGAATACCCTGCCAATGACAGGCTTCAAGCTAGCGACTTTTCTCTTTCAAGACAAACATCGTACCACTTGGCAAAGGGAAAATTGTGCCACTCTGAACTAGTTAGGCGACATTATACTCTCTACTTTTACACTACACTCTCATTCACAAAGTCTTCGCGCCAGGAGACAACCACAACCAAGGCTCTATAGGACAAGAAAAAGCCTCTCGATCTTCTATAGCATTTACTCGAGTGGTCAACGGCACCAAATCTGTAATAGGAAGAAGTAATAAACAAAAACCTTCCCACCAGTCTAAGTTAGTAAGACGACCTGATACCCTCTTCTTTTATATGTTTAACATGTTGTACGTTGTAATCATACAGTGTCTTACACGTTTAGTTTACATTTTACCGCATTTCATATATTCAGTAATTTATTGATTTTGGGGTAGATTACTTGAATTTGAGCCTCGCTTTTGTCTATGTTTGATAGACTGTGCGATCGCTAAGTCATGTTACCCCCAGTGGGACGGACGGCCCTTGGAATCCATTTGAATTAAAGGTTTCCTATTGTCGGGTTTGGTTCAAATGTACTTAACTGGAAACTTTTGTCGATTGCTTTGGTGTACTATATTAATGACCTCTGTCAAGTTTGGTAAACTGGATACTTGATTCTTTGATTCCCATGAATATCCGTGTGGTAAGGTTATTGTGGTCCTTTGTGTGACGGAACACATAAGACTGCTCACAGGATAATAAGGTTGGATTGAATTCTTCTCTTGTATGACTTGAGGTCAATTATCGCAATAAATGCATACATAGAATTTAAACACAAAGAGGATTTCGGCAATCAAGAGCATGAAAACGCGTTTTGATTGATGTGAATATATAAACATATGCTGAAACAAGATATCCCTGGAAAGCATTGACATCTGACCAGAAAATATTTTCCTTGCAGTCGCAATATGGAGACATCTCAGCGTGTGTTGTAAAATTAAATACTGATTCGATATCTTAGAAAATTTAAAAGAAAGGACAGTTCCAACTCTCGTCAAATCACCGAAGGAAAACGTGACTTGAAAGTCGATAAAAAGACAACAAAGAAAGGAACTTGATAAATGTGGAAAGGAACCTAAGAGAGCGAAAACGGGAACTTGAAGCAAAAATATGAGATATAAAAATAAACCATCGACATATCTAAAGAGAGCTAAGGAAACAAAAAAGGGAACCGAGGAGGCCTCAAAGAGGACTGAAAAGTGGTTGGATAGTTAGCATGGCTGATTTAGGATGCAAATAATTATTGGAGTCAATTACGCCACAGTGGTAGTAAACGTTAGCTGGGCTACAAAAACCGGCTTAGGGAGAGGATAATTAGCCATTTCATGTCAGAACATCTTCTGAATCGCACAGTTAATGGAAAAACCTGCATAATCTAACCTTTTCTTTACGCTCTACGAAAACACTCACAATGTAATTTTTATTTTGAATATGAGAAGTTGGAAGGAACGCATTTAATGTTCTATTTCCAAGAAGATAAATAATATGTATGTATCATAGGTGGCTTGTTATACAGGGGACCATGACCAGACCCGGTCGATGGAAAATAATTAGAAATGCAAAATGACTTTCTATACATCAAAGTGCCGACTGTTGTTTTAAAGGAAAAATTGAAGGTTCTTTTTCGGTTAGATTAAGAGAGACGTTTTATCTGGATCAATTTCACATCAACATCCATAAATTCTGCTGTCGTCATCAAGGCTTTATTTCTAATTACTAAATATCCTTGTTAAGGATGATTAAAATGGCTAATCTCGTCTTCTTGTATTTCAACTAGTCTTGTTGCCATGACAACCTGGATTCAACACATGTAATTATATTTTTCATTTTTTGTATTTTCAACAAATTAAATAGACTGATTAGACAAAAGATTCTTTTGCGTATTAGACGCCCTCTCCAGACGACAATAGTTCCACAGAAGGCTCCGTTTTATAAGCAACGCTACATAGAGAACGTACAAAAAGTATTTGGACGCAAAATATTTTTACGATATATTTCATGCATTTTGACATTTTCAATGAATTTTTATGACTGTTTAAGGAATTTTCTTTAAATTTCACAAACTTGTAGAGAATTACTAGCGCCTTCCACTGATAATGTTTTTACAAACTGTACGTAACATTTAAAAAAAAGTTTAGCAACGTCATCATTAAGTAAGAATAAAGAAAAATACTTTCTGCATGTCTCTGTACCGACAGTACTTTCTGGGGGACAACTGGAAAAAATTTCCCTGACTATACCAACTACAAAGATGGCAAAAACCCCTCCCTACCAACATACACCAATCAGGTTCAAATACGTGTGTACAGTTTAGATATGAGCTACCAATCATATGACCGTTGGGATAGAAGTCATGCTTTGCTTGTACATGTTAATTCCCCGGAGCATATATAAAAAGAGTTCCTCTCGATGCTGTTGTGTTTAAGTGTTTCGTAGATCGTGTTTCATTTGTTTTGGACCTGGCAAGGGCAACATGGCTACAATTATACAAGTTTAAAATATTTTATTGACATAAAATGACAAAAGGATTAGTCAGCAAGTTTACCAACTTATAAACGACTTCTACCATAAGTATGTACAAGTAACAAGGATATACAATGGAAGTGATTGAAAGGGATCGGCAAATATAAAACGACTGTAACATGCTCTATGTATAGTTATATGGATAAGGCTGACGTCATATTTTGATCGATATTACGTTATCAAATGACGATTTGGTTCTGCAAGTCCATATGTGGTTTCTATGATATTAAGCGATATATCAGAGGTATCGCGCATCACAACAAGTACATTGTACGTAGTCCGTCAACAACTTTAAGTCCCTAAAGTACAATACGGCTAAAGGGACAATGAATGTGAATTCATTGTTCCCTATTGTCACTGTTCTGTACAAAACAAAGGGACTCTGAGAAACGGGCCGGTCTGTGTTTTATCTTTGTGTAAGAAACTTGCCACTAATTGCTCTGGAAGCCATGCAACGGGCCTCCCGTATGACGTTCAATGAGGTAGTCACTAACTACTACCTAAAATGACCCTGGTTGTTCCCGGAGCGATAAACCAAGCAAGCAAACAAACAAAAATCTGCTTGGTTTGTATAATAAACTACGAGATTATGGGCATATGCAGAACACACCCGGAGTAAATGTTTGCAACATAAACGCTCATCGTCGTGCTGCTGGCGAGTGGACGCTTAATGCGCATATCCAAACTGATGCAAATCGAACGGAAGTCTGGATTAGGTAATGTTGTAAGATACGCATGAATTCTAAGGGGAGTTTGAGATCTCAACTATTTAGTTGTCAATTACACACATCAATACTGTTACAACAAACACAAGCATCTTTTAAAAAAACAACATCTTAATATTCTCAAAGGAAATTGCCAACTTCCACCACCAACAAAACTATTTTCTCACAATAAATCACCTTTAACATAAAAATCAATACCTAGTCCTTGGTGAATATTCAATTGTCACTTTCGGTTAGAATGCACGCCATAAGGAATTAGTCACACGAGTAAGCACAGAAACCAATTAAACGTCATCTTAGATCTCAGAACATCAGGTTCTCAACAAGCTGCAATGCATTCCCAATCGTATTGACATATTGAAGATTCCATCCCTGACTGTGTGGGATGCACACTCCTTTGAGAACACTTGCTGTAATATTACTGCCGGACTTCGAGTCCTGAGGCTCGTTGTTACCTTGCATGCATTTATAGTTACAACGGTTCGGAAAATGAAAAAAAAAAAAAAAAAAAAAAATATTGCACCTTTCAGTTCGGTACTGTGGAACCAAGATTAATTAACTACACCATACAGACGTTTCGTCCTTTAAGGATTCGTCAGTGATGCTAAGGGCCTAACATAACTCGAAGCCAATCAAAAGAAATGTCAAAATCTGGATGGGGGGGTGAAACATACCAATAATTCAATAAATTATATTATTTTAAATATTGCGCTTCAAATAAATATTGTGTACATGATCCCATATCAAGATTTCATTTAATAGGTTTAATTTTAAGGGGGTAATTGTGAAACTCGCTTTATATATGCTGGCCATTAGCATCAGAAGTTGGAATAATTAAGACTATACAAATCGTTTTGCTGTGTAAATCCATTCCAGCTATCCAAATATATAAAAAGTAAATATTTTTCAAAGAAAAGATTCTTTTCTGTTCTATTTAATATTTGTTTTGGGGAAATGATATTTTAACAATAGGCATGCGTCTGGATGAAAACTATAAAATAGAAGACGCTTACCCTTTTTGAACAATGGTCTTGCTATTCATAAACTTAGTATGTTTGTAATTAAGTATATTGTTCATAAATTGCCTTCCTTTTCATTCATTTTTTGGGGAGGGGGGGGGGGGTGTTTTTTTTGCATTTGCTTTTGTTTTTTGTTTGTTTTTTGTTTGTTAGTAATTAATTTGCAGTTCCATTAATATACTGGTTGCTGTTCTTACCTTTACAAAGATACCCACTTCTGAGAAACCAAACCCTACAACTTTGTTTTAATGGTCTCAAGTTTACATGCATATGAATGAAATAGTATTTTGTCGTTGAATGTTTGGACTCCATCGTATATTCACTAATCGCAGAACCATTAAACAAAACCCATATCTATGTTTCTCTTAATATGTCCTATCTGATATTTGATGTCAGAATTTCTGGTTTGAGCGTCAACCAAATCTAGCATCTCAAACAAAAAATTGTCAGGCATAGTCCTGATTTCACTTTGACTTCATTGGCACAAGTAATTCAGCTCTGACAGAACTACGACAGGAAACTCCATCCTATTCATAAGGTTTTAATGAGTATTTCTGATGTATAGTGCCATGGTGTGTTCTATGAATCCTGCGTCATGTTGACAGTCTGAATGTGTTCTGTGGATCCTATCTGGCCTAATTATACAGAGCAAACGAGCACTCGTCATTTTCTCAAAATTTAATGAGATAAAATTTTATGTCAATAAATCAGTATTTAAAACGAGGACATTAATATCAATTTTTATTCCAGGCAGGAAGTATTCGTTGACAGATTTCCTTTCCTTGTGTTTCATTGGGACTTTAAACCCGTCGCGCTAGACTCTATTCAGACATTTGTTTGTATTATTCATTCTAAAATGAACACGTTATCGTTAAAATTTAAAAAGATGTATGTTTCAATGAAATGGAACATCGTCAATTACAGTGTTTGGCGACATAATAAGCTAGTTAGATGTTAGGGATAAAAGAAAGATATGTTCAATACTATAAACATTACGAGTTTACTGATGTTCTTTGTATTCGAGGATGACATAAAATCACGTAAACGAACGTTATGGCAAATGTCATCCATGAAGCAGAAACGCTTTCCCTTCCTGACCACTTGGTCTTAACATCCTTGTACTTTTTAATTGCCTCCATACAGTTCTATATTTTATCCATAATTTGCCCATTCATCAGCAATTTTGAGACAGAATAACGGTCTTGTTATTACAAATATTGTTTTAAACATAAGACGGAGAAAAATAGAAGCTTATATTGTCCTGACAGCAGAGATATCTCAACCCGAGTGAAAGCCTCTAACTGACCAGACACACTCTTAAACGAGGGTTGAAATATCACTGTCCATGGTACAGGGCAATATATGGTTATTTTTTCTCATTTCTCGTACTTCATCGCGTCATCATCGTCCCATAAAATGTGCGTCGAAATCGATGACGTCATCAATTTGCGATGTGGATACGACACACAAAATGATGACGTTACTATTTTTGAGTAGCGTCATAAAACATACCGACTCTCTTTCCCTTTCCCTTATGATATTGACTTAATCCATTTAAACAAGCATTGAATCATCTCGAGAAGCATGTGAGAAAGATATTATTTGTTTCATCACGTCCGCTTGATACGTTTTGTTCGTCCAAACTTGCGCAATCGCAAAAAGCAACCTTCACATTACCTATACATATTATGTACTGCAAACAATAGAAACGATAGGAGATACAATGATATACCATTCGACGTGCTGATGTGCATGATTTTATTGAAAACCTACAATACACGTAGATTAAGAACACAAATAGCCGTGATTCCAATGGGTTAACATCACAAAATATTGACCTCCACATGATCATAATGGCCAATGAGAATTAAGGAAAGTAGGACCATATATAACATTAAATAATGAATTATTAAATAAAAAAATTTATCCCATTCTTATGAAGTACAATAAACAACTTACAACAATTACAATAAATATTGTATTCGGAAACAAGTTTTACAACTTATATAGGATCAGTGTATTTTAGATCAAGCGTTTTAAAATGAAGATATTTTTGTTTGTGTCAATGAGATCATTATCTTCAGCAACGCTGTGACAAAGCTACTACGCGGAAGTGTTTTGAGTATTTACAGATACGGGACAAATATTGATGAGTAACGTAACATGATGTCTGGTGTAAGAGACGTTTGATTGTCCAGTAATTTTTCGTTTACATCCCTGGACGATATAGAACATCAAGATGATTCAGCAGATAGCAAAACTCCGCTATCAACTAGCGTAGTGCTACACCACACACTTGACACAACAAGTGAACTGTTACACTACACTCTGGGCTCAACAAGTGAATTGTTAAACTCCACTCTAAGATCAACAAGTGTACTGTTACACAACGCTCTAAGCCGAAAAAGTGTACTGTTACACTAATCTCTAAGCTCAACAAGTGTACTCTTACACTACTCTGTAAGCTCAACAAATGTTCTGTTACACCACACTCTACGCTCATCAAGTGAACTATTACACTACGCTCTAAACTCATCAACTGTGATGTTACACTACACTCTAAGCTCAACATGTGTACTGTTACACCACACTGTAAGCTCAACAAGTGTACTGTTATTCAACACTCTAAGCTCAACAAGTGTACTGTTACACTACAGTCTAAACCAAACAAGTGTAATGTTTAACCACACTTTAAGCTCATCAAGTGAACTGTAACACTACGCTCTAAACTCATCAACTGTGATGTTACACTACACTCTGGGCTCAACAAGTGAACTGTTACACCACACTCTAAGCTCAACAAGTAAAATGCTATGCTCCCTCTGTTTAGCAATGATAACGCTATCGATTTTTCAAAAACATGGACTATCTAGATGATTAATTTTGTTAGCTATTTAATCTCAAAAGGGAACGAGATGAGTAACATTTTACTTCACAAATAAACCACTTCTCTCGGGCGGTAATGAAGTTAGCAATCAAATTATCCAGGACGCTGTATGCTTTAAATTTCATTTTGAAATTTTGATCCTTTGCACAGTTTGCAGCATTAAATGATGCGATGTCTATTTTATTTGCTTTCAGGATAAAATATGCTACAATGTATAACTATTACATCTTATAAAGACAGGGCAACCGTCGATTATACATTTTAACACTTTAATTAAAAGTAAAATGTTGGCCGACTTTTGTGAAACAAAATGAACCAAATGCGGAGTTAAATAAAAAATATTTGCTGTATAGCACGCGCTATCATCACATCGTTTTAACTTGCGCTTTTACGTTTTCGTTTACTTGGCTAATTATTCCTACCATCTGTACATCATCTAAGATATTTTCTTAATTACAATAGACATTCGGCAAATTAACTATTGACCAAAGGGATCATTATCACAAACATAACCATATTGTTCATTGTCGATCTACTTAGCTTGTGTAACTGTTCCATGTTCTATGTCTATATGTGATCGTTTGTAATTCATTTATGTCTTAATAAAGGAGCATATCGCCTCGAAAAATCATCAGTTTACTTGTCTGTACTGTTGTTAATCCTACAAGACCAATTATCATAATAAATATATATTGGTTTGGATATTGCAAAAAAGAACCTTTGTAGCTGTATGATGCAGTTTTATGTATTTTTGGCTCTACCTATCTAACTCCCAATCTATATTGAAAGAAGATAATATCTTGTGTGTCAATTACATGTATTATGACATGTACAAGAACAACACTATAAAAAAACGTCAAAAGTCTCACAATTAACAAGCGTTGATCAATATACCAATTATATGAACCAATCAAAACCTGCTATTTGTCTGGAAATGTGTATATATTCAGTATTCAATATATTTGATATAATCAATACATTCAATTTTTGATAAATATTCAATAGAATTAAATTCTTCTGTAGAACATAAAATGCAAATGACGGTAGAATGTAATTTTCAACTCGTGCCATGATTTTCAAATTTTCTAATCAGAAACATCAGCGGCTGCTACCAATACGCAAATATTGCATCTCTTTATTCTTCGATAGATGATTAAATTTGTTTTTGGCTAAATGTCAACATAGTGTAATCAAAACCAATTAACAATTGATGGTTTTTGATATGCTATCTGAAGGGACTGGTCTTTGAGCGTCAATTAATGAAACAAGAGTTTTTAGGAAAAGCCACTCTGGACATTGGCAAGGACCACTTCCACTTGAAGCCGATCTGTACAACAAGAGCTCCAACAACCGTCATTATCAAGTTCATATGATGCAATTTGTTTTCATCACAGCGGTTTCAATTCATGTTCCACTGGAATATGTACTTATATGTCGTTATAAATGGATTTAGTATAAGAAGAACTATATATATATATATATAAATACGCAGTGCTTTGTTATATTTCATGCCAGTAATATTTGTTATAATACTCATTGACGCACGCAGCATTACATCAAAGAGGCATTTATGCTATTATTGTGCTTTATACAGACAGATACTTTATGATCACACCTTCTGTGCAAGTTTGAATAAACACGCACAAAACATCTCATAATAGTTTGCAGATGTGCACATTTTAAATTGTACTATTTTAGATTAGAGTAATGTGAAAATCGATCCTGTGACTAGTTTGACGTTGAGGGCGACTATTTGGGGCGATTAAAATTGGCAACATGTGGTCGGCCATGATGTTTGTTTGAGCTATAGACAATTTATGTCCGGAAGCTGTGTTTGTGTCTGAGAGTTTATCAGAGGTCTATGTAAGTCTGGAGACATATGTGGTGTACCTGGATATATGTGGGAGTCTTGAACATGTGTTTCAATATCGATTAGTGTTTAGGTCTGACTGTGGTTAATTGTAGCCAGTGTTGGGTAATTTGATATCGTTCAAATCGACAAGTACAGTTCGAGCTTTGTTACAGCACGACTGTATCCTGAAGAAAAAAACATCTTTTTCGTTCGCTTTCCCGGGAGATGATTACCGACAATCTGTCCCTGTGTGTTAGAATATATCTGTTGATCTGATTGTGAAAAAAATGAATGTTTAATTTTGTAAAACTTGTAACAGCACGACTTTATCCCGACGGAAGATGATTTATTTCCTTTTCTTTCCTCGGACTTTGTCGGGAGATGATCCCAAATTGTTTTTCCCGTGTAATAGAATATATCGCTATACCTTATATCTGATTGAGAAAACTCCTTCTAGAGCTAATATTTGATTGTCATTCAACAAAATACAAAGTACATTTATACATTTCATATAATCATTCTTTACAAAGACGCTCATCATTGATCATGTAGCCTTTCACCAGAAAATGTAAACGTTAGGAGAATTTCATCTTAAAAGAACTAATGTATACTGTGACATCATAATTGAGAAATATTTATTTTGCTATATTAGTCTGTTGTGTGACAATAACAAAACAAGTGTCATGTACAAAAAGATTCCCCTGTGAAACATTTTAAAGTGTATAATCACAATCATAATTGTAAATTTAATAATGTTTTGGTGTTTGAAATTCTGGCATTGATGGCGGTGTCATTTGAATACGTGGTGATAGGAATAAGCGCATGCTATTTTGTCCTTTTGTTTTGTGTATTTTGAAAAGATTTACGTTTAATGCAGCAAAATGTTTTTTCAATAAATGTGACATGCTTCATTAGCACATTCTTGGCAAGTGTTCGCATTCGATGCGCTTATAATGAGTCATTTTATCTGGCGTTTCCTGGTTGTTGAAGCTAGAGTTAGATAAGCGACTGGTGTTCAAAATCTGTGACAAATGCGGAAGTAATTAAATCCTGTTATGACGATAAGCTTAGTAATACAATTTACACTCCACTTTATAAAAGTTTCACGTCAGCTGTTTGTGTGTGGGAAAAGGAAATAATGAAATATGCGATAGTCGGAATGTCTACTGACGGAGATTCGCCCACATTATATATATTTTACATGGATGATTTACCAGATGTTTGTAAAGAAGACAAAAGAACAACAAATTGTAAAATATAACAAACTTAATATTACTTTTTTCATAAATAATATAGTACCTTATATATATAGAACATGTTGACCAGAAGCTTCACTATGAAACCTTGTGAGAAGCAGAGAATGCTTACTCCTCCGGAACACATGGCTGCATTTTGCTTGTAACTTTTCAATGGTCTACATGTAAATCTGGAGTTTTTGTTCATATTTTGCCCCAGGTTTATCGATTTTGAGCTTGGAATTAACATTTCGCTATTATGTCGGTATTATATGTTGTTTTTCTCAAATCATTAAAAATGTTTTTTATGCTCTATTCGTCATATTACCTGGCAGAAAGTATCGAAAACGGAGAAGAAAATGGATTAAAAATAATAAAATAATAATGAAAAAATAATCATGATACAAAAAAATGTATGCTTTTGTTGAAGGAATTCCTGTAGGACATTGTGTTCACGGCATTTGCTCCGTGCAACAACATCATTGGTCGCTTGGTCTTGGTTGACTTACTTTTTATTTCGTTTTATTACCAATACAAATTATATTTTTAAGGGTGAAATATCGTGATGTCCAAAAACAAACGTATTTAAGTAAACAGGATCAGGAAAACCAATCACATGCTATAGCATTGTACAATGATATGATATGTCTTCCCAATTCTCTAGCTATGTGTATTCTAGAATTCGATCGGATATTTGTTACTTATTATACTAAGTGGTTTCATGCCAGCTTGGTATTTGTCTTGTTTTTTGCTTCTTCTATTTGCTAACTAGTTTTGCAACATATTACGCAAATTATATCAGATATCTATGATAAACAACAAATATTGCCATATCAACCAATAGGATTTCAGTAATAGAGTCTGAAAGAAATCCACGTGATAACAGGCTTATCTTTTCTGTACGTGTAGTAATGGAAGAAAACACAGCCAAATCAGCATGCCACGTGCTTCCACCGGCGCCACAATTACGACGACAATTGGATTACTCTTCCAGATTTCCTAATTTACCAGAAATTTCCTGATAGAAATAAATGGCTATTCTATGGAAATCAGCAGAATCTGGGGATTTCCGTCCATGTTTTCCCCTGTAGAAGTTATCCCCTTTGGATCCCTATCGAGACATCAGCCGCTTGTCCTTGGTTGCCTGAGTCACGAACACGTATATAAACATTATGCATATATAATGTCAAAATATGTCGTGTCAGAGTATTTCTATCACGCTAGTTGTCCTCCTACAATCTTCCCATAGCATGACATGCACTCTTTTTTTGGCAAAATGGAAGCAGAATTAGGCGGATTTATTAACGGGACCTGATGCATGTTCGAATTTTTCGGTGATATACTGATGGTAGTCACGCTACAGATATCTACTCAGTAGCTAGCTGCATGTATACAACACTCCCCTGAAATATTGTTTGATGTCACACGTTTTGTCACATGTGTTGTCTTAAAATTGATTATGGTAAGAATTAATGATATTGATATTTCCTTTCTATCCCTGACCTTGCCTAACGAAATTTAAAAAAAAAAAAGGGAAAAGAGTCAGATAAAAAGCCACCATTTGACAGAAGACTAATTGATAGCCAATTAACAGGCAATTATTTTGGTCACATTTTATATATTTTGTCAAGTTTGGGAGTATTTCTGTCTATATTTTGGGGTTCCAGATAGCATAAAAGTGATCATCTCGTTTGGATCAGTATTGCGATCTTCCTATCTATATAAAGGATGATATCAGCCATGGTTCGCAACCATGCGAAATAATACGTCATTGTTCCGAATATGTGCAGTACATTTGACACACTGGCCAGACACAAGTGCACTCCCCGTATGGACTATGCACGATAGCCTGGGCTATCCTACATCACATCTCGGCCACTCTTGCTCCTGGCGGCGTCAGGAATGTTTATTCAATATCTACAGAGTTTCAATCAACTGTTTTTTCTGGCTATTAGACTAGGTTACGCATAAACACAATGATTTTACTCATCAATGCCCTCAGTTAAACAGTGAGTTCCGATCACAATTTGTATCCAATAGAACCGATCTCCCCGCGGACAATCTGGCAGAGAATAGAAGGGGGATTTCAACAAATCAAACAATATTAGTCGCCGTAAAAGACGGGCGGTACTGCTGGGAGATGTATCGCTCCATTACAAACTGATTTACAAACAAAACAAAAACATCCGATCGATACTATCCTTGTAATGGTCGGTAGCCTAAGGCGTGTTAGCCTCTCATTTTCTTGATTCCGACGGTTTCCGTTGGCGACAATTTATGTGAATAATACCTGTGTGACTGTCTGAAACCTGACTGCCTCGCCACTTCTGACAGTACACTATCCGTGTTAGAATTGGCCTCAGGCACTGCATCGCAAACGCTCTTATGCACAGATCTCAATTTAAAATTGTACTTTAACTGCTTTTCAGATAGAGTAGTACAGTTATATTGTTGCAAAGACAGAAAAGCAGTCATTCAGAAACAATAAATGATGGTTCGTCATATTTGAGTGTTTTAATTGCAAAATATTGGCCAATCCAGTGAAATTTTATAATGATTGTCTGACGTATAAATTTCACTATAATGTTTGGGCAAAGTTCCAAGAAATGAACAAAGACACACGATATAGAATATGTAGCACCTTACAATACCTGATGAGAGTATTACACAGCAGAGCCAAAAAATGAGTTAAATTGCATCATACAGCTGCTTCGCTCTTCTAGGGCTCGTCCAGGATGTGCTAGGGCATCATGCAGGAGGTTCGTCCTTCTTGGACTCGTCAGTGTTGTTACGGACATCTAACATCTATGTTGTCGTTTTAAGGATTCTCAGTAATGGTAGGGAGATCCTACAGCTGGGTCGTCCATCTAGGACTCGTCAGTGATGCTACAGACAGCATACAGCTGTTCCGTCCGTCTAGGACTCGGCAATGATGCTACAGACATCATACATATGTTTCGTCCGTCTAGGACTCGTCAGTGATGCTAGATACATCATACAGCTGTGTCGTCCGTTCAGCAAAAGTGTCTACCACCTACAATCCCAAAGGATTGTTCAAAAGACACACATGCTATTAGCACACATTTAAATACAATTGTATGTAATGTTTCATCATTTTGAAAGCGGACAGCACAGATTATGTTCGGCATGCAACAGAGTTAATAGAAATTCGCTGATGTAAGCTGACTTGAAAACGTATTATATTTATTTGCTCAAAAAAAAAACAATTCAAAATGATCCTGGTTAGCTTTTGATATGCATTCAAAAAACAATTGTTATGGAAAATGTAATAAACAATAATATTTCATCATCTTACATGCACGTGGCACCACTGTATCTAGGTCAATTTCCCCATATCATTTCCTCAATAGCTGTATTATTGGGGTGTATGCAAGTCTAGCCCTGGGGTTAATCTATTTTCTATTGCCCATTGACCACTCCTGTCCATCCATGTGTAATTGTTTTATGTGGGGGGTGGGGAGTGGGTGGGGGAGAGTGGTTGGTCTAGTGGTTAGGGTGTCCCGACACTTTATCACTAGCCCTCAAACTCTGGGATCGCGAGTTCACAACCCACGTGGGGTAGTTGCCTGGTACTGACCGTAGGCCTGTGGTTTGTCTTCGGGTACTCTAGCTTTCCTCCACCTTCCAAAACCTGGCACGTCCTTAAATGGCCCTGGCTGTTAATAGAGCGTTAAGCGAAATAAACCAAATTTACAATTGTATTCACCAGTAGAGGTGTGTGGACTTTTATATGGCGGACCAGCAACAGCAAGCCGGCAGCGCTCTCCACGCTAAACTTGATAACGGTGGCTACACTTATGATATTGATTATTCAATTCTATTTTGTGCGATGCAATTCAGAATAATATTTTAAGTTGTCAAGAAGAACTTTACAGATGAGAAACCTGTCCGATTATTTCTCAGTAAATGTCAAAACGGCATGCAAATCCTTTCCGTTGCAAATGCAGTATATGTGATGTGAACGTCCGGTTCATCTGCAAAATATAAAGGAAATCAATTAATCAAAGACGAAGTCATCGAGACATGCTATATGAAGACAAAGGACATTGGGCGTGACAATGTAATACGATTTAGAATATCTTATCTCTGTTAAACACAAACAAAGGTCGCTGCATTATAATACAATGCCTGTTGATTAGCCGTATTTGTTTTCATTATCAACATGTCAACGTAGAAATTGTTTAGGGAAAACGCAATTAAAAATGATTGCGCAAATATGGCGATTTCGGGACTAGATAGATCTGTTTTCGCACAACAATACTTACATAGGAAGTGACAAGTAAAATGTAATACTCGCTGGTTGTAGACGTTTATCGCTTCGTGCTAATCCCCACTTATACGCCAAGGAAGCGCCTGTCCGGAGGTCCCTCCCTACGCCAAGGAGGCGCCGTCCGGAGGTATCTACTCCCAGGAAGCCCTCGTGCGAAGGTCCCAACTCCCAGTGGCGCCCGTCCGGAGATCCCTACGCTCAGTGTGCGCCCGTCTGGAGATCCCTACGCTCAGTGTGCGCCCGTCCGGAGGTCCTTACGCTCAGGGTGCGCCGGTCCAGAGATCCTTACGCTCAGGGTGCGCCGGTCCAGAGATCCTTACGCTCAGGGTGCGCCGGTCCAAAGATCCTTACGCTCAGGGTGAAGCCGTCCTGAAGTAGTCCAAAGTATAGCTGATATGGGAGTATTCCATCATTACACAGAAGAGAGACAGGAACACAAAACCTATAAATAGGAATTAGTGAATACAGAAAATTGAATCGAAACGCATCATACAGCAACTGAGTCGTCATTTTAAGACTTCAGTGATTCTTGAGCCTAAAAGTGTGGACATACAGAAAATTATCCGGAAAATCACAACTTGAAAAAGCAATTGCTACATTTATATAGAAGGAAGTCACGAACAAACCCCAATCCAATTTACTTTAATAGCTTTGGGATATTTTAAGGAAGGGATCGGTATATTCGCACAAAATTCATGTCATGATTCTGCACTAAATAAAGACTCACCAATCCCTACTAGTCCGGTATAAGCAAGCTGAACCTTGGACCATAATCACACAAGTCTGCGTCTGTGGTTTGAACGATTACCAAGCGAAAGCACGGTTAATTCTGAAAGAAGCCATTTACAATGTAAGGAATTATCATTTAAACACCCCTGGAGCACCACGTAATTGGCCCTATCCTAGCTGACGGACAGGTCAGATAAATCGTCCGCTCGGCTTCAGTACATCAATAAACCGTGGAAACGATTCCCGGAGTTTCGGAGCGGCTACTGAATGTCGTTAGAAGGATTGTGGACATATGTTGGTAGCGTAGAAATACTATAGCTTTGGTTCTGACAGAGTGTCAGATAATGGCGATAGTTTTCCATTTGCGTATTCCCTGTTTGTTTGTTTCGTGGAGATAAAGATTGAGTCCGGAGAGAATAATGAAGGTCAAACTTAGGGGAAACGTCGACAGAAATGGTATCTGATATGGTGGTCGAAGTTAATGGTTGTTTTCTGCACTATATTCACCACGAATGTCTATGTGTCATTCTCAATCGTCTGTAGTATTAGTTAACACTGAATATCATTTTTTTTTTTTTCCGTTTTTTTTTTTTTTTTAGTAACATGTTACAGTATATAGATAGCATTTTTGGTTTGTTTTTGTTTAACGTCCTATTAACAGCCAGGATCATTTAAGGACGTGCCAGGTTTTGGAGGTGGAGGAAAGCCGGAGTACCCGGAGAAAAACCACCGGCCTACGGTCAGTACCTGGCAACTGCCCCACGTAGGTTTCGAACTCGCAACCTAGTGGTGGAGGGCTAGTGTTAAAGTGTCGGTACACCTTAACCACTCGGCCACCGCGGCCCCATATAGATAGCAAATTCAATACATAGTATAAATGCTTATGTAGGAAAGAATCGTTGTAATAAAAATGAATGAACTATACGAAGATGATTAAATGATAGATAATGCATTAGATACGAAATAATGAAATCGTTCAAATTAAATGCCCTACTTGAAAAATGTCATGTTGGTTTAATTTTTTCCCCTTTTCACGTGAAATTAATGTGCTTTTCTTGTGAATTTCATGTCAATTTCATGTGAAGGAATTTATCCTGTTTATTTATGTCAGACGTATACTTGTACATTGCACTGATGATCATGGGCCTCTGTACTTTAATGATCCAGAAAAATCGAATCTTACTTTTGAGGATAGTTGTGTAGTTCTAGAGAAACCAATCAATTTCTAATTAAGATCTTGTGTGCGTTTAACTTCAATGATAGTGTCACGTAGATACGAAGTCTCAATATAAGCGTTTAAACAAACTAGAAGGGACGCATGCTCTGTACTAATGATAATGATTTAATAAATAGCCAAATAGTCACTGGGGTATTGAATAGTGCTTTATACGTATACGTTGGTATATAACTGACCGGTGGCGACAAAAATGAGCTCATTACTGGGTGTATATGTGGGAGGTGCAATCTAAATATAACAATGGTTCAAGCCTTTCTAATGACGGTGACCAGGAAAACAAATCGTTCTCCCAGTCGTAAGGTTGATGTTGGATGCTCAGTACTTTACACATGCCTCTTTTATCCATTGCTTGATTGACTTAAATTAACCATGCCCTTGTTCCAAATCTCAACAATATTATTATGGTCCAACTTGACACGAAGTACCTAGTGATATCAGCATGATATATAATACCCTTGTGATGAGGGTTTTGGGTTCCATCCCCTGACCAAGACATAACCGAGTCTACACAATAAGCAGTTACTACTCCTGCTTAGTGCTCAGCATTTTGAAAGTGGGGCGTTCGGTAATTTGTTTCAGTGAAGTAGCACTATAACAGTTGTACAATATCTCAAGAAGACAAACACGAATATACCATAGTCTCCCAAAACACAAACATGCATCTTGGAAGGACTTCTTTTAATGGCCATAGCTGTTGATCGCTTTAATTTCAGAAAGATGGTTCTATCATTTGATTACGAGAATGGACTGCAATAGAAAAGTTTTATTTTTGACCTTCAGAAAATTCGCTCGATGTAAAAAGACCATGTCTTCACTTAAAATCCATCACATTTTCATCTCCCGACTTAATGTATTCATAAGTGTAACTTCTTGTTTTGCATATATGATTTCTAACATAACATGCTATTATCTGCAAGTTCATGTTAATCTTTTTCAAAAAAATGTAAAGAAATGCTATTGAAGCATTCCCCCCCAATAAAAAAACAAAACAAAACATTTTTTTTCATTTTTGGCTCAAAAAAGGGCGCTATATGTTTGCGTATGTACATGTCTAAACTTAAATGCCTATTTGTAAACGTAGGACTACGGAGGTTACCAATATCACAAGCTATCGTGTTTGTTTCTAAGGCGGTTTTGAAACCTCACCTTTTAGTAAACAAAACTTTAATCATAGTGAAAAAAAGGCCAAAAGCCAGACATATTTTTTTTCAGCAGCACCTAGATAAGGAGTGCTTCTTCCCGTAAAACTGAGTAATAGATAGAACAAAACAAAAACAAAACAAAAACATGTCTCTTTGGTATTGATGTCATCTTTATTTATGAATCCAGTAGATGCATCCAGTTCCATTGTCACATTTGCTATAAGTATGTATGTGAGTTGACTATGCTGAGTTCTGGTTACTGTAACTGGTAGATGATCGATGGAGTCTACAGATTGTTCCTCAGAGAAACGTCCGGCCTTTTGTTGTACTCGACGGACACGTAAAGGAACACAGTTTAACCTTTATTATATACTAGTATATACAACAAACGACAGTATTCTATCCACAAGATTAATGGACTTTGTGGGAAGTGTGTATAGGGGAATTCTGGGATATGTGGATGATTGGCACGTGCTACAAATGGAGATTAGATAAGAGCAGGTCAAATAAGGGACACACGTGCGACGTGATCAATAGACAAATGAGTAGAATTTCTCTACAATCATGATCATAATTCAATGACAACCGATCCATGCTAGAATCGCTAAGGATAAGCCTATTTATGAAACTTTCACAATGACATCAAATTAAAGACAATGGCAATACATTATTGACTAAATCACTAGTAAGTTCTAGAAACCGGGCATTTTCTGATTTTTATTTATTATGACGTGAGAAGTAGATGAGCTAAAAACGCCAAAGATTATCAAGAAAACCCTGACCTTATGATCATATCACGTCCAATGTCATTTTATCATACATGTACAAAATGTACATGTATTTTGGGCCTCGTTTAATCGATTTTGAATTTTGAAGTCCTGATATGCAGTTTGGAGTTTAAACAGAAGTGGAAACGCCTTTTTACTGAACAATAAGGACAAAGAGTGCCGGCATAATAACAAAATTTAAATTCCAACTCAAAATCGATGAAATATATCATGCATTAAACACGTCTGACTTCATATCGCATATGGAAATATATTATTTAAATTGAAATCACGATATCGACCCCGAAACTTCCCCATATTCTCCAACAACCTGCATCTCTTAGAATCTTGTGTTGGTACGAACAACCGGATGTACAACCGGAAGTAGTTCATTAACGCGGCGGTACGATCTGGATACAGAATCTTTAAAACAAACCTACTTTTTTTTTATTCCTATGGGATCGCCTATGGTTTGATGGTTGATATGTAAAGTGATAAGGAAAGACAATGTTATTACATCTTAATAAAATCTCTTAATTGCTAATATCGTTTTGCATTTATCATTTCCAACTACACATATATAAGTCACAACTAGACTTGGATCAAGCGTTGATGAGGAATTATTTTTGTTCACGACCGGCTGGTGCGTAGTACATTTGTTCTACTTTTCTAATAATATATTTATGGTATGTTGTGACCTGTATTCTCTAGGTATACAGCACGCGCTCACAGATTAAACAATCACTTCGTGATCGGATTGTTTTTAATCAAACCGATTCATTATACGCGTTTTTCTTTTTTTCTTTTTATCATTATTATTTTACTGATCAGATAGTGTAATATTGCAGGTTATATACTGGACAATTTATAAGCGCGCGGCAATATTGTTATTATAAATTCACTACAGTAAAAAAACAAATTCCGGTCAATGTTCTGATAACTACAGCATTGTCATTGCTGAAAAGCAACATCGTGTACTGTGTTTCATTTTAATAAGATACACAAAAAACTTGAAAACAAGCAGACCTCAAAAACACCCCGATTTTGAAAACAAGCCATATTTCCTTACGAAGTCACAGAAAATATAGCATATTTCAACATGATTTTCGTGAAAGATAATTTCGATGTAGAAACAGTGCAGGTCGAAAAATGATTGAAACAAATACAACACACCGCTCGTTTTATGCTGTGTTGCTAGGGGCAACAGTGTAGGAATCCAGATAGGATATCACTTAATCCATGGCACAGTTTTAACGCTACCTTACCGGTATTAATCATGCCTTAATACAGGTCTATACGGTACCCCAACACCTGGGGTCGTTTTTTTTTATATACGGTATAATTTCTGCTAATTTTGCACTCGCTATAATGCTATTCGGTTAATCCCTTTACTGCTGAGAGTGGGTTAATTTTAACGGCCGTGATGAGATTTAAGTCCAAGCATGAGGACCGCAAATCAAAAGTCATTCCGTGTTAAAACTGGTAAAGGTGACATGTACTTGAAAACGAATTGCGCAGCAATGAAACATTAAGCAGGAATTCTAATCTGATACCGAGACATTAGTTATAGCGGTGTAGTGTGTCCGACCTACGTCAGACTCGGCCGCTGACAGATGGAAGTTTTACGGCATGCTTGTTACCCGATGACTAGAAGTAGCGGCGCGACAGTGAAGCAGCATTAGCGCTACCATTAAACGTACCTATTAACCAATATGTCCCTCACACAAAGTCAACAACGGATTCATTTCTGGTAAATACTTTTGTCGTGTAATATAATTCAGAGTGCTGTTTCCATCGTCAGTGTCAGAAAAAAAGTCAGGAAAATAGGACGGTTTTCCATTCATACTATTTTACATGAACACTTAAATATGAATTAAGTAATGTATCATACAGCTATCCTGTAATTCTAGATCTCATCAGAGATGCTACAAGCCAAAAGCCAGAAAGCATTTTTTTTCGCGTACCATCTTGATATATTTACACCAGAAAATTAAAAACAGAAGAGCGAGTCGACACAAAGCAAGGCGTGTGATTTCAAGATGTTGCACCTTCTAATTATCTTCTCATCATGTCGACAAGGAAGAATCTCGTGGATTATATCCGATCGATGTATGTTGGCGGTAATATAAAAGTTATTTTCTAACAACGTGGACGAATTGCAACATTCGTAAAAGTGCTCGAGACATTTTTTAAAGAAAACCAATCTTTGCTTTCTGTGAGCTGTAATTTGCTAGCTATTGTACTTTCCATAGACAAAGATATATGTTATATCTACTTATTCTGGCGGGATGCCAGGTAATATTATGTTCCTCGTATCTATAGCATATTGTCGATATTAGAAGGTAATTATTGGAAGCTTGTCAATGCATTCCATAAAGTCAGTGTTTCGCTCTTTACAGACGAACGCCTTGTTCATATTGTGTACATGTGTCTAAAACATCTTCATCTTATCATTTTCGAGTACATCATTAGCATTTAATGTAAACTCTGACTTTATAATACCCGGCGTTTATTCAACGTATCTTTGATATTATTATTATTTTATTTGCCAGGTACTGATCGTAGGCCGGTGGTTTTTCTCCGGGTACTCCGGCTTTCCTCCACCTTCAAAACCTGGCACGTCCTTAAATGACACTGGCTGTCAATAGGACGTTAAAACAAAATTAACCAAAACATTATTTTATAAACTATTTTGATGTTTCTGAAAGCCTTTCCTGGCTTTCATACAATCGACCCCTGCCATCATTGCAGAGTTCTATGAGTGTTATATGTTCTCCCTTTCTGCTGAATTGAAGCAGCTTAGTGCAGCCGTACGAGCTGTTTGATTGATGAGGAGCGTCACACTTCTGAAAACGATACCTGGCATCCTATTTGCTTTGTAGCGGATGTGCGAGTCAGCGAGCCTGAGAATATTACCGAGCGTCTTCCTTACTCGTTGCTAAAAACTGCATTTGAGAAGAAAACGTTCGATTTTATTCCTTTTAACATGAATATACCTTTCTTATATGTGGGTCGAGTTTCATCCTATCCTCTATAAGAAATGACCATGTCTTCCACGAATTTGAGGAGCAAATCATATCCAACAACCCTTTCATGTGAAACATCAATTATAACATATTCCGTCTCGTCCATAGATTTCCATCCTTTTACATCATGCAACTTATGAACTGTATTTTCTACCCGGTACATTTCCCCCGTATCCAATCATATTTTGATATATAAATAAAAACAAAACAGGGAAAACATGAGAGCGTACAAATGCAATCAAATCCGTAATTCTTGCAAAAAACTCACAAATCACCAGAACAAGTGATCCGGAAGTGGAAACGTCTTCTGTGTCATTGACACCATGATGTGAAATAGGTAATATGTCATGGATGTTTCGACAATGCCTTAAAATAACTAAAATATATAATAATGTCTTCAACAGGAATGCGTCACCGTTTTCATAGCATAATTAGACGCGCATATTCGACTAGGTCGTTTTCAGATTAGCAAGGGGTGATATAACAATGTATTTAAGAAGAATCCGTCATCGTGTTCTCATCAAATTAGACGCGGCCATTCGATATTCCGTTTTTCAGATTAGCAGGTTTGATCACGGTCATAACTTATGAAGCTTATTTCATATAGATATTCAAATGTATTTGAATAAATCCTTAGTTATTCCCTTTTAACGTAAGGAGTCGTAATATTAATCCTACAAAGATCTATGTAAATGTAAGCCATATTTTATATCATTAAACAATGCTATCCTTCAATACCATATCGGGAACATTTACATCACCGTTTCGCCTTTGGAATTGTGTTCATTTCATTGAAGGTTAGAAACCCTCGCGCCCTTCAGTACCATAAGAGTACAGGTCCTGTAGAAGAAAACAGGACTTAAGTTTTCATTGACCCGAAAACAAGATGATTATTATATTGTCATCACTGACGAAGCCAATAACACACTTATGCCACCTTTCATTCAGCACTCCCTACTAACAAACCAATGAGGAAGATTATCTGCGCCAGGTCGATGGTACTCGTGCAGACCGAAGACATATTATTAAGATACCAAACTACCCGTAGGCTGTTTCCTGGGCAAATTAACACCGGATGCTATCCATTTGCCTTGTAATTCGTCGTTATGGTAACGGGACAACAGACTTGTCGTCGACAGGATCCTGTTTCTATTGCCAAGCATGCAGATCCTTTCACGATATTTTACACCATGTTTGTCATGATATCAAGATAAACACATTATAAATTGATGCCTTGCTTATTTTTTGATAACAAAATTTTTGTCGTCAAATTATTATCATATTTCACAGTTGATTTAATCAAGATGCCGTATTGGGGTGATAATTGCTTATACAAGGTATATGTATGCACGAATTTTGAGAGGCTAACGTACAATGACCTCACATCTAAAGTCGGCTTGTGTAGCACTGTTATTGTCAATATGTTTGAGAGGTGACGTAGAATACAATTACAAGCTATATATGTACTTTTACAGACTTCCTTCTGTCGACTTTGTTTATGCTGGCTTCTAAAGGCTCCGTAGTAATATTCTTAAATCAACTGGGATGAATATAAAGTGGACATTGTGTTTGGAGAGCTGTTCTATTGGTAAAAAGTCTCATCTTGGGTATCAACAAATCACAGCTGTATGATGCAATTTAATCCATTTGTGTCTCTGCTCTATCTATCTCTCAGTAAGTACTGAAAGGTAACAATATCCTGTGTGCGTTTCGAACAATCCTTTGTATATTCCAGTTCCATATAATTGTTGGTCTGTTTTATCTGAATTTGGTCAAGTGCCATCCAGCAACCATGACCTTATGAAGTTTACTTTTTTGGCTTGGGGTTTTAAACGGTAATATAAGTTTTCTTTTATTAAATCGTAGATAAAAGTGTTACAAGACAGTTTGTGCGATAAAACTGAATCAGCAAATGATCCATTCTGGGCCAAATCTTACGTACGCACACACTTCCATATTGTATTGTTAAAAAAATACCAGATCTGACATTGATTTTGTCCTCACAATTATCTAAAGAGCTCCAAATTCAATGACGTTCATTAACATAATGAAATTAATCAGTTAAGTTTTTCATAGGAAAGTATCAAAGATTTTTTTTTTAAATGTCATTAACAAAAATAATCAATTACTGTATACTAAGGGCAGAATTAATGGGTTTCCTAAAGTCAAGGGACGTTTATGAAAATGGGGCCTCGAATTTAGTTCCTTTTTCCGAGCCATACCTTTGATCATTCTGCAAAATACTGGTATCAATACAGTCACTATCAATTTCGGTTAAACTACTCAATTGAGTGACTGTCTCAGTTTACACTTTATCTTGAGTTATCTTATTAGCATCCGAGATAGTCAACATTACCATAACTACACATTAAATGATTTTCACGCGATATTTCTATAATTACTACAGCGGACAAGTTGATATTGAAATAGAATTACATATACATGTATGATCAGGATTGTCTTGTATGAAAGGGCTTGTCAGAGTTCGAACCTAATTTTTATATTCAAGCTGTGCCTTTGCATGGAATAACAAATATAATTTATCCTGCAAATACTCCGAAGAAAATCACCACGTGCCCCCCGTATAGTTATTAATATTCGCGGGTGATTTATTTTCGCAATATTCCTAATCATTGATCATAGCGCGAAAATGATTACTCCGCGAATAATATTGATAAATAGGTAACCGCATAAAGATATGTGTTTTTATATGCTTCAAGAATATGAAAAGTCTGTGAGCGCGAAATTGTAAACCCACGAAATTGTGCCCCCCCCCCCCCCCCCCCCCCCCCCCCCCCCGCCCAAAAAAACTGAAGGAAACATTTACATATCGTCCATCGTAAGTATGGACGGATATGAACAAAAATGTTCAATAAACGTTCCGAAGAACATTAAATTACCATAAACCTTGGTATGTAATTGTGTTCAACTCGGATACGAATATATTCTCAATATTCAAACTACGGCCTGCTGTCTACATATCAAACTACAGGTCAGATGGTGTCAGGGTTAAGGGGTAATTGTATTCCCATTCTGAAAACATTGCTGTTTTTTTCATTGGTAATGTACATGAAACAATTGGTTTAGCCATCAGTTTTTTGCTCACTTCTGTAAACAACAAACTTATGTGGACGTGGCTAATGTTACTCAACGCAATACCTAGTTCTAGACCACCAATATTCCCTTTTTTCAATGAAAACCTGACATAGAACGTTTGTTTTGCAATAGCGGCTGTGTGGCGTTGTGCTGAAAGAATACCATCGCGTGACATACAGACATCTTGGTAAGATATTAATTCTGCTGACTTTGAAGCCACTTTTAATAGAATCATCGAAAAACTATCAAGTGGCTTATGTACTTAAAGTTCAAAGAAAGATCAGACACTTTTACTGCTTTGCTGATAAAATATACGGCGAAGGATTTTCAATGGAGATCGTGAGGTTCTTGATTATTCTGCTAGTTGTCATTTACATACTGTATAGTTGGTAATATTAGCGGTTGATTTATTTTCGCGATATTCGCAGTCATTGATTTTAGCACGAAAATGAATACTCCGCGATTTCTGTTGATACACAGGTAAACACGTAAAGATACATGAAAAGGCGGTGATGCGTGAAATTTGAAACTCGGGAACTATAGTTTCCGACTTGGACAACCGCAAAATATTTATTCTGTGAAATCAAGCAACCATACAGTATTAGCGGATAAATATTGATGTTTTGAAAATAAAAATGATGGAAGAGATGTGTAATTCGATTCTCGTCTGCTTTTTACCAACATTTTGATGAATGAAAAGTGAGCCATCTCTCACAAAGGAAAAATGTAGCATGTCATAATCCATATCACTGATATCGGAAAGAAATTTTCTTCTGTACCGGTGCAATGTATTATCATAGAGAAGTTGCTGATATTTCTCTTTGTTCTTAAATGTTCAGTTAATTCATGTTTGTATTGTTTAGATATAAGTACTTAGTGATGTGGTATTTGAGACAAAGCGATATAATTTGTCATTTATGTCATTTTTAAAGTTAAGGTGTATAATAGCACTATAGGTATATAAACAATTGTCCTTTGATGGTGTAATAAGATAAGACTCACGCTGTTACCAATTAGCCATTTTTAATTAACGAACCAAGGTCATACCATAGTTTACGTAATATATTTACTCTAGAGTCACTCAAGGGAGACATAAATGTCGTCTCAGTTTTACAATCCTCTTGCTATGACAGTCAATGATCTTACCAATCTACCCGTGACCGTTCCTGGTCAATTCTTCGTCTGACCGATGTGTCAGGTAAAATCAACGTATTAAATGTCAATTAGCGACATTGCGGTTACGTTTACGTTTGTACGCTATGGCTATCCTAAACGATGACGCAGCTTTTAAGGCATTAACTTTATATGGACAATGGTCAGTTTCATTTTTGTATGTCCATTCCGGAGACCTGGGCGGCAGTTGGATTACCAGCCACTGGACAACATCATATACACTCAGTATTGCCAAGGGTGGCCTAAACTCCATCTTTAGACTAATACCTAATTAACAAAGTTGGTCGCTAGCTATGTATATTGTATAAAAATAAATTTGATCACCAATGTTTAATTAACATTAATTGACAGGTATTATTATATTGATTTTGGATATTAAGATTTGAATATATTTGAAGAAATGATATAAGAAATCATTGCAAAATGATTTGAACCCTTGTTGTTCTTTTCTTTTGTTTTTATCTTCTTTTTTTTTTTTGTATTTTTTTTTTTTTTTTTTGTATTTTTTTGTATTTTTAGTATTTTTTTTTTTTTGGGGGGGGGGGGGGGGGGGGTCGTTGTTTTTTTTTTCTTCTTCTTCTTCTTCTTTTTATTATATTATGCCAAACGATGAACCGATGAATAGATATTTTGATTTCAATATTAATTAAAGTACACTTCCACAGTGTCTTTTTTACGACCAATGTTGCGCATTAATTCAAAACGGCGAAGATTTTACTTCATCTGACGAATTCATCTGTTCACCGAAAAGTCATTTGGATTTTGTTAGCAAAATTTCCTTTACAAACGTTACCTGAAATTAACGTATCGGTTTACTTTTCAAACGTATCCATGTCTCGCTGTTAATTTAATTTTATCGAATGTCCCCATCGACTGTCGGAATCGACCCTCCTGGCGTCATCCGGTACAAACTGCCGATCATTTAATACGAAAACTGTACTTACAAGAAGGCGTATACGTCACTCTCTAATGAGCGCTAGGCGATGCTGGGGTAGACTTTCCTAACGAGGGCTTAATGGACGCGTGTATACTATACAACATTACGTAATTAACTTCTACTCTACCTGTGTGAGGAATCATTTAGATGTTTTCTCGTGCCGTGATCAAGTCCTGTTCGTGCTATACTCTGAAGCGAGACTGTTACGGACCGTTCTGTCTTCATAAAACAGGGGAGATGTTTTAAAACGTAATATAACAGTAGGTATGGTTCATTGTCTGAAGAGGGGGATATAGCGATGCATTGTCTAAGAAGTGGGAATATTGCGGTACATTGTCCGAGGAGGCGGAATATTGCGGTATATTGTTTATAGAGAATGGGGAATATTGCGGTATATTGTCTAAAGATAGGGATTATTGCGAGATATTGTCTAAAGATAGGGAATATTGCGGGATATTGTCTAAGGAGGATGGGGAATATTGCGGTACATTGTCTAAAGATAGGGATTATTGCGAGATATTGTCTAAAGATAGGGAATATTGCGGGATATTGTCTAAGGAGGGGAAATATAGAGGTGCATTGTCTAAGGAGGGGGAATATTATACAGTTGTTGACTGGGGTTGAGGGCAACAAATGATCTGTTGGACCTGAAAGCAAACTGTTGCCCGAGGCCGAAGGCCGATGGCAACAGGTTGCTTGAGGGGCCAACAGGTCATCTGTTGTCCGAAATCACAGTCGATAACTGTGTTGTTATATCCTTCTCAAACATCAAATATTTTACTGAAAATAACAATAATAAAATTCATAATAATTTATTCACATAACAAGAAAATTGACAATGCTTTAAAAAACTGACAGTGTGTTGATTTATTGTTGCATTTATTACATGTATTATTTTCTTCATGCAGACTAGATTACAATGAAACATAATTATATAAATTCATTAACAATGTTAAAAAATTAAGGACTTTTTAGCATAACATGGTTCCATCTTGTTTACGAATGGCGCAGTAGAACTTTCTCAGCAAATCGTTCAAATCCTCAGTTGAATAATATTTGATCAGCGTAAGAGAGAGATCGCATGTCAACATACAGTCTGTCAAGATATTTTCTGTTTTCACCACATCATCCGTATTTTTGCTGTCACAGTCATCAGGAATTTGCTGTATTTCGTCTTCAGACGCTAGGGCAAACCTACACAAACCGTCTGCACCACTCGTAGCCATTTCAGGATGTGCAAACGACAAGGGAAGATAACTCTAATGTTTACAGTAAATCGTAATCACTCGGGCGCATTCGGGTACTTCCGGAAAGGTTAGCGGTCAACAGTCAATTTTAACAGTCGATTTTAACAGTTCGTTTGGACCGGCAACCACAACAGTTAAACTTTTGGCATTTTTGCTCTACATATTTATATAGTAACTGTTGAATAAGGGTATAACAATGCGGAATATTGTCGAAGGAGGAGGAGTATAGCGGTACATAGTCTAAGGAAGCGAAATATTGCGGGACATTGTCTAAAGAGGGGGAATATTGCGGTAAACCACAAATATACACAGGATAAAAATGTTCAAAGTTCCAAGATAATCGGTTACCTAGAACATGTAGTAGACAGGTACACATGATCTCGTGTCTTTTTCCTCTGGCACGTGTAGTTAATTTTTGGCGGTGACAGACCATTCCGTAACTACATACAGTTCTATATATCTCATTTTGATATGTACGTAATGAATTCATTGTACTCTATACCAAACATTGGTCTTTCGGGACATAACACCATGATATCCTTCGATCCGGGAATGACTGGAAATTACATCACATGCACTCTAAATGAGTTCCCCAGTATTTGTGTTCCGAGTGTCAATAGCTGCTCCATCGAGGGAATTGGTTTACGGCGTCTAAGTCAAAGACATTCATCAGAATACAATTTTGTGCATCAAAATACACCCTGATGTAATAGCATGGGTCTGTTATATATATACAGTTATATAAAATTGTCATGCTGTGCAGTAGTTACATTATGGTCGCGTGTTTACCGTCTGGTGATTAAGATCACGTGATGGGGGAATATTTTGTAAGCGAGATCAATGATTTCCCTCAACATTAAAACCATTAACTGCAAAGAAATATATTTTGATTTGATTTTATCATGGACAAAAGCTATGATTTCAGAGGAGAAAAATATGTATAAGACCAAAAAAAATGTATACGCATGCGCAGGTTGACTAATCATATATACTTCCCTTCCTTTAACATGCAACAAATCCATTTAAAGTTCCCTGAATGTTCATCGCGTGTTTGTTAAATCTCTTCCCACTCTAGATGATTTTACAAAAGACACCAAAATATTACCACATTTCAAAACAAATTAAGTGTAAAATACAGTAGAGCCAAAATGACTTAAACTGCGTCAAACAGCTGTTTCGTCTTTCGAGAACGCGTCATTGATGCTAGAGACATCAACACAGCTGTTCTGCCGTCTAGGACTCTTCGGTGATGCTAGAAACATCACTATATATATATGTGGTCTCCATTTTTACTTTTGGGTATTTCTAACAACAAACATGGCTGCTGTCTCCTGACTCAGTTTCTTGACAGAGATGACATAAAAGATGTTCTGTCCTTCTAGGCCTCATCAGTGATGCTGGAGACATCACACAGCTGTTCTGTCCTTCTAGGACTTATCAGTGATGTTAGAGACATCCTACAGCTGTTCTGTCCTTCTAGGACTTGTCAGTGATGTTAGAGACATCATAAAGCTGTTCTGTCCTTCTAGGACTCGTCAGTGATGATAGAAATATCAAAACAAGAAAACCACGGAACATTTTAACAGTACAGTAAAAAAAAACGAATACAGCATGCGGAAATGTGGTAGAAAAAATGTATCACATGTATAGTTTCAGACTACCAACTCCTTGTGTTTTCATTCAGTCACTAGTAGAGCGTGTCATTTTGAAAAAATAACAGCTAAACAACGTCAAATTTCCGGAACGACAGGTTTAATTTAATTCCAAACAGCTGTTGGAATCTTTTTCCGTTCCATGCTGATAAAAATTCCAAACGGGAATAACAATTGTTTTCCTTCCCCCAAATTACCAATTACAGGTTCCGATGATAATGCATGAGTTTGCATAGTTTTTGTTTTAGTATTTTTCCTGCTTGAACGAGCACTATCGCATCAAGCTTCACGGCGTTAAGAGATGTCCTTCGAGAATGACGCTATAATTACAGACTTGGCATTGCACGACATGCATTACATTGCATGTGGAATCAGTCATCATTGAAATGTTGGTGAATTGCGGTGAATATGTCACTCACAAGGGTCTTTATCGTGGAATATGGCATTGAAGTTATGCATTCTATTAATAACGGTTAAATGAAAAAATGTTGTTTGCAGTTAGCCTAACGTATGTAGCAGAATTGAACTTTTGCTGTTTTAGATGGTATCAACTTGTATTTTTACCATATACACTATAGATCCTCTGGGGATATTAACACATCTAGCAATAAGAGGTTTAACCAGGAGAGATATATGGTTTGCAAATTATTTTAACACAAAAAAAATAAACAAAAACATTCACTTCGAAGAAAAATTGCTTTTGTATAATATATTTAAACAATGATTACCTATTTATCAAAGAAACATATAGCCATCTCAAAACGGCTAACACATAGCATATCTGTGTTTTTAGGGGGGGGGGGGGGGGGGGGTAGGAGGAGGCTTTAGCAACTAACCATTGTCTTTTTAACTCTCTCTTGGGAGTATATAACCGGGGAGTATATGCTATTCGGAACAAACTTGTTGCATGCGACTTTTTTTTTTTTTTTCATTTTTTGTACTGTCCTATCACGTACTCATTGACAGCCGAGTCTGCTTGAACACAGCTGTGTATATTATCTTTCTTAAGTATATAACCCAGTGCCATTGCTATGCTTCGAATCCTTGCCCTTGCACGTGGCCTGACGTCTGAGCACTAGACCACTGTTGAGAATTATACGCTATAAGAGAAGCCGTAGAACTTGCGGCAATAAAAGACTCTTCTTCGAAAAAACTGTGTCTTTTAATCTCTTTTCCTTTGATGATGTCCAATCAAAGGAAGAATCAATTGATCAAGTATGGAGTCATTTTGTTTTAAGTATTAAAAATTTTGAATCCTTAGGCATTATCAAATTTAATTGAAACCTTTTCGAAATATCGACCGTTTTACTTACTGATCTGTGAAATAATCACAGCAAAATTGCTTCCTGAATGTATACAAGTATAAGAATTTTAGCTAAGCCATTTATATGTAATTGCATTAAATGTAGTTATAATAATGTAGCTGATGTGTGCGAACAAGCATAGTTTCCCATCATAAAATGAAGATATAAAACGCTGAGAAGCGAGACATTTCTCCGGAACCGGGATTGAGGTTTTTGCGATAATTTATCAACGCTTAGGAAGCAGTTTTGTCATATCTGCAGTAAGGTTCCCTGGAAATATATAAAACAGCACGTTAATTGGTGTTCCTTAGACGCTAACCATGAAGATTCTGAGTCATCTAGTGCCCCGTAATTTTATCATATTGTTTAATGAATACATGTACCTCTTTACCATCTCTTGTAACTACATGTTCTAAAACATATACATTCATGTCCTTAAATATACTGTAAAGATTGCAATTTCATGAGGGTTTTATTCTACGCAACTTTTATGGATATTATGTAATTGGGATAAATAGGGGGGGGGGGGGGGGGGGGGGGAACGATGTTTCGATGAATTCTTTCTGCGAAGAACTCATCCTTTTATTTGTATATTTTGGTAGAAATAAAATTTCTTTTACAGTATTGTGTTATTTGCCTTGCTCAAATCGTACTTATTTTGGCGGTGTAGAATAATTTCAGCGAAAAATTGAATGTGAATAGATTTAAACAATGATGAGCATGCGCACGACAAGTTTTGTAGTAGCAAACGATTCACAGAAGCTGCAAGTAACGCGTTTATATGGATCGCAAGACAAAGAAAATGTTTAATAAGAAAAGATGTGTTTGAGATGTACGTTTACCGTGTGTGATATCTTTGCTTCTTACTGCTTTTTTGCCTATCATTAGGTTTTCTCTCTAATGCCTTATCACTAGCCCTCCACATCTGGGTTGCGAATTTGAAACCTACTTGGGGACATTTGCCAGGTGATTTTTCTCCGGGTACTGCAGCTTTCCTCCACCTCCAAAAACTGACACGTCCTTAAATGACCCTGGCTGTTAATAGGACGTTAAACAAAAGCAAACTAAACCTTATCCAAAATACTGGCAATACCACCATATGTGTGGATATGATAGACCCTACTATACCCCTGGGGCTTATTTTGATGATTACTTGGCGGATCTTTTCAGAGGTTGTTCTTGTGGGTTTGATCTTAGCTGAATATTGTATAAATATATAAATTCAATTTCATCCTAACTACATCAATAAAAACAGTCATCAGCCCACATACATGTGCTCTAAGCCACAAGTACCTGACAAAACACACTCCAGACGGCTCCCAATTATACCTGGGGTAAGTGTTCATTCGTTGTCAATGTTTCTTTCTGATTTCCGTCCAACCAAAGCTAATTTGTGCCGGCCCAAGGGGCCATTTGTCACAGACTCCAGACAAAATGGCAAAGATCGATAGGCGAGAGAGTGGGTTTTATTGATAAAGCCTGATGCGTTCTATTGCTATATGTATAAGATAATAGTCTGCATTTTCAAAAGGGAAACTAATAAAACCATTATGATTGGAGATTCCTTAAGACAAAGCCCCGACGACGTCGACCATACGAAAAGATAAAAGTATTTACAACATCTTATATTTTTCTATCAATAAGTAAATTTACAATTTAAACTGATATCAGTTTTACAAGATACATATCACCGCTATTTTTTTCCTGATATCTACAATGCTCGTTATTTATTTGTCATGGTTCCAATATAACAGGAATATTGACCTCAGTTTATGACTTTAGGATGACCTTTGCCAGATAATATTCACCATAACACTTGTATTCATATTCCAAATGCCATTACTCTATATGATTCCCAGATTTCTGTTATTGTGAGAAACATAGCCAGCTAATGCATAACCTCATTAACTGTTCGATTGTCCACTTGCAAACAAACTCATCTCACCGTTCATTCTATCAGTGACCAATTTGGCATTTGTTTGCTCGTCGTAAAAGAAAAGAAATTAAAATTATTTTGTATTATGGATATTTCCCTATTTCTCCTTTGACGATGCGTATTCACCTGATCAATACGGATCAAGGTTGTTTCGCATATGGCGCATTTTCAATTTGTATTTTCGTGAAAAACCAATCTAACAATGGGGCAATTACAATATGTGGCAATGAAAGAAAAAATATAACATCATTACATGACATTTGTCGCTGTACAATTCTCTCAGGGAATTTATAAAATACGAAAAAAATATAGTTTCAATCCCAAATGAGGCTTGTTGTGCTACTCTTGAAAAACATCATATTTAGTCTGAAGCCGAAGCATCAACACTTTCAATAGTACACAGCTTTTGAATAGTACCATTCCTGTTAAAGAGAATATCTTAGAGCAGTATCTCTGAATACGTGTATTCCATGAACATTACACCAATATATAACTTGGCGAACATAATCAAATGTACATTTACTTCCCTGTTAAGAGATAAACCATATGTTGGCTAACATATAGACTGTCTTCTGTTCTAGCGCTTTAGCATATAATCTTTACCATCAATCCCACAAGCATTACTGTCCAGAAGTACAGTCGACGCATGTTGGTGTGGTTTCGCTAAAATTCTTAATTGGGAAACGAATTATCACTTCCTCCAACGGAGTCGGTGACAAACGAATGGACGATTAACTGTTGTGACATAAACCTTCTCTTTTAATGAGATATTATAACGAATCTCTTTAAATGAGCAAGTAAAAATGACTAAATTCTGTAAAATTTCATTCTATATTTCCAGGTTATAAAATCCTGGGCATCAGGGAGATGGCGGTCTCGGACCTTACCACAGCGGCCGGATTCCTTCCTGGAGAGGGTTGCCATGGGTGGCCAGGACAACAAGGACGCCCATGGAGACAGAAAGGCCCGCAAGATCTCCGACATTAGGTAAGCACGCGGAGTGACTCGGGGAGCATTAGTTCCCGAGGATTCGTCTGCACCTACGATTTCTGACGTCAGATAAACATGAGGATTACTGGGGGAGTACATTATTAGTAGGATTGTCGACTAAATAAAGGAGACACGAACATTGGTCTCCTTCTAAGATCTCTGACGTCACGTAAACGAGGGGTGACCGGGGGAGTACATGTATTTGTAGGATTACCGACTTCAAGTAAAAGAAGTACGAACCTTTGTCTGCGTCTACGATCTCTGACATCAGGTAAACACGGGGGAGACCAGGGGTAGTATATATGTATTAGTAAGATTACCGACTTTAAAGAGGCTTACCCGCAGACGGACCGGTAAACGGCACATCTCCGATCACTAAATAAACTTCAGTACACGTTTCTATGTGACAAAATTAGAGGCTTTCCGACTTTATTTCTTGAAAACAATTACAGAATATGTATTTAAAAGACGTTTTAAAACTCAACCTGAGAGGGAAATGTATGGAATATAACGGCAAATCTTCTTTGTAAATCGCCGCTGCCTTTGAAGTTATCACTGTGCGGCACTGTGCACGTGCTTGTTTCTTTGATGTGTCAATCAAATTAGACTTATTGCGGGTTGCGATTAAATAAATAATATTAAAAATGAGGTTTTAATATCACTTTTCAGCGTTTTATAAGGAAAATAAAATGAAAAACTCAACAATTCCAACAATCTGTCATGTGTAAAAAATCTTTTTCTATTAGCCAATTTTTCTGATCTCTCTGCGGGCAAGCCTCTTTAAGTAAAAGAGACAAGAACAATTGTCTGCTTCTACGATATCTGACATAAGGGCTTAGTTTTTCAAAAGATGATTAGCTTAATCACTTGATTAGTGAAAATTGCATTTCTTTTTGTTGCAAAGCCTGTATGTCTTCTTTAGATTATGCCAGTAGGAAGTGAATTAAGAATTACAGAGTTTCATAAAGTTTTGTAAAGCTAATTCTACCATAAATCAATTTATCAGGATTTGAAAAATGTTGTAAAAATGTGATAAGCCTAAACACGTTTTGAACAATTGGGTCATGGTAAACACAGGGATGACTGGGGGAGTATGTGTATTAGTTAGATGACTGACTTCAAGTAAAGAGGAACGAACATCTCTCGGCTTCAACTATCTCCGACATCAGGTCAGCTTGAAAGGCAACATGGGAAATGGTTAGAGTCAGTATCTGGGGTAAATATGTAAAACGTTTATGCTTTAACGATCTCCCTTTTCAGGTAAATAATCTCGGAAACAAAATTATAAGTGAATAATCGATTTCAGGTTTCGATTCAAGCAGGGTTTTTTTTGTCATGGAGATATTACAATTGGATTAGTCACAAGTTATCGTAACTTCGCAATGCCTTCGACATCGAGTATAGGGAAACATCACTGTTTGTAGGTTCTCCATTTTTGGTTAAACGGGAGGACGGTATTGCTATTAAGGAGATTTATCTACCATGATGTGGTTGGAACAAAATTTCGAATAAAGATAAAAGTAATTGTAAAATAAATATTTTACCAAATGTTCGATAGGTTATTTCTAAATCAGTATCATATTTGTTGTGTCCATTTTGTTAAATTGATCCTTCATTTACTCACTTTCTCACATGTGTTTGCATATCGATTGTGTCTTTGTGTATCGGCTTTACTGTAAATAATGTTATTTTCGATTGATCAAATTTTCGTGGTTGTATCAAAAATATATATTTTATCAAATATATTTTTGATGAAAGTATACATCGGATCACATTCTACTCTATTGGGGTTTTCAGGTATATAACTTTCGCGGTCATTTTTTTTTTTTCTATTATTTATTTCATTTATAATTCAGGGAGCAAAAAAATTGCACTTTGTTGCTAATTACATGAGATCGTATCAGTAGAAACGACCGGTTTTGTTTTGTTTTTATTTCCTTCTTTTGTGCAAATATTTCGCCTCAAATATATTTTCGATGAAAGTATGCAACATATCGCATTCTACTCTAATGGGTTTTCAGGTATATAATTTTAGCGGTCAATTTTTTTTCCAATAATTTAGGGAGCAAAAAACATCACTTTGTTGATAATTACATAAGATCGTATCAGTAGAAATTACATGGGGTTTTTTTTTTTTTTTTGTGTGTGCAAATATTTCTCTTTCATCAGTGTTAGCTGGTGTGTGATTAGAGATCGTATAAGATCTACTCTTATTTGTCTGCTTTGCTGACAATCATCTCGGAAATTGAATGTAAAGAATTGGGTCACACCAGGAAATTGATCAGCAACGCTGATGAAATAGCGCTCGACCTTGACAGCGTAGCGACACCTTTCAAGATGTAGGCCGATCCTTGTGTGGTATTGTGTAAATACTGTTGTGTAACTCGGCACCAACTGCGTATACAGTAACAAGTCCTGGGGGACGTGTCGGCACCATATTTCACATACATCGCAGTTCACTATCCTAGGGGACGTATCGGCAACGTATCTAAGCGGTATCGAAACCAACTGCAATTAGTGTTCAAAGTTCCATTCGATCGAAAGAGTTTAATTGCAAATGACACATGCAATATACCAAGCTCTCGATGTGTCGCCTTCATTCTGATATACTTTACAAAATGCAAACTGTGTTGCATAGCATCAAAAAGTCATTTTGATTTACTCTGAAACGAGAGCGATGTAGCAATATGATAATATTTTCAAAAACAAAATACGTTACTTAAGAGCTCTCAGACATAAATGGCATAGAATTTGGTTTAGGATGCGCACAAAACATATTTTTATATTTACACATGATATTTTGATAAAAAAAAAAAGCAGCACTGCTATGAACCCGTTCTCAAAGCTCGTGTTTAAATAGGTATTGGCAGATATTAGTGACAGTTTTGGTCTAAAATTACTTTGCAAAAATCATATGCGTACGTTAAGCGATAAAATTGTGTCTTCTAGAATGGAAATGCATATACTATTTCAGAGCCCAATTCGTCTGCCATTGATTGCGTTCCGAGAAAATCGTTTTCTAAATTACATTTGTCTGGATCTCCTAAACCATCTAAAAAGAATGGCGGAATCCAATATGGCACTGTTTGGATGTTAATGTAAGAAGCAGACACAAATTTTACTTGTAGAACGAGATGTTTTATTAAATGAAGGCTATTCTTCTTGATTTATTAACTCTTGAGACAAACATTTGTCTACTGCAACGCATTGAAGACAAGGTCACAACATCCAGGGGACAAATCAAGATGTCAGATGAATCAATCGGACCACTGGGAAAACAAAACGTAGTTTTATGTACAGACATTACGCTTTCCTCTTTAAATATCCTTTGTTGTTTTAACAATGCGTGGAAGCAATTATGTATGATAATTAAGGTGAGGCTATAAGTCTACAACATAACTTCAAACATACATATATGTATGCTATCTATATGTATGTTATCTCTAAAACACTAGGTTGTGCAAGAACTGTAGCATTATGAATTACCACGGGGAAATTATCATACATAAAAGAACTGCTTAGAGTTTGAATTATAACTTGCATGATATACGTGCAATATTTTAAAAATTAATTTTGCTAAGAAACGTTCAATTTAGAAAAATATCCGTCTAGAAATAAAGTAAAAAATCCCCATTTACAAACTGAACGGCTCATGCAATGTAAAGATGCATTTTTTTCGCGGATATATCATTTAGCGCTTTTTGCGTTGTAAAACTTCCGCTAAATTATGTCTACGCTAGTCAAATATTTTACATATTATTTTCAGCAGCCAGTACTGTGGGTGTGCTAATTCAGCATTCTGCTAATCTGTAAAATTTAATCATGGGCTATAATTTAGTACGCCATAATAAGTCTTTCTGCAGCATGTGTACTATCTTGAGAATGGTTAAGTTACTTCATCTTAAACCGAAATTGTCATTACAATATTCAAGGATCTGCAACACAAAGAGATGAAAAGAAATTTGGAATTTCAGTAGAATGCATGTTCACTAATTTTTTTAGATCCATTTTACTAACCCTCAGTTCCATAGAGTAAGTAGTATTTTGTTTTTTCAAAGGTTGAATAAAATCATAAAATCAACAAAAACAAAAGTAAAAATAGAAAAATCCCGTCGCATGGTTTCTAAGGAACAAGATATACTAGTAACCAATGTTTATTAAGTTTTAAGTATTAATATGTGTCAATTAAGTTGATGATAGTAAAATGTATTTGATATACTTCTATTTAAGGTACTGGAAGGGATTCGTGGTGGACCCGTCACAGCGATTCTATTACCGATGGTTGTTCGTCATTTCCTTGTCTGTCCTCTATAATGTCGTCTTCATCATCCCACGGTCGGTGTTCTGGGAGTTACAGACGAGTTATCTTCCCCTCTGGCTGGCCCTTGACTACCTCAGCGACACTCTTTATATCATCGATATGGGCATCTCATCTCGGACAGGTAATTCTAAAAATAGCTCATGTCATCGATATGGGCATCTCATCTCGGACAGGTAATTCTAAAAATAGCACATGTCATCGATATGGGCATCTCATCTCGGACAGGTAATTCTAAAAATAGCTTTTATCATCGATATGGGCATCTCATTCCGGACAGGTAATTCTAAAAATAGCTCATATCATCGATATGGGCATCTCATCTCGGACAGGTAATTCTAAAAATAGCTCATATCATTGATATGGGCATCTCATCTCGAACAGGTAATTCTAAAAATAGCTTATATCATCGATATAGGCAGCTCATTCCGGACAGATAATTCTAAAAATAGCTTTTATCATCGATATGGGCATCTCATTCCGGACAGGTAATTCTAAAAATAGCTCATATCATCGATATGGGCATCTCATTCTGGATAGGTAATTCTAAAATTAGCTTGATCATGTACATACAATATCTGGTAATGTCGTAATAACGACAGTACAGACAAGTTGATTGTTGATTTTTAAGGGAATCCATCTATTTAGGAAGACACGAAAAATTACAAATGATCACATAATACAGACATAGACTACGAAACAGTTATATAAGTTAAGTAGATAAACAACGAACAATATCGTTATGTTTATGTTAATGATCCCCTCGGTCGATAATTAATTCACCGAAGGCATATTGTTATTAAATAGAAAACATCTTAGGCTGTGCACAGATGGTATAAATAAATAGCCTTATAAAAGGTTTAGAAATTAACAGTGCGAGTTAAAACGGCGAGAAGATATACACATAAACAATATATATATTATATATAATAGTAAACAATTATACACAGCTGTCACAGCGAAAGCGCTCGGGATATCAACAAAGTTTTAATTTTATTTTTTTTTTTCTAAACTACTTCACAAGAACTATTAACTTTATTATCATCTAACTCAAATTCGATAAAACCAGGGCAAAATATTGATAAAAACGAGATATATGTTTGATGATAACGTATCGAACACGTCTGGTTTCAAATTGCATAAAGAAATTGAATATTGCAAACGAAATCATTATTTGGACCATAACAGTTTCCCATGATCCTCATTAATCTACAGCTCTCGAAACCTGACACGGGGATCGTGATAATGGGAAAAACTACGCCCTTTTCATTGTGTAACATGGTATTCTTATCTTTACCTGCACAACAGTACATATCGCTAAGTATGATATCATAAATTATGTCACATATGTTGTTATGATAATATGAACGCAAGCAAGATCTCGGGGTTTATGACTGAGCGTAGCCAGAGAAAATCCTTATATAGACCCATCCGGACCAACAAGCGTGATTAATATAATTTGATTTAATTTTTTTTTTACAAATGTTGTAAAATGAATTAAGTTTTCTAGGACTAATCCGTGATGCTAGAAACCAAAATACAGAAACCATGATTACATTTAAGTCAGGTTAGCTAGAAATTGTTCAATATTTGTGACAACTCTTTTGCTGAAAATAAGTTTAACTTTAAAACTGAGATTTTACACCTACGCGAGCCTGATAGATCTAAGCTGTAAATTGAACATGGGTGCCGGACTACTTTTCTCAATCAGAAATGTCTGGCAATAAATATGGTGCTAAATGTCTTGAACTTTTTTAGAATTATACTGTGGAGACGGCACTTAAACATAGCCTACACCATCAATTACTTCTGTGCGCGTGCAGCTGCCATTTACCATCGTATATAAATGTAAAACAGTATATTTAAAGGTTAAATCTCAACGCCAGTCTGAAGATTATTACCATTTTATCTAGTCTGTAGATAGATATTTTCCTGGAATTCAAGCTAACGTTTATGTTGAGTTTTTTTTCCTCATCATTTTGTTTAAACCTCGAGCTTTGGGCAAAGCATTACGTGTTTTCGTTGACTCATTGAAACTTTACTACATTTTTATATTATTTCACTAGAAGTCTTATGTATTCAATAATGTATATCTTTATGATGATGATGATGATGATGATGATGGAGATTGATGATGATATACTTTAATTATGATGCTGAAGATGATGATTATCATACATGGATGATGATGAAATCAGGTGATATTTTGATTTCATACATAATGTTGATGGTGTGTATGTGTGTGTGTGAGAGATCGTATGTATTTTTTGTTTATATGCAAAAAATGGTGAAAAATTAAAAAAAAATTACAAAAAAAAATAATAATAATGTATTCTATATTTTCATGACTTGATTCCGTTCTCGAAAATTTCGAAATAACGAATCTCATGCCTCGTCAGTTTTGATAGCATAAACTAATTAACCGATCGGTGTTATCTTTGTTTAACACCTTATTTCCGTCATTTCAGGTTACCTGGAGGAAGGACTCCTTGTCCGGGATGCAACAAAGCTGCGAAAGCACTACACCTCCTCGACGATGTTTAAGACGGATATCTTAAGCATAATACCAACAGACCTGTTCTACTTTTTAATAGGGCTCGATAAACCAGAGCTAAGATTTAATCGAATCATTCGATTCAACCGTCTTCTTGAGTTTTTTGACAGAACGGCTACAAGGACTAGCTTTACAAACATGATCAGGATCATGAATTTGGTGCTGTACATTCTGATCATCATTCACTGGAACGCTTGTATATATTTCGCCATCAGCAACTCCATAGGATTCGGCTCAGACTTATGGGTATATCCGAATGTTTCCGATCCAAAATTCCAACCTTTGACCCGGAAGTACATCTACAGTTTTTACTGGTCAACTTTAACCCTTACAACGATTGGAGAAACTCCAGTTCCTGAGAAGGACGAGGAGTATTTATTTGTGGTCGTTGACTTCCTCATCGGCGTTCTCATCTTCGCTACCATTGTCGGTAATGTCGGTAGTATGATTACAAACATGAATGCTGCACGTGCAGAATTCCAAGGGAAAATGGACGGCGTCAAACAATATATGGAGTTCCGTAAAGTTTCAAAAGAGCTTGAGCAAAGAGTTATTAAATGGTTTGATTATCTTTGGACCAATAAGAAGTCGTTAAATGAAGAGGAAGTGTTGGCGTCACTTCCGGATAAGCTCAAGGCAGAAATAGCCATACATGTGCATTTAGATACGTTGAAGCGCGTGGCTTTGTTCCAGGACTGTGAACCTGGTTTACTTGTTGAGCTTGTACTGAAGCTCAAGCTACAGGTATTTAGTCCAAGTGATTACATATGCAGGAAGGGAGACATTGGGAAAGAAATGTACATAGTTAAACGTGGACAATTAGGCGTAGTTTCAGACGACGGCAAGACAATTTTTGCCACTCTTAGAGAAGGTAGTGTGTTCGGTGAGATTAGTATATTGAACATTGCAGGCAATAAGAACGGCAATCGTCGTACGGCGAATATCAAGAGTACAGGCTACAGTGATTTGTTTTGTCTTTCGAAAGATGACCTTTGGGAGGTTCTTACTCAGTACCCGGATGCAAAGAAGATTTTAATCGACAAAGGTAAGAAAATCCTTAGAAAAGACAATCTCTTAGATGAAGATCTCATGAAAAAGGTCGAAGCGCAGCAAGAAACGACCGAACAAAAGCTGGACAGAATAGATTCTAGTCTGGACACTTTACAAACAAGGTTCGCCAGACTTCTTGCCGATTTCAATAGCACTCAACAAAGACTGAAGCAACGAATCACGAGACTTGAAAAAGGCATGGTGAAAGATTCTGACGCCATTTCTAATATTTCGTTCCTGGATTCATGATGGATGAGGCAGACATCCCATCCATTATATGGTTATCTATAACTGTGATCACAGCAAATGTCAATCAACATCGACTAGAACCAGTTTTGACAAAAACGTGGTCGACACAGTTTCAGAGGCCACTCCAATGCAAACAACAAATCGGAGTTCGATCAATCTTACAAAACCATCCACCTTTCGTCCTGTGCATTAATCATGTCTCCTCTTTTACCCGTAAGTGATCATGTCTTTGTCTGCAATGACCGATTAGCGGAGTCATTAATAATAAACGGGAATAATGGATGCAAGATTCAATAACGACAGTGTCAGAAAGCCGGAAGTGACGTGGCCGGAAGTGGCGCGTCAAATATTATTTAGCATGCCGAGAATGTCTTGTTATAATATAGAACCGTCCAATGAGATTATATTTAAATGTCATAACGCAAGTTTCTCATCTACTGGTCACTGTAAATATTTATGTGCATCGTTTATTAATATACCCAAGAAGTCGTTCAGAATTTATCAAACAATTGAAACTTGAAAATTGTGATACAATTCCATAATTCCTAATTTTGAAGAAGTTTTATTTTTCGTTATTTTCGAGAATAGAAAATAGTTAATGAAATCACATACCTCTGAAATAGAATTAATAGGGGTAAATACATGGTCTATTCGATAATATCTTTGAAAAACACTAATTTTGGTTTAAGTCATATAAGCTGAAACAAAAAATTGAACTAATTAGAGAAAATAATTCTGTCATCATTAATTTTCTGTTTTACAAAACCACGAAAATTTGAACACACGAAAAAAAACCCTTTTTACATTGGTTTGCAATTAGTTTTAGCTTAACCCTATCTCACGCCGAATCAACTTTGTATCGAGTTAAAAGTTATTACAAATATATTCTGTTTTTATTGTTTAATATTGATGGAAGATAATTTGTTTGGTACCATGTATGTAAGTTATCTATGAAACAATATCCATCCTTTTATGCCATTACGTTTACATGTATATTTTAAAACTGTTTTGTTTTGTTTATTTAAAATTTATTTATAAATATTTTGCACCAAACCAGTGTATATTGTTCGTGATGGGTCTGGGTAGCATTTTTAAAGTTTTAATTGAGGAAATAAATCTGTTTGTGTTTAAGCTAAAGTTGTAAATAGAATACTGTGCCGGTAAATAGTTAATTAGATAACGTTTGAAAACATAAGACAATACAGCCGATGGTTGACAATACGGCGCACATGCAACACAACGCAATTTGTAATAACTTTTCAAATGTCATTATAAGTAATAAATACGTATTTTTCTCATAGAATCAGGTCGAAACATGTACCAAGTGAAGATTATCTTTCCATCTGATGACAATTTATCCGGTAAAAATAACTTTGAATTTTTTATTACAAATTGCGTCGTTATTACAAATTACGTGGTGACACGGCGTGTTAATTTGAAGAGATGAGAGAAAATGACGATGGTATACGTATTCAATAAATGCTTTTGTTAGATTACAAGATTTTAATACAAACTTAATTTTACAACTAAATTAATTAAAATCTTACTCTGAGAGGAAACCGGAGTACCTATGTACCCATTGAAAACCCACGTGGTCGGACAGATGATCCAAAATCTGTCCTTGTCCGATCGAAGGATCGAACCCCGTACGCCTTGTCGAAGCGATAGTGTTATATCCCCAACAACGTCCGACCAAACTTTAATCAACTCTAGACATTAAAGTACAGTAAAAGTTGAATTTCGTGAAATTCCGTTAATATACTGTATAGTTGTCAAAAGTGCGCGGGTATGACATTTCGCGGTTATTGAACAAGTCGCAACCACCTGACCGAAAGTGAAATAGGTGTATCTACAGGCATAGTTTCGTTCACTTCAATTATAACCTCGTTCGGTTTACGGTACATATAATTGCAGATATTTGTAATAGGAAAGAGTATTGAAATACTGTACCCTGCCCGCGCTGGGGCTCGAACAAGCGACCTCTCGCTCTCAAGGCAAACCACTAGGCTAGTATGAGCTAGTTTAAACTACTGCCTCCTTCACAAAGTCCCCGAAGACAACCTCAGCCCGGTTATTTTGCTCCAAAGAAGTTTTCTCAGTCTCCTATAGCTTTCACTTGGAGTAGTCAGCGGTACCAAATCTGTAAAAGGAAGGAGTAATGAAAAATAGCCTGCCCGCGCTGAAGCTCGAACTAGTGACCTCACGCTCCATAGGCAAATCTACAGGCTAAAGGGAAATTCCCGCTAGTCTAAGCTTATACTCTCTACTTTTACATGTTTAGTTTAATGTTATCTGTAATATCTGCGAGTGAAATTACATCCCGCAAATATTATCAACTATGCAGTATATCCTTTGTTATCATGTTTTTACCCACAGCCAATCACACCGTACCTGCTGTATGGCTGACCAATCAGGACTGTTATATATTGACCTATGTCGCAATCAATTTGAGATACGTGATTTCTATTGGTATAATCATGGTTGCAGAATCGAACAAAATACAAGCATGGGTGTTTAATCAAAACTAATTAAAAATCTAAAAACTTAAATACCGTTCTTTGTTTACAATATTCGTTTGCCTTCTAATATTATGCCGTAACCACTATACTTATTTAACAACATCAAACTAGTTTAATCCTTGTTTACAGTTACAAGATAGCTGAAGGGTCCGCCAATGAATTAGTTATATTATTTATTATAAATATACGTTATAGTAGTAGACGTTCAACAAGCAGAGGTTTACGTTATATATAAAGAAGGGAAATGGCTATACACCGTCATGATAATTTCCAGTCCACACACTGTAACCAATGGCTATACACTGTCATGATAATTCCCAGTCCACACACTGTAACCAAATATAAGTTACACTTTAATCTTAAGACTTAGAACTTAGGAATCTTGTTATTGCTAGATGTACATTTAAGGTATCGTTTCACCAATGACTGAATACTAACTATTAAACAGTATGTGCATGGTTACCATCTTAATGTATACATGGCAACCATTAGAATATATACATGGTAACCATTAAAATGTAAACAAAAAGTAACCATTAAAATTATACGTGTTATCTATTAAAATGTATACATTGTAACCATGAAAATGTATGCAAAGCAACCATTAAAATGTATACATGGTAGCCATGAAGATGTATGCATAGCAACCATAAAAAAGTAAACCGGGGAGCCATGAAAACGTATGAATAGTTACCATTAAAATACATACAAAGCAACCATTAAAATGTAAACCAGGTAGCCATGAAAACGTTTACATAGCAACCATTAAAATGTAAACCATGTAGCCATGAAGATGTATGCATAGCAACCATTAAGATGTTAACCGGGTAGCCACGGAAACGTATGCATAGCAACCATAAAAAAGTAAACCGGGGAGCCATAAAAACGTATGAATAGTAACCATTAAAATACATACAAAAAGCAACCATTAAAATGTAAACATGGTACACATTAAAATGTATACATGGTAACAATCAAATGTAAACAAAAAGCAACAACAAAAAAGTTTGCATGGAAACCATTAAATGTATCCGTGATAACCATTCAAATGTACATTGTATACATAATCGCAATGGGAACCATTGTCATATATATTATGGCAACCAAGTTGAGGTATACAAAAGTGTACATGGTTATCAAAGATACTGTATGGTAACCAAGGTTATTGTTTACATGGTAACCAATCTATGGTATCTATGGTTCCATGGTTACAGTCAGGATAAACACTGTCCGAGGCTACTATTTACTTCAGGTTTGTGTATATTTATTTGTATCTTGGTTGATCATACATGACCCTGTTGGCTCCATTGAAGTTATAAGTTAAGAGACAGGAAACCCTTATAAATAATATCTGTCCAGTATAATTATATGTCTCTTATCAGAGCTGATATAACATGTCCCAGTCATTTTTATGTTTGGCTTCTTTGACAAACAAACGTCTGTGTGCTGACTAGTTACATTAGTAAGTTCATCTAGATAAATTATACGGACAATTCACACAGAAAATTCGTGTGATTATCGGCTTCTTTTTTCACTGATATTTCAAAGGATAGTCTAAAATACAACCAACGACAACAAAAATTAAGAAAATAAACAAATAAATAAATAAAACCCCAACAAATCCAAATTCGATGCAAAAAAAAAAAAATTATAAGCCAAAAAACATTAAAAAAAATCAGCAAACTCCTTAATACAAACTTAACCTACAGATCAACCTGAACATGTAGTGTCAACTTTGAATGACATGATAGGGAACAATTTATTTATAATGTGCGATCTTAAGGGTTGTATGAAGGTTTTAAAAGATTTCTTTCCGATTTTTTTCAGTTAATCTTGTGTATAAATTTTAGGTATGTTCTGAACGTTATATGTACACTTGTACGTAAAAACATACATATAATCGTTCAGATAAACAAGTTATATCTTATACTAACCAGGAGGTTACGACCAACACATTAACTGACCATGCACAGGAAATCTTTCTTATTCTTACTTATCTTGTATCTTTTATCATTCATGTCAGTCGCGATGGCCGAGTGGTTAAGGTGTCCCGACATTTTATCACTAGCCCTCCACCTCTGGGTTGCGAGTTCGAATCCCACGTGGGGCAGTTGCAAGGTACTGACCGTAGGTCGGTGGTTTTTCTCCGGGTACTCCGGCTTTCCTCCACCTCCAAAACTAGACACTTAATGACACTGGCTGTTAATTGGGCGTTAAACAAAAGAAACCAAACCAAATCTTTGATGTTTCGTGTGCACTTAGTACTAATTAAGTATAACTAATTACAAAGTGCACGTATTAATGATGTACGATGAAGGCGGAAGTATAAGGTCTAAATATATAAATGTATGGTATCATCAACTATATACTTATTGTAACTTTGAGTATTACAAGGTTGAATATTTAATGATGGTTAATTACTAGTATCTGTGGGTTACATGGTTGACTATTTCAGGGTACAGAAATGTGATGCTATGAATGGGTTGAACACCAACGATTATTAACTGTGAAATAATGGTTTCAATTTTTGAATATTAACGGTGATATAATATAATGGATTCCATTGTTGAATATCAACGGTGAAATAATGGTTTCCATTGTTGAATATACTGCAACCATCAATTTATTGAAATGCTAAAGGTATTATTATGCATGTCACACAATAATTCATGTAATTAATTTGATAAATTTCTCTGATTGAAATAATGAATTACCATGATATACCACCTATGGAGTACCTAAAAACAATGCATTTTAAAACAATGCTTTTAACAATTCAACTCCTTTTGTTGATTATTGTTCTACTGCCCAATGTTGACCCTATGTTTATTTTATTTATTTATTTATTTTTTCCTTTTTATTATCATTACTATTATTATGTTCGTTTTCTCTGTTGTTTTTGTTTTTAATGCGGTTTTACAAAGGTTAAATCATGTTTTGTCTCAGACCACACAAGTATATTCAACCTCGACTTGAATTATAAATTGAATAATATTTATCAGTCCAATGTACAAGCTTGAGAACCTGAATTGTTTAGCAAATAACGAGAACAATGTATTCAAACTGATATAAACACATACAATGTATTCTAGCCCCAGGTAGGAATTAGATGAAAACTTCATATTGTATATAAATAGTAAGCAATTTTTAGGTCGACTAATCTATTTTTCTGGGATAAGGTTTTAACCATAAGGATATCTGATTCAAAACAATGTAAATAGTGAAAGAATGTAAGAACTCTGGTATCCTGTATGTGTATGTATGTAAGTATGGATGAAAACTTCTATACAAATATGTTGGATGCAGTTACTTCATTTTTCAAACGAGATTTCACGATATTTCACGAGAAATACGTCCATGTTTGGAACTTAACATGTAAATCGTCCAGAGAACATCTTTTTTCACCAATTGTCTCGTCTAGAACCAAATCATTTCAGTTAAGCTGTAATTTTCAATGAATTGATTTTTTTGCTGATAATTTTCACGAAAAATAAACGAATATTTCTTCAGGTTTTTGAGAAAATCGCGAAAATGTTTAACAAAGAACCTAAACTTTACAACAATGAGTTCATAGTTTTGTTAATTAGATATTTATTCACGGGTTGTCATGGCCAAACACACATGTATGAAAAGAGAAAAATAAGAGAAAAAAGATACTACAAACACACACAAAAAGAAATCTGCACTGAGAATTTTAATATTGTAATGAGTATCCTAAGAAGTGGTATAACGTATTGAGTGTCCCAAAAAGTTATACTTGAATACGTTATATATGTTTCGTTGAAAAATAAAAATTATTGAAACATATTCCTTTGTTATTGTTTTTGTAGTCACGTGTCAACATTCAAATTTATTAATTGCTACTCCATAAATAATCACAATTAAGGAACACTAGCATACACAGCATTTAGAAACACCATATAAGACTATTACTTTATACGAATTGGCAAACGTATCGCCTCAATGATCATTAAGAAATGGTTAGTGGTTGGCGAAGGAACCTTGAGTGTCATTTCTTATGAAGAAAAGGAATTTCTTAATTCGTACCCAAAGATGGCTGAATAGGGCCATTTTGGGTTTTTCGATTCCCTCCAAACTACTTGCTGCGGTACATTTCTTCTCTTTTCCTTGTGATAGCGCGGAACTTATGCCGACTTTATAGTGCTATCTCACTGAAACATTCTGCTGAAGACACCCAGCAGGACACTCCACCCTGTCATATCATACTGACAACGGAAAAACCAATAGTCCCACTCCCAAAATGCTGAGTGCTAAGCAGGAGTCATAACTTCCATATTTAAAGACTCCAGTTTGTCTCGCCCAGGGGAAAGAATCCAGAGTCTTACTCACAGGGGCAAATTCTCAACTTAAGGCCAAAAATGAACCATTTTCAAGGAAGACATTAGAAAATAAAAAGTTGTTAAGAAAGAAGAGAAAATATAAGATCGTGAAAGTCTCTAACGATCATACAATGGACACAGTAGGTACAATTCCTACGCCCTACCTACAGGGCAGGGCAATGTGTGTGTAATTTCATCACATGGAAGAAGAAATGACGAATAAAGACAAGTTTAATCTTCTAATCTGTTAGGATCTCCATTTACCGATCCACAGCACCAAATAACCTTGTTGAGAATAATCGACCGCTTTAAGTACACGTATTTCGCAATCGTGACCTCTGTCATATGTGTCATGTCTATATTGTTGATCTTCTTTATATATAAAGTAATATTGATCAAAGATGACGAGAAAACGCCCACGCAGCGCGCTAGGTCGATGACAACAACAGTTCAGCGAAAGATTGTCATTAGACCATAAATGAGCAGGGGTGATCCGGATAAATAATACGGGGTTACCCGGTTAACAAGTTGTTTAATTACCCAGATAACTAGGAATGGGTTATCCGGATAACTCAGTAGGGGTAACTGGATAACTAAGGAGGGGCTACCCGAATAACTAGGGAGGGATGATCCGGATAACTATGGAGGGGGGATCCGGATAACTAGGGAGGGGTTACCCGGATAACTAGGGAGGGGTTACCCGGATAACTAGGGAGGAGTAACCCGGATAACTAGGGAGGAGTTACCCGGATAACTAGGGTGGGGTTACCCGGCTAACTAGTGAGGGGTTACCCGGATAACTAGTAAAGGGTTACCCGGATATCTAGGGAGGAGTTACCCGGATAACTAGGGAGGGGTTACCCGGATATCTAGGGAGGGATTACCCGGCTAACTAGGGAGGGGTTACCCAGATAACTAGGGTGGGTAACCCAGATAACTAGGGAGGAGTTACCCGGATAATTAGGGCGGGGTTAACCGGATAACTATGGAGGGGTTACCTGGATAACTAGGGAGGGGTTACCCGGCTTACCAGGGTGGGGTTACCCGGATAACTAGGGAGGGGTCACCCGAAAAACTAGGGAGGGCTACCCGGATAACTAGGGTGGAGTTACCCGGATAACTAGGAAGATGTTACCCGGATAACTAGGGTGAAGTTACCCGGATAACTAGGGAGGGGTTACCTGGATAACTAGGGAAGGGTTACCCGGATAACTAGGGAGGAGTTACCCGGATAATTAGGGCGGGGTTACCCTCATAACTAGGGAGGGGTTACCTTGATAGCTAGGGAGGGGTTATCTGGACAGCTAGGGAGGGGTTACTTGGATAACTCAGGTGGGGTAACCCTGATAACTAGGGAGGAGTTACCCGGATAATTAGGGTGGGGTTAACCGGATAACTAGGGTGGGGTTACCCGGATAACTAGGGAGGGGTTACCCGGATAACTAAGGAGGGGTTACCCGGATAGCTAGGGAAGGGCTACCCGGATAACTAGGGAGGGGTTACCCGGATATCTTGGGAGGGGTTACCCGGATAACTAGGGAGGGGTTACCCAGATAATTAGGAAGTAGGTTACCCGGATAACTAGGGAGGGGTTAACCGGATAACCAGGAAAGGGTTACACGAATAACTAGGGAGGGGTTACCCGGATAAATAGTGAGGGGTTACCCGGATAACTAGGAAAGGGTTACCCGGATAACTAGGGAGGGGCTACCCGGAGAACTAGGGAGGGGTTACCCGGATAACTAGGGAGGGGTTACCCGGATAACAAGGGAGGGGTTACCCGGATAACTAGGGAGGGGTTACCCGGATAACAAGGGAGGGGCTACCCGGCTAACTAGGGAGGGGTTACCCGGATAACTAGGGAGGGGTTACCCAGATAATTAGGAAGTAGGTTACCCGGATAACTAGGGAGGGGTTTTTCGGCTAACTAGGGAAATGGTTACCCGGATATCTAGGGAGGGATTACCCGGATAACTAGGAAGGGGTTACCCAGATAATTAGGAAGTAGGTTACCCGGATAACTAGGGAAGGGTTACCCGGATAAATAGTGAGGGGTTACCCGGATAACTAGGAAAGGGTTACCCGCATAACTAGGGAGGGGCTACCCGGATAACTAGGGAGGGGTTACCCGAATAACTAGGGTGGGGTTATCCGGATAACTAGGGAGGGGTTACCTGGATAACTAGGGAGGGGTTACCCGGATAACAAGGGAGGGGTTACCCGGATAACTAGGGAGGGGTTACCCGGATAACTAGGGTGGGGTTATCCGGCTAACTAGGGAGAGGTTACCCGGATAACAAGGGAGGGGTTACCCGGATAACAAGCGAGGGGTTACCCGGATAACAAGGGAGGGGTTACCCGGATAACTAGGGAGGGGTTACCCGGATAACAAGGGAGGGGCTACCCGGCTAACTAGGGAGGGGTTACCCGGATAACTAGGGAGGGGTTACCCAGATAATTAGGAAGTAGGTTACCCGGATAACTAGGGAGGGGTTTTTCGGCTAACTAGGGAAATGGTTACCCGGATATCTAGGGAGGGATTACCCGGATAGCTAGGAAGGGGTTACCCAGATAATTAGGAAGTAGGTTACCCGGATAACTAGGGAGGGGTTTTTCGGCTAACTAGGGAAATGGTTACCCGGATATCTAGGGAGGGATTACCCGGATAACTAGGAAGGGGTTACCCAGATAATTAGGAAGTAGGTTACCCGGATAACTAAGGAGGGGTTAACCGGATAACTAGAAAAGGGTTACCCGGATAACTAGGGAGGGGTTACCCGGATAACTAGTGAGGGGGTACTCGGATAAATAGGAAGGGTTACCCGGATAACTAAGGAGGGGCTACCCGAATAACTAGGGAGGGATGATCCGGATAACTATGGAGGGGAGATCCGGATAACTAGGGAGGGGTTACCCGGATAACTAGGGAGGGGTTACCCGGATAACTAGGGAGGAGTAACCCGGATAACTAGTAAAGGGTTACCCGGATATCTAGGGAGGAGTTACCCGGATAACTAGGGAGGGGTTACCCGGCTAACTAGTGAGGGGTTACCCGGATAACTAGTAAAGGGTTACCCGGATATCTAGGGAGGAGTTACCCGGATAACTAGGGAGGGGTTACCCGGATATCTAGGGAGGGATTACCCGGCTAACTAGGGAGGGGTTACCCAGATAACTAGGGTGGGTAACCCAGATAACTAGGGAGGAGTTACCCGGATAATTAGGGCGGGGTTACCCGGCTAACTAGTGAGGGGTTACCCGGATAACTAGTAAAGGGTTACCCGGATATCTAGGGAGGAGTTACCCGGATAACTAGGGAGGGGTTACCCGGATATCTAGGGAGGGATTACCCGGCTAACTAGGGAGGGGTTACCCAGATAACTAGGGTGGGTAACCCAGATAACTAGGGAGGAGTTACCCGGATAATTAGGGCGGGGTTAACCGGATAACTATGGAGGGGTTACCTGGATAACTAGGGAGGGGTTACCCGGCTTACCAGGGTGGGGTTACCCGGATAACTAGGGAGGGGTCACCCGAATAACTAGGGAGGGCTACCCGGATAACTAGGGTGGAGTTACCCGGATAACTAGGAAGATGTTACCCGGATAACTAGGGTGAAGTTACCCGGATAACTAGGGAGGGGTTACCTGGATAACTAGGGAAGGGTTACCCGGATAACTAGGGAGGAGTTACCCGGATAATTAGGGCGGGGTTACCCTCATAACTAGGGAGGGGTTACCTTGATAGCTAGGGAGGGGTTATCTGGACAGCTAGGGAGGGGTTACTTGGATAACTCAGGTGGGGTAACCCTGATAACTAGGGAGGAGTTACCCGGATAATTAGGGTGGGGTTAACCGGATAACTAGGGTGGGGTTTCCCGGATAACTAGGGAGGGGTTACCCGGATAACTAAGGAGGGGTTACCCGGATAGCTAGGGAAGGGCTACCCGGATAACTAGGGAGGGGTTACCCGGATATCTTGGGAGGGGTTACCCGGATAACTAGGGAGGGGTTACCCAGATAATTAGGAAGTAGGTTACCCGGATAACTAGGGAGGGGTTAACCGGATAACTAGGAAAGGGTTACACGAATAACTAGGGAGGGGTTACCCGGATAAATAGTGAGGGGTTACCCGGATAACTAGGAAAGGGTTACCCGGATAACTAGGGAGGGGCTACCCGGAGAACTAGGGAGGGGTTACCCGGATAACTAGGGAGGGGTTACCCAGATAATTAGGAAGTAGGTTACCCGGATAACTAAGGAGGGGTTTTTCGGCTAACTAGGGAAATGGTTACCCGGATATCTAGGGAGGGATTACCCGGATAACTAGGAAGGGGTTACCCAGATAATTAGGAAGTAGGTTACCCGGATAACTAGGGAAGGGTTACCCGGATAAATAGTGAGGGGTTACCCGGATAACTAGGAAAGGGTTACCCGGATAACTAGGGAGGGGCTACCCGGATAACTAGGGAGGGGTTACCCGAATAACTAGGGTGGGGTTATCCGGATAACTAGGGGGGGGTTACCTGGATAACTAGGGAGGGGTTACCCGGATAACAAGGGAGGGGTTACCCGGATAACTAGGGAGGGGTTACCCGGATAACTAGGGTGGGGTTATCCGGCTAACTAGGGAGGGGTTACCCGGATAACAAGGGAGGGGTTACCCGGATAACAAGCGAGGGGTTACCCGGATAACAAGGGAGGGGTTACCTGGATAACTAGGGAGGGGTTACCCGGATAACAAGGGAGGGGCTACCCGGCTAACTAGGGAGGGGTTACCCGGATAACTAGGGAGGGGTTACCCAGATAATTAGGAAGTAGGTTACCCGGATAACTAGGGAGGGGTTTTTCGGCTAACTAGGGAAATGGTTACCCGGATATCTAGGGAGGGATTACCCGGATAGCTAGGAAGGGGTTACCCAGATAATTAGGAAGTAGGTTACCCGGATAACTAGGGAGGGGTTTTTCGGCTAACTAGGGAAATGGTTACCCGGATATCTAGGGAGGGATTACCCGGATAACTAGGAAGGGGTTACCCAGATAATTAGGAAGTAGGTTACCCGGATAACTAGGGAGGGGTTAACAGGATAACTAGAAAAGGGTTACCCGGATAACTAGGGAGGGGTTACCCGGATAACTAGTGAGGGGGTACTCGGATAACTAGGAAAGGGTTAACCGGATAACTAGGGAGGGTTTACCCGGATAACTATGAAGGGGTTACTCGGATAATTAGGTAGAGGTTATCCGGATTACTAGGGAGGGGTTACCCGGATAACTAGTAAGGGGTTACCCGGATAACTAGGAAAGGGTTTCCCAGATAACTAGGAAGGGGTTACCCAGATAACTAGGGTGGGGTTACCCAGGTAACTAGGGAGGGGTTACCCGGATAACTAGGGAGGGGTTACCCAGATAACGAGGGTGGGGTTACCCGAATAAGTAGAAAGAGGTTACCCGGATAACTAGGGAGGGGTTACCCTGATAGCTAGAGAGAGGTTACCTGGATAACGAGGGAGGGGTTACCCGGATAACTAGGGAGGGGTTACCTCGATGACGAGGGTGGGGTTACCTGGATAACTAGGGAGGGGTTACCCGGATAACTAGGGAGGGGTTACCTGGATAACTAGGGAGGGGTTACTTGGATAACTAGGGTGGGGTCACCCGGATAACTAGAGAGGGGTTACCTGGATAACTAGGGAGGGGTTACTTGGATAACTCAGGTGGGGTTACCTGGATAACGAGGGTTGGGTTACCCGGATAACTAGGGTGGGGGTTACCCGGATAAATAGGAAGGGTTACCCGGATAACTAGTGAGGGGTTACCCTGATAACTAGGGAGGAGTTACCCGGATAATTAGGGTGGGGTTATCCGGATAACTAGGGTGGGGGTTACCTGGATAAATAGGAAGGGTTACCCGGATAACTAGTGAGGGGTTACCCGGATAACAAGGGAGGGGTTACCCGGATAACTAAGGAGGGGTTAGTCGGATAGCTAGGGAGGGGTGATCCGGATATCTAGGGAAGGGTTACCCGGATAACTAAGGAGGGGTTACCCAGATAATTAGGAAGTAGGTTACCCGGATAACTAGGGAGGGTTTTTTCGGCTAACTAGGGAAAGGGTTACCCGGATAACTAGGGAGGGGTTACCCTGATAACTAGGAAAGGGTTACCCGGATAACTAGGGAGGGGTTACCCGGATAACTAGGAAAGGGTTACCCGGATAACTAGGGAGGGGTTACCCGGATAACTAGTGAGGGGGTACTCGGATAACTAGGAAAGGGTTACCCGGATAACTAGGGAGGGGTTACCCGGATAACTATGAAGGGGTTACTCGGATAATTAGGTAGAGGTTACCCGGATTACTAGGGGGGATTACCCGGATAACTAGGGAGGGGTTACCCGGATAACTAGGGAGGGGTTACCCAGATAACTAGGGTGGGGTTACCCAGGTAACTAGGGAGGGGTTACCCGGATAACTAGGGAGGGGTTACCCGGATAACTATGGAGGGGTTACCCGGATAACTAGGGAGGGGTTACCCGGATAACGAGGGTGGGGTTACCCGGATAAGTAGGAAGAGGTTACCCGGAAAACTAGGGAGGGGTTACCCTGATAGCTAGGGAGGGGTTACCTGGATAACTAAGGTGGGGTTACCCGGATAAGTAGGAAGAGGTTACCTGGATAACGAGGGAGGGGTTACCCGGATAACTAGGGAGGGGTTACCTCGATGACGAGGGTGGGGTTACCTGGATAACTAGGGAGGGGTTACCCGGATAACTAGGGAGGGGTTACCTGGATAACTAGGGAGGGGTTACCCGGATAACTAGGGAGGGGTTACCTGGATAACTAGGGAGGGGTTACCCGGATAACGAGGGTGGGGTTACCCGGATAAGTAGGAAGAGGTTACCTGGATAACGAGGGAGGGGTTACCCGGAAAACTAGGGAGGGGTTACCTGGATAACGAGGGTGGGGTTACCCGGATAACTAGGGAGGGGTTACCCGGATAACTAGGGAGGGGTTACCTGGATAACTAGGGAGGGGTTACCCGGATAACTAGGGAGGGGTTACCCGGATAACTAGGGAGGGGTTACCTGGATAACTAGGGAGGGGTTACCCGGATAACTAGGGAGGGTTTACCTGGATAACTAGGGAGGGGTTACCCGGATTACTTGGGAGGGGCTACCCGGATTACTTGGGAGGGGTTACCCGGATTACTTGGGAGGGGTTACCCGGAAAACTAGGAGGAAATGACACGGATAACTAGGCAGGGGTTACTGGATAACAAAGAGGGGATGTCCCCGGTAACCAAGATGTTTGTCCCGGGTAACTTGGTTGGGATGACCCAGTTCTCTTGGGAGGGGTCACCCGGAAGGGAACATCCGATCAGTGGTCGAGAATATATTGTGCATGAAACAACTGATTGTGCTCATTTATATACAATGTAAATACAATTTTACAACTAACGAACATTACACACGGAAGACTCGCCATGACAGATTAACGAAGAGTTAGCATGGATACAAGTCAATTAAAATGGTTATTGATTGTGATTGGCCTGGAGAACAGAACGTGCCACTTCGCTCGTGATCATTGTCCGTGTGTAAATCCGTCCTTGAGCACTCTCCAACGTACCAGTTCATTTTTGAGCACTCTTTCGAGTGTCACCTTACTTTTGAGCACTCTCTTACTCTCTGCGTCACGCATCAATTTAATCCTTAGCCAGCTATCATCAACATGCAAGGAAATGTCCGAAGGTGTGAAGAAAAGACAGAATATTTTGTTTATGAATATAAGCATTATGCATACACAGACAAACGTGTTTCGTGCAACTTAGATTTAAGGAATCAATATGAGAGTTTTGCCTTTTTTTGATCTGAGGCAACCCAACCCGGATTTGACCTAGAATTGAACGACGGTGTCGTCGATGAAGCAGAAGACGTCTTCTCTCCCAGAGCACCTGGTCCTGTTCTCATTGTACTTTTTCAAGGGTTTCCGTGCAAATATATATTTATATTAATATTCTTACCTCGTTATATCGATTTTGAGTTTGATGGTTTCGTTATCATGTCCGTATTCTTGGTTTTTGTTTTTTGTTTTTGTGTTGTTGTTTTTTCAAGGAGTGTACGGAATTATCAAATACGTATACACAATTATCTAGAATTACAATTACTTAAAAAAAACAACCATTATATAAACACTCATGTAGAGTGCAGTAAAGGGGCCGTGATAGCTCAGTCGGTTAGAGCGCCGACCACGTGACCTCAGGTGAAGATCCGAGGTGCGTGGTTCGACGCTCCCTACCCGTGTCGGTTTGTGTTTTTCGGGAAGTTGAGAAACGGGCCGGTCTGAACTGTGATGGTGTATCCTTGGGTAAGACACTTTACGGGTCTCTCGTATGTTGTTCAGTGAGGTAGTCACCAACTACTACAAGGAGACCCCGGTTCAACATGACATTGGCTGCTCACTTAGTGATAAACTAAGCAAACACCAGAGTGCGATCAGTCCACTCAAAGAATAATAGGGAGATGAGGTTGAAATAATAATGGTTTTATAGTGCAACTGCAGCACGGTATTCCAGTCAAGTTGTCTAACGCTTCGAGCAAATAAATGTATGTCTGGTTTTGTCAGTTACGTTGATTCAAATGGATCGAGTTAGCAGCCCGAACAAAGACAGATTTCAACTGAACGAATTTTACAGGAATATCGTTAATACCAGAGTTCCATAATTCAGGGTTGTTTTTTTTTAAAGATTTTCTTTCGTCAATTTCATTCTGAAATAGAAGTTACAAGAACAAATAAAGATTGAATTAAAATACTGTTATAGTATGAACAATACAGTCCACAAACATATTAGAATGTAAATCCTACCCAATCATAACCAACAACAAAAAATCCCCTCTCTTCTCTTCATAAGTATTGCCCATATTGTTTATGTGTTTGTTGTTTTGTTTGTTTGCCGAGTTTCGCCCCGTGACATGATATAAGTGTTCATGAAACAATGTCGGGAGAGACGTGATAGTGTCACGTGACAGTGTCGTGTGATATGTGATAGTGACACATGACAGTGTCGTGTGATAGGTGATATTCGCACGTGATAGTGTCGAGTGATATGTGATAGCGGTTTTGGCATGCAATATTGTCATGAAATAGTATCTAGATATTATTCTGATGATCTTGCACTTTTAAAACAGATTCATTGAAACCTTCAAAAGATATATGCAAAATCTTCTCTAGTTTTATCAGAGGATACATGAAAAATCCTAGCTCGATTAAGTCAAAGATCACTGATATTGTTCCGAAAGAACGAACACGAGGACATCCAACTTATAACCTTTGTACTGGTCATGTTCCAGCGCAATCGTAACATTTCAGCCGAATCCTTCAAGAACAACAGAGAATACTGATGTAATATTCTAACTCAAAATCGATAAAACGAGAGCGAGACATCAATGAAAATATAGATTTGTATGGAGGCCACGGAGATACAAGAAGAAGACCGGGTGTTTCAGTAGAGGAAGCGTCTTCTGCTTCACGATGAGGACTAATGAGATGACAATGAAACCACTATAGGCATACCAATAAGCATGGAACACATCTTCACAAGGAGGTAGAATGTTTCCGAATGATCATCTTATCGACCATTAAACTTCGGCCTGATCTTCATCAACCTGAATTTTTCCCTTCAACATTAGACATCTGTCATGGAAAACGTGATATTGACACTCCATGGAGATCTAATCAACTGAGACATGTTAACACCGTAGGTACGGGAAGCAGGAATGTTACTGCATAAAAATGGAAGATTCACAACGGGGAAATTGAAATTCACATCTGAATTGTAAACTATCTCTTGCTGGTTAAGTTGTAAGTAAAGGTCGGAGTAAACGGCTGATATCAAGGCTAGGACTCAAACAGTATGATTGAGCCTGGTTTAGACGATTAGTTTGAGGTACTGGTTCTATAGAAATAAATGTTAGGCTGTTTTGAATACATCGACCTAGCTTTATCGCCCCTGGTAGATCACTTCTCACTTTATGCTCATTTAGACTGTTTTAAATGCCACACTTAACGACTTAAGATCTAGAATTGTACGACGAAGCTTTGCTAATGGTGGATTTATTTTGCAATTCAAATGGTTTCATATGCTGTATTTCCTTCCCTTTGTCATCAGTCGGATGTAGAAGAAATAACATTGTGTACATTTGCATGTCGTTTTCATGATCTGCAGGGCAATTCAGTAAGAACGTAGGTTTACTTAAAAAACAGAACAAATCCACAAAGGAACAACGCAAAGCTTAATTACTTGAAAAAATAGCAATTGTGTCGATTTACATCGCGTTGTCGTGGTGAGGTGCAAGTTAAAAACATTAATCAGCCATTTTGTAGCTAGTTAAGTAGCAGTTGTCCTTCGGATCTGAAGAAAACATCATCGTTCGGCAGCTCATCGGTGTGTGCGGAGATTCCTGCGCAGCCAGACGTTTGCGGCGCATGCACAGTCTGAAACAATGGGAACACCGGATGTGGCAAAAACACGGAAAGCATAGCCAGCACAACGCTATTTTAAGTCACACAAAAGGGGCTACAGTAATACCGGGGAAGACAAAAACACCACCGAAAGGGACAGCAAACTCAAAGAAGGCAATAACCGGAAGTCGTGGCGACAATACCCTAAAGTTCATTAACGGAGGACCATGATGGATGTGACCTGAATTGAGCAGTAGAATATGAGGAACCAAAAGTGGAGACAATAGCAGAGGTCAATAGTACACCCCGAGGAAGGGGTCGATTAGACAATAGGATACGAGGGGAAGTCCTGGAATTATCGGCAACGGGACTTCAGCCCAGCACGGCTTAAATTTGACCCGAATTTGACCCCTTTTTTTCCCCCTTCTTTAATTTTAGACTTCCTTTCTGAATTTCCACGCGTATTGCCCCTAGCATCACTGATGATTTTTTAAAGGACGAAACAGTTGTATGATGTCCCTAGCATCACTGACGAGTCGTAGAAGGATAAAACTGCTGTTTGATGTCCCTAGCATCACAGACGAGTCGTTGAAGGTCGAAACAGCTGTATGATGTCCCTATCATCTCTGAAGAGTTCTACAAAGATAAAGCAGCTGTATGATGTCCCTAGCATCACAGACGAGTCGTAGAAGGTCGAAACAGCTGTATAATGTCCCTATCATCTCTGAGGAGCTCTACAAGGATAAAACTGCTGTATGATGTCCCTAGCATCACAGACGAGTCGTAGAAGGTCGAAACAGCTGTATGATGTCCCTATCATCTCTGAAGAGGTCTACAAAGATAAAGCAGCTGTATGATGTCCCTAGCATCACAGACGAGTCGTAGAAGGTCGAAAAAGCTGTATGATGTCCCTAGCATCACTAACGTGTCGTAAGAAGGACAAAACAGTTATAATGTTTTACACCCCTTGTATGGTGCCATTTGTAAAATTCCTTACTATACACCAATTGTGACAGCACATGAAAATGAAAAACAACTTCGGCGTCTACGTTATACGTACTATAATGAGTCATTGGAGAACGAAACTACCTCGTGGTCACCATGGGTTACCTTTGATCCGGCTCACCTCGCTCATTAGAGGCTATCACGTGACAGACTATAGACCGTTGATCTCTGAAAGTCTCTGTTTCCTGGCATTAATGGAACATCCCTGCTGCTAGTTTACAATTGTCTTTTGAAGTCTAGTTTCCCCCTTCTCTAGCTGAATCATACCATGAAGTATCAATTTATTTCAAATCCTCTGCTAACGAAATCCTCTTTGAATTTGAATAAACCTTTTAAAGCTTTCTAGAACAGTATTTAATGTCTATAGAGATGGCTCCGAATTAACTGCCGGAGTCAGTAATAGTCTGCATCGTATTCACCATCGGGTGGTGTATTGAATGTTAAAAAGCAAATTACTCCCGGCTACTTTTCAAATGCATCTACATGAATCAATATCTCGTCGATGCTTATATAAACGTTAATTATGCATATTTCGAATTACATAAACAGTCTGAAGATTTTGATAATTTGATAAATTTTCCCCTAGCTGAGCTGCAAACTTAGACATCCAACTTTCCCATTCTCTAACGGGCCCAAATATGTATGTAGTTATATAATTATCAGCAGGGACCATTTGAAATGGGACTAATGGGCACGACTTCCCAACCCACGATCCATATTATTGATTATAATCGAAAAACCGAACTTACACCGATTCACACGTAGTAGAATTAATTCGAACCTCAAATTGCATATACTATTGATATTGCCATTTTAGCGAGTTTGGTATTTTAGCGGTGTGTGCCATCGAAATCATACTTCAAATACATGTGTATGGTGTTGTATCATGCTCAAAATACAAAGTATAGAGAATACTTCAAACAACAATTTTACTTTTGCCAACATTTCCCCATTATTTTAACCTCTATTAACGTCAGTGAATAACTAATTTTGTTTCTATGCATGTTTTCTGAATAACTTGTTTTCATCTGATGGTGTCGGCTATATCACTCGGCAATACGTACTTGTTCTCACAATATTTTATCAATAAACAATTCGAAGAAAATCGTCAAAATAACGCTGACCTCAGCAAAATTCAAGAAAGCCATGATCGTGCTAACGACGTCGTCGCCGATCTAAAGTGTCGTTCCATGAGGGACAATTTACCGTTATTTGGTGTAAAGGAAGAGAGCGGTCCTGATTATGTTGAGCAAGCTGATGTTACAACAGGGGCCAATGTGCGTGTTTCAAACGGGATTGTATCGAGAAAATCGAGTCCTGAGCGAGTGATACGATAGAATTCACCGAAGATCTCGACTCACTAACAGGGCTCACAGGTTAGGTCCTAAGGCTGTGGGAAAAGTCTGACCTACAGTAACGAAATCCTACCAGTGCTTTAGCAAGTTGTCATTTAATCGCGGAGCAATATTGTCCAGTATTTTAACAAATTATATAAGATATCTTATATCTTATTATGTTAATAAGATATCTTATATGTTTATATAAGATATCTCATCATATTTATTAGATATCTCATCATATTTATTAGATATCTCATAAAAAAATAAGATATTTCATTAAATTTTCTTTATAGGATACCTTGTATCTTTTATGAAATATCTTATACATGTGTAACAGGAGAGGAGAAAATGTAGCGGCAAGACCGGGGTTCGAACCCGGGACCTCCAGAACACTAGCCGGATGCTGTACCAATTGTATTTACCTGGTCACCGATGATCGACCCAGTCCAGTCCCGCTACACATGTAAAGAAAATTAAATATTTCATTTATGATATAAGTTGTCTTGTTAAGTTTATAAGATTATACTTGTATAGTTATTCTGAGGTAGAAGACGAATATCATTTTGTGTTTAATTTATAGTATGTACAAGGACTTAAAACTTCTTCATATCAAAAATATTATTTGCATAAACTTTCAATGTTCAAACTTATCAAATTACTGTCCGTTAACAACCAAAAAGAATTAAACGTCTAGGTGAATTTCTTATTTGAAGTTAACAAGACAAGAGCTCTACATGTATCTATATAAGGGATTCTCCACTTTACTTCATTTTTGCTTTCTCACTCACATAATGTGTTGTTTTTCAATGGTACTAATGGTCTTAAAGTCAATAAAATGAATTGAAACCACTGTATCCCAGCTTGATACAGATACAATACATGTACATGATACTAGTATTGTCATATTTGTCGTGTAAATATCAGCATTGCACTGGCACACATCAAATGAACCTCACTATTCATGTCCACCAGCCACACTCACACCTGTTTTAATAACAAACAACAAGATTGTTTAATTTATGTAAATATGTATTTCATTGAGTTTTTTTTCCATATCACAACAAATACAAATTATTCATCAATGAATGAAATAAATATCTGCAAATCATAACATTGATTAACATTGCAAAATAAAAACGTGTTATTCCCTCCTGAAATATCATAACTGCACCAATAAACTCAGTACTCTATATCGAATGTCCTTCAGACATAAATACCGGACCTTCTAAAGCTTGTATCTACATACATGTACACCCAGTTTGACAGCATTCAGTACAACTATATTTATCCTGTAATACCACAAATGGTTGAACACAAACTTCGACTCCATGTAGGACCCGAGCTTGGACCTGCAGCAGGACTATGAAAAAGCATTAGTTAGCTATAGGTAAATATTGCTAGACTGAAATATACATAGGTGGGTTTATCACTGTATAAATGTCCTATGTCCAATGTGGAACAAACGACCTTGGTTTATGATTAGATAAATAATGTTTATATACATTTCCATAAATATGCATAGAATGGTTCTAGAAGCTACTTAGTATTGATTATTTTACGTTTGGGCATTGAGTGGAATTATAGATGCTACAGTATATTTGCCAAACTTAAGCTTTTACAGTTAAAATTTTTCAAATTAATTGAATAACTGGAGTTAGACCGATATAAATATTATGAGCCAAATTCACTATAGTCAATGCCAGCACCAGTGTTCACTTGCTTCATCCTGCAGAAGTCAGACATCTGGTTGAAGCCCTTGCAGGATGAAGAAGTCGGATATTTTAAAAGCTCTCAAATTAAAAGTTCATTTGTCTATACTTAAAATGTAGATGGTATTCAAACCCATGTTTTTATATCATTTTGATTATATTTCATCTTTCTAAACTTGATTTTTAAAAAAATTTAATTCTGATAAAAAAAAAAATAAAAATAGAGAAAGGAGTATTTTCAGATTTGAGCAGGATATTCTATGGCCAATATTAGGATTGACCTATCAAAGCTTGCCACAGCGCAGCACTTAATATACTTGTATTTTATGCAGGTAAGGCAACTTGTTATGATGTTTTTTACACATATTGGTATGAAAAACAAGCAGTTTGTACATATAAAGATACAGCGATAACATTTCATGTCACACGAAGTAAATCACAACATCTCATGAAATCTACCATTGGTACAGACCCGACTGGGGATATATTTCATCCTCGTATATAAATATCACAGATATTGCCTAAAACATGTACAACAAATAATTATTGGCCGTAGCAAAACAGTGGTAACATCCACGACACCTTTATGATCTTAATTTGATTTCGATCAAAGTAATTAAACATTAAGGGACTAACTACATCAACATAACAGGAACTGTGTACATCATGGCAAATCTAGTTGTCATGGCAACACGCAACAAAATAAAAAAAAAATATGAAAATGAAAACATTCAATCAAACCCATTTTGAAAGAAGTTTCTTGTGATTTTCTTTGTCCACATGTTTTCAGTCTTCACACAGCTTAGCCCGAGTTTCCTCTGGCCCTGACACCATAGACACAGCTATGTCAGTGACATTTCTCAATCAGTAATTACAAGTAGCCATCATACAATCACCAAATATTTATTCCCATGCACTTTATGGTATCACTTTCATTCTCATTTAAATATTAATGCTATCTGTATTGAATCTATCATCACATACACAGTATACAAGTACATTCATATACATGTATCTATCTGGAGGTCAAACCGGTGGTCTTCAGTTTAGAAAGCTTTCATAAACTGATTTAGAAGAGTTTTGATAAGTTTAAATTCAATAATGTTGTTCTGAAGCTAATTTGTTATTACATTATGTTCTGAAATAAGTTTTTAAGTAAAAAATGTATTTCATAAGGGAAATAAATTTCACTTTCAAAAATCTCCAGTTGAGAACCAAAACATTTGCACTGAATATTGCTAAAATATACTGAAGTAAACTTCAGGCTCTAGTCTAAATCTGGATAGTTGTACTTGACCGATATTTCTAAATGATAATGATTCCATAGACAACAGTACGATCATTATAACACCATATACAGGAACACAGATTGGCATCCTGCTGATGTATCATTCATTTAATTTTATTATATACCAGTATAACATAAAATGACTCCCATTAATCTCAACAACATTCAAATATCTTACTGAACACAGATTGTAATACTGGTAGACTATGAAAAGGTATACACGGCTATTGACTTTTTAAATCAAGAATTCAACAGCATATAATTCATAAATTCTGAAAAATAGTAATGTCAAGATTTTCTTTTTTTTTTCAAAGGAATAGAAATGTCCCATTTGTGTTGAATCTCTACACAAAGAAGATTTGTAGTTTGTTAGGCTCTCATCAAACCTGTGAGTTGCTTCATCACTTACAGTATACACAGGTATTTTAAGACTACAGAATAGAATTCATTGGAAGGGCTATTCCAGTAAAACATATAACCCAAAGAGAGGACTCCAGAAAAAGATCATTTCTATACACAATGGGTACTTGAGAAAATGTCTTAGCATAGCATAGGGAAACTTTTAACTAAATCACTTCTGTTGGAGGTTCGTGTTTGACAAATCTCGAGTCCTGTTATTTGACTGAAATAGCCCTATATGTAATCCAAGTATGTGAATAAGTTTCCTTTTCACAAAAGACAGAGCAGATCCAGGACTGCTGGATTCTATCCCGTGATTTTTTGATGTTGAAATTATCGATTACACAACCATCAATAATACTTTTATAAATTTTTGTAGGTAATATAAACTGATAAAATTTTCAAAAGTTTGCAACTTCTTTAAATGTGCTTGCAGCTTATAATTGTCTTTATATTCATACAGACAAGCATAGTACCCTTAATAATTTATGGAGACTTAATATATACAGTAGAAAGGCGGAAGGACATTCTACCTTAGCCAGTTCCACTGTTTATCTGATAAAAAATACTCAATATGCATTTACAATTAGCATTTCTCAAAGTGTCTGGTTTAATTATTGCATGGCAGGTTTCCCCAATCAACAAGACAATCAGTAAAATTAAAATAAACCGTAATTCAAATAAGACACATTGCCAACTCGTACAATGAACACATTCACATACGCTCCAGCACTTTGGTCTACAAATTTTACATATATCATAAAATGAATACAAAATCCTAGATTTATGTCACAACATTTGTAAAACAGGAAACCTCGAATTAAGAAAATAATTATTTTAATTAAAAAGGTTTGAAAGAAAAGCATATATGCACGCTTTGATTGTAATGTATAAACTTCAATTAATTAAACCAACTACATAGTAAAAATAAAATTGCATTATAAATCTAGTAATATTTTAATTCTGTCAATGATATTTAAATATACTTTCCAGTGTTTTTCATACCCCAATATGAACATGTAATAGTTATTTGTAGGAAGCACCAGTTTGATTTGAGTAAACCACCGTCTCACCAAGCGGCCCCTGGACAAGAACTGTAGCTGGTATCAGGTGTGGAGCGGTAGTGAAGGAAGAGTACGACAAACAATAAAAACATGATGACAAGTTGGAGAGCCCCCAGGGCCTTCAGCAGCCTCTGTGTCTGTCTGGTGTTCTCCATCAGATTGTCGACCTGCAACAGATTTACCAGAAACTGGGTCATGAACAAAAATTTTTATGTGAATAAATGTACAGTTAGGGCCATTCAAGCAAAATATGCTCCCAACAGGAGGACTCTAGGTTCTAGGTTAATCATACACAAACCAACAAAAGATGTTTGATTAGAAGAATATTATAAGGCCAAACCAGATAGCATATGTGTTTCGAGGTTAATCATACACAAACCAACAAAAGATGTTTGATTAGAAGAATATTGTAAGGCCAAACCAAATAACATATGTGTTTCTAGGTTAATCAATTAGAAAAATATTATAAGGCCAAACAAAATAATACATGTGTTTCTAGGTTAATCATACACAAACCACCAAAAGATGTTTAATTAGAAGAATATTATAAGGCCAAACCAAATAATATATGTGTTTCCTTTAAAATGCCAGGAAAAACTAGGTTAGGGAGATGGGAAGATCTTCTTTACTTTTTTTAATAGCTGATACTAAGATTATATAGACAAGGATTCAACTTTAATAGTCATTCCTTGAAAAAGGTAAAAAAAAACCTTCAAGGTTGACACAAAAATATAGGATTAGTAGGGTTAGTGGAAACTCGGGCCCAAGACATATTTTTTCCACCCACTCGCCATGCGTAGAAATTCTTTATTTCTGAAGTCTTCCCATAGGATATATATTTTAATGGAATTAACCTTAAAAAATTCTTTGACTTGTTTTCAGAACAAATTATTCAAAGTACATCATCATTAACCATTTTCACTCCTGGACCATAACTTTGATATATTAACTACAACAGGTTTCATCTTCATTAACTCACTTCATCAGTAGTACATGACATAACAATAGAAGAAAAAAAAATGAAAAAAATTCTACTCATGACTAACTCACTATTTTATGAACAAGGCCTAAAATCTTATCTCAAATTGAACACCTACCTTTTGTGAAAGTGTTTGTACATTTTCATCTGAGCTACAACCTGCTCCAACACTTTGTCCAGCTGAAGTCTTTGTCGACTGTACACATCTCAACCTTCAAATCAAGAGAGGAAATTACAGCAGTTTATCAATTGATCATCAATATATGTACTGTAAACGTGGAAATTTACGCGCGGGGGAAATTTACGCTAATTACACGGATCCCTTTTGATCGCGAAAATTTCCCACACATGTATTATTTTGATATTAATTTGAACAAGAGATCCCAGAGAGATCTTGGCGCCCACCATTGAATGATCTTCATAGGTTCCATGTTGGATTGATCTTTTCTCTACTTTTCCCTTCATTTTACTAATCTGTGCAAATTGAGACATCCCTCCAGTACTTTTCAAACAAGGGAATCCAAGCTATATAAGAAATTTGAGATTTAACGATAATGGCTGTTTGTTTGCCAGGTTGTTTTCAGGACAGACTGGTCCAAAAATGCAATACAAGGGACCAAGGGGAACCTACTTATGAAATTTGAGAAAGATCCCTTCAGTACTTTCTCAGAAATAGTGATAACAAACTTAAATTGTCAAAATCCAAGATGGCTGCCTGTCAGCCATGTTGTTTTCTGATTGGTCTCAAAACGCAATATGCATAACTAGGCACCAAGGGGAACCTACATATGAAATTTGAGAAAGATCCCGTTAGTACTTTCTCAGAAATAGCGATAACAAACTTCAATGGTCAAAATCCAAGATGGCTGCCTGTCGGCCATGTTGTTTTCCGATCGGTCCCAAAATGCTAGGCACCAAGGGGAACCTACATATGAAATTTGAGAAAGATCCCTTCAGTACTTTCTGAGAAATAGCGATAACAAACTTCAATTGTCAATATCCAAGATGGCTACCTGTCAGCCATGTTGTTTTCTGATTGGTCTCAAAATGCAGTATGCATAACAAGGCACTGAGGGGAACGTATGTATGAAATTTGAGAAAGATCCCTTCGTTACTTTCTGAGAAATAGCGATAACAAACTTCAATTGTCAAAATCCAAGATGGCTGCCTGTCGGCCAGGTTGTTTTCTGATTGGTCTCAAAATGCAATATGCATAACTAGGCAACAAGAGGAACCTACATATGAAATTTGAGAAAGATCCCTTCAACACTTTCTGAGAAATAGCGATAACAAACTTCAATGGTCAAAATCCAAGATGGCTGCCTGTCGGCCATGTTGTTTTCCGATCGGTCCCAAAATGCTAGGCACCAAGGGGAACCTACATATGAAATTTGAGAAAGATCCCTTCAGTACTTTCTGAGAAATAGCGATAACAATCTTCAATTGTCAATATCCAAGATGGCTACCTGTCAGCCATGTTGTTTTCTGATTGGTCTCAAAATGCAGTATGCATATCAAGGCACTGAGGGGAACGTATGTATGAAATTTGAGGAAGATCCCTTCATTACTTTCTGAGAAATAGCGATAACAAACTTCAATTGTCAAAATCCAAGATGGCTGCCTGTCGGCCAGGTTGTTTTCCGATTGGTCTCAAAATGCAATATGCATAACTAGGCAACAAGAGGAACCTACATATGAAATTTGAGAAAGATCCCTTCATCACTTTCTGAGAAATAGCGATAACAAACTTCAATTGTCAAAATCCAAGATGGCTGCCTGTCGGCCATGTTGTTTTCCGATTGGTCTCAAAATGCAATATGCATAACAAGGCACCAAGAGGAACCTACATATGAAATTTGAGAAAGATCCCTTCAGTACTTTCTGAGAAATAGCGATAACAAACTTCAATTGTCAAAATCCAAGATGGCTGCCTGTCGGCCATGTTGTTTTCCGATTGGTCTCAAAATGCAATATGCATAACTAGGCACCAAGGGGAACCTACATATGAAATTTGAGAAAGATCCCTTCAGTACTTTCTGAGAAATAGCGATAACAATCTTCAATTGTCAAAATCCAAGATGGCTGCCTGTCGGCCATGTTGTTTTCCGATTGGTTTCAAAATGCAATATGCATAACTAGGCACCAAGTGGAACCTAAATGTGAAATTTGAGAGAGATCCCTTCAGTACTTTCTGAGAAATAGCGATAACAAACTTCAATTGTCAAAATCCAAGATGGCTGCCTGTCGGCCATGTTGTTTTTTGATTGGTCTCAAAATGCAATATGCATAACTAGGCACCAAGAGGAACCTACATATGAAATTTGAGAAAGATCCCTTCATTATTTTCTGAGAAATAGCGATAACAAACTTCAATTGTCAAAATACAAGATGGCTGCCTGTCGGCCATGTTGTTTTCCGATTTGTCTCAAAATGCAATATGCATAACTAGGCACCAAGGGGAACCTACATATGAAATTTGAGAAAGATCCCTTCAGTACTTTCTGAGAAATAGCGATAACAAACTTCAATTGTCAAAATCCAAGATGGCTGCCTGTCGGCCATGTTGTTTACCGATTGGTCTCAAAATGCAATATGCATAACTAGGCACCAAGGGGAACCTACATATGAAATTTGAGAAAGATCCCTTCAGTACTTTCTGAGGATTAGCGATAACAAGAATTGTTTACGGACGGACGGAGGGACGGACGGAGGGACGGACGGAGGGACGGACGGACGACGGACCACGGACGCAGGGCGATTTGAATAGCCCACCATCTGATGATGGTGGGCTAATAAACTCAAACTACAAACGAAGGCGGGTCGATCGCGAAAATTACCCCCGAGAGTATAGTTTACGTATTGAAATCGCAAAATTAACCATCCGCGAAAATAACCACGTTTACAGTATGCTTTCTGCATGATGATTATACCTTATGATTTGAGCATATATGGAAAGTACTGAAAAATCATTTCTAACATGAATCATTTAATATATCAAACAGCTACTCAGAATCAAAATAATGAAATATTTTTCTTTTGATTAAGTATATTGAAAAACAAAATCAGGTTAATTACTAATCAAACTGCAAGCTCAAAGCAATTAAAGGTTATCTACATGAACTCAAATGACTTAAGCTGGATATACAGAAGATATCTAACAGTGTGATCAGCAATACCAAATATAATTTCATGAGTGGAAAATATCAAAATGTTAGCCACATATGTAAAATATATTTGGTATTACTGCAGATGCTGTTGGATATTCTGTTTATTACATTTTGTAGCAAAATCTACCAGGGCAGCTTTAAAGTTCTCCCATTGTCTTTTGTAAGCAGCGATTTGATTGGTCATGTATATGTTAGACTTAGTGTTAAATCCATAGTAAAACCAGGCTGTGGGTGAATTTAATTAACCCTTTCATCCCTACTGATCATATTGGACTTCAATTGATGAATGAGTGGCAGAGTCTACTAAAGTTTCTTAGGGATGAAAGGGTTAAGGTATATTGACTGTACGGATTATATCAGATTTTGTGATTTTACTATTTAATTTACATCTCAATTAAAACAATTCTCATTTAATGTAAATTTTGAAGGTACCTGTGTTAGATTGTTACTATATTTGTCCTACTAACTGTCCAACAAATAAACTTTGTTACATTAAAACTACGTGAGAGTTCATCATATGCATAGCAGGTAAATCGCCATGACCATGCATATTCATTTGTGTGGCTAAACTGCTTTGATGGATAAGGGGAGGCCACTCCATTTGTTCTAGGAAATATTTCTGTGAAAACAGTTGAGATACTGGAGAATGACAATTACTTGTGTTCCATGATATTTTCCTTTGGTATCGTCTTCCACAACTCGGCCAGCTTGTCCTGTGAATCGGTGGTCACCTCCATAGCCATCACCAGAAACCTGTCCTTAGATATGGTGTTTTCATAGCCTGGTAGATTAAAGTGAAAACAGACAATACTCACTTAAAATGAAAGATGATTTGACTGCAGTGATTACCAATACATAAAGCATGAGGTGTGTGACCAATCAGATTACATGAATTTTATTATCTGAAATAATAATGTAATTACTGGTTTACAACTCAGCACAGTAGAAAAAAAAATCAATATTTCTAAACTTACAGCAGACAATTTTAATTCAATTTTGTTGTTGTTTTTTTTAGACCACCTCATTACTGTCATATGATCAAAATAGATCATGTGACTAATGACCAAAGTGACCAATAACTAACCAGTCACCACAAGAATGATGAATGTAAAGCAATTCCATTACTCCATCGAGATTTCTCCAGGTATTCACACTCATGATTCTAGATCTTCCATTATCATACCTCGAGAACAAGGAATGAACAATTTTTAGCTCTATAAGTATATCTTGTACATCATTACCTTGTTGTAGGTACACAAAAACCTCCACAGTACTTCCTGGCTTAGCTACACCAAAACATGGCCGCACTTTATACTTCTCTGGAGAGGTGGTCTTTACCTAAAAATAGTGAAAATCAATATTTTACATAAACTTTGAAACTGTACATCTGTCATTGACGTCAATGAGAAAGAACAGATAAAAATGTGTTTATCAGAAAAAAAATACAAATCATTGTTAAGTAGTTAATTTTCTTTAAAAAAAAGCATTGTTTTTCTTACTTTATATGCGATAGGATAGGGTAGTGTGTTCTTCAGAGATATGGTATCGGATGCATCTTTTCCGCTATCATCAATGATAAACTCTAGCTCCTCAGCAGGACTGCAAAGTGAAATTATAATGATACATAATTAAGGGGAGGTAAAGTGAAATCACAATCACACAAAATAAAGGGGAGATAACTGTTTGTCAACAATTGTAATGTTATTTCAATTTAATTTTTTTCAATTATTTAACTTCAGTATGGAACACCGGTTTAGGAAGTATGCAAATTTAATTGTAAAAAATTGAAAATCTGAGTAACGGAGACAACCAAAATGCGCAGGGAAAGAAACTGAAACCATCCTTGCGGTAAAATCATTTGACATGATATGAAATTGAATTAAGGTCTTTTAACTTTGATAAAAATATGTGTCATCTTTTTTCAATTTTAGTAAATTAAGCTTAAAGAAGAAATATGTATGCTTGAATGCCTAGAGCTAGGCTTTTCCACATGTACAATTCAAAATACTTAACATATACATATAATATGTGTATACATATAACTTTAATAGATATAACTTATACCTAATGGTAAGCAGCCTGCCGATGAAAGAGTTATCTGACCCTGGTTCCATCTTGGTAGTGGTCCCACGTATGCCTATCCTCTTCATGCCCTGAAAATATTACAAGTTCTGTTAAAGATAAAAACAGGAAGCAATATCCTACACAACTATGTGTGACTCAGGATGTCTGATTCTTATCTATATCTGTCATTTGTGTTGTTATGCTGTGAAGAATGAGGCAGGAAAAAAAAAAAAAAAAAACTTTATGTCCTTTCATGTCCCGCATGTATTGATGTCGATCTGTCACTAGTTTTGCTTTTTATCAAAAGCCCTCACATTTGTCAAACAAATAGAGTCACTTTATAGTGCCATTCTATAGTGCCATCCTACTGAAATGTCATTACTAGATACTAGACATGGCAGCAGGACACCCACAATGTACATTATACTGACTTCAGAATAAATTGAATAGTCCTTACCACCAACTTCAATGCTAAATATCAATCAGAAATAGACAATTATAGACTGGTTTGTCTCATGGTTTTCACTTCTGGTATCTGTACACCTGATTTTTTTTTTAAGTTACGACAACTTCTGTTGAATCAAGAATTTTCTCATTCATCAAAACAATATATGAAAATATCTCAATACTGTGCAAGTCAGACTATTGTCAATGCCTATATTGGGGTTAAAACAATGATATTAGAGCATTAATATTGCCTTCAATGAATTGTGTTTCATGTTTTATTACAACTTCTTAAATTTTTAACCCCCCCCCCAAAAAAAACAAAAACAAAAAAACAATTATTTTGAAATACAGAATTTAGTTGGAAATAGGGCATTGACAGTATAAGTGGATTTTTGTGCCTATATATATATACTGGGTAAATTTCAATGAAAGTTGTTAAACTACTTAGTAACTGTTTCTAACTCTTCCTTAAAAGATCAATGAATTATCTGTACATGAAGTTTTATGTTTAAAACCTGGTTAGACATAATGATTGTATTTAATTTGAATAATTAGTTGATTTTTTAATGTTTCCTTATTGTATTAAGTTACAAGTACTGCTGAGAAAAAATTAAAGCCTCCACATAATTACCTGGCTATTGTACAGTACCACCATGCTCTATGACTATGTTTTCTCCCACCTTTCACTGATTTGTCTCCCATTTTGAGTGTACAAGATTTCTCTGTCTTTTTTAGCGCGTGCAATCTGTCATACCCTAGGGTGTGACAGATTGCACGTGCTCACTTTCTTCACCGGAAGTACTACCGGAACTATTTTTTTTGTTTACATTACGTCGTCTGCTACGTCAACAAACAAATTGTGTACACAATAATACAAAAATCCCCAGTCTCTAAACAACTACAGACAACTGAGCAGTTTCCAAAAACAAAAAATGTCTGCCATTCTTTCAAATACAAATGAATCCCACAACTGTAGGCCTAAAACTGAAACTGAGAGCACAAGTGCACCTACCTGCACCGATCGCGACAAAATTGTTCAACTGTCACAAGTAAAAAGATCGCACAACAGCATTTCCTTGTGCCCAACTCCGTCCAATGTCACAAGATCGGTGTTTTATGGATCCACAATCAGTGGGGGAACATTTAACATCCATTTCCACAGCCATAATGACAACACAAAGTCGATTTCAAAGCGACCTCGTGTGATTTACTCCGAGTCGGACAGTGATGAGTGAGTGACGTCACCCCATGTGAAATGGATGAATGGAAATGTGTGCATATTTCCCGCGGTTTTTTTGACATGTGTACTTGTTTACAAACAGACGGAGATCGCCGATGGGAAAACACATAAAGAAAAGAGGTGGGAGAAAAATAATCATTCCCTACCTTGAGGGTGTAACAAAGAAATCTCAACCTTCGGGGGAGATTCTTGAATGTCCAAACCCTCGGCAAGCCTCGGGTTGGACATTCAAGAATCTCCCCCTCAGGTTGAGATTTCTCTGTCACACCCTCAAGGTAGGGAAAGATTCTATTAATCTACACATCCGGTTGCTATCAAATTGCTGATACCTGTAACATATTTTGTCACTTACACTTTTGCCTTGTGGTGATTTAAATGAATCTGGAGATCTGTCTCCATCTGAGGTTTTAGTAGACTCTGCAAATGTCACCTGTAATAGGAAACATAAACCATTTCTATAACACAACTATACATTGTTTCACATATACATGTATACATAATTATACACCATGTCTGTTAATGTTACACATTAATATTATATACATAAAGAATTTCACACAATCTCTCTATATATATATATTAGTGTTCTGAGATTTCAGCAGACTCTGCATTAGACCTCTATTATAGTCATACATGTTATATATAATTCCTGAAAACAGAGATGGATCTTCTAAATAAGAATCAATACCACACCAAGGTTTGAGTGTGCCTTTTAAATGTACAGCTTTAACACACATAAAACATTCCTTTGAAAGTCAGCTCTTAGCAAAAAGAAATATAAAAATAATTGTAGTGTTAAAGCTAATAAAATCATCTTTTCTTAAAAACAGTATTTTTGAGATTGATAATACACATAGTGATAGTATACAGTAAAAGGTATATACAATGTAACTGAATTAACCTGAAACACAATTCAAACTCCATTAGATATCACAAGGGGAGATCTAGAGTTGTAACTGCATAAAACTCAGCATACATATGTTATATACCACTGGGAATTTTAAACATCGCCATGTAATACATACTGTGCTTGGCTCACATTCAGTGAAATTATATTATAAAGGCAGAAGGGAAAACAAGATAAAAATAACTTCAGGACACACTTCCTTTGTGCATGTAAATAATCAATAAACTAAGAGCTGGAAACTTTCCTGAAGCAAGACTCGAGATCAGACATTAATCCCCCAGGGATTAGCTGGGACAAAAATCAATGTAGCTTTTAATCATTGATAGGGCTCTGTCTAGATAACAAAGACATCTAGATCTACATTGATATGTTGACAAAACACATAATGTGATGAAGATATTTGACAATTGATTGGAAATTCAATGTTTTAACAAAAGTGATAATGCATTGCACATCTAAAATTCTGCAACATAACTCTAGATAGTCTAGTATTCTACATCTAATTTTAACATGAAACACATTTTATAGTTCAATGTATTATGTATAACACACTGTTTATCCTGTACATGTTCATATTTACAAATAAATTATGTGCAACACACATACATGACCAGATACAGCACAATTCTCCTAAAACATAAACTCTAGCATGAGTCCTACCTCCTCAGCATCTGCCATCTTGTTTCTAAGCATCAGACTATAGTAAGGGGAGGTAATTCGTCAATTGTATCTAAGGGCAGTAACTCTGCTGACACTCATTACATATTATTAAAAAATATTACCGTTAGGAATAAGGTTTATTTATCTTTTGAATAACAGAGAAGGATTTTTTTGTATATTCTGATGTAAATTATTGAATAACTGCATAAAGAACTATATAGTCAATAGAAAATAATCAATCTTGGTCATTTTAAAGATTTTTTAAACAGCTCTATGAAATGTCACTTCAGCAATAATAATCTAACACACATACTGCCTTATAAGCCTTTATGTATATTATTTAATTGGGAAAAATAGGCAATTTGTGAATGTTGCTATGGTAATCACAATACCAAATCAAGGAGATAATTTTACTTTTGATCATTCTAGAAATTGCAACAAATAATAACTTTGATAACAAATATGTTTTGACAATCTACTATATCAAATACTCTGTACATTTGTATATTCTTTTATACCACTGTTAACTGGAAAGGCTAGATTATCATATTGTTTTAAGTATTGTATTGTTGACCTTTATTTAAGTCCATATTAGTTCATATATACAACTCACTGTAAAATAGAATGTCTTTCTTTTATAAATGACTTGAGCAATGTATTAGGACAACGTAATTTTGACCTGTCCTTAATTTTAACATTTATTAGTGATCTGAATTAATGTCATCCTGTCTAACATGAATTCAGTCGTGACAATTCAAACTCTCAAAGAAAATCTTGGTGTCCTACAGAATTTGGTTTCTTCTATCTTTTAATTTTATTATTTGGGAAGTTCTGTGAAATTGAGTTAGAACTATGTAATTTAATCCAGTTAATAGAAACACCACAAAATCTGTTATTTTTCACATGTAAAGACAGAACAAATGAGAACTGAAAATCTTGTTACTGGCACAAACAATAGGAAAAACATTCAGCAATTTTCATAAAATGAAAACACCCTTTACATAAGTTAGTTTAAATAGGTTATATATTTTTTCTTTTTATTTATTTATTTATTTATTTATTTATTTGATGTTGTTGTTTTTTTGTTTTTGTTTTTTGTATAGTTTCTCATCTTATTTGATTCATACTTACCTGGCGAGATATAATAATGGTTATATATATATTTTTTTTAGGTTATTCATTTATTTATTTGCTGTTGTTTGTTTTTGTCTGTTTTTAATTTTTTTTATCATATTTCTCATCTTATTTGATTTATACTTACCTAGTTAAGATAATATAAAAAAATATGTTTTAAAGTAAAATGTTATTTTTAATACAGTTAGAAATTTGACTGTACATACCCGGGTAATACTTTTTATTTATAGACTATAACAGTCCATCACACTTTGTCACTTTTGTATCTATTTAGAACACAAGAAAAAAAGTTCAGAATAATTTTATATAGCTCCTTATTTCCTTCTATAACGTTTGACTCATTACTACAGTCCAGCTAACAGGAAATATTTGTTTTGTTTTTAGGTTTTTAATGTGATTGATCCTTGCAACAGCACAGGGTCATATGAGTGTGGAACAGAAAATGTACATTGTAAAATTTACTGACCATTAATAATAATACTAATTTCAAAGTAAGACAGTATAATTTTGTACATTAAACAGATGCACATATTCTAAACATTGATTTCTATTTTCTTATTTCTAAAAATTAAAGTTCAGTTTAATTTTTAAGTTTTGTGCATGTGTATGCATTAACATCAATGAAATTACTTAAAGAGGCTTGCCCGCAGAGAGATCAGAAAAATTGGCTAATAGAAAAAGATGTTTTACACATGACAGATTGTTGGAATTGTTGAGTTTTTCATTTTATTTTCCTTATAAAACGCTGAAAAGTGATATTAAAACCTCATTTTTAAATATTATTTATTTAATCGCAACCCGCAATAAGTCTAATTTGATTGACACATCAAAGAAACAAGCACGTGCACAGTGCCGCACAGTGATAACTTCAAAGGCAGCGGCGATTTACAAAGAAAATTTGCCGTTATATTCCATACATTTCCCTCTCAGGTTGAGTTTTAAAACGTCTTTTAAATACATATTCTGTAATTGTTTTCAAGAAATAAAGTAGGAAAGCCTCTAATTTTGTCACATAGAAACGTGTACTGAAGTTTATTTAGTGATTGGAGATGTGCCGTTTACCGGTCCGTCTGCGGGTAAGCCTCTTTAAATTTTAAATTTTCATACTTATTGAATTTACAAAAATCAATTAAATATGTATTTGGCGCCCTGATGAGTGCTAAATATGATGGATAATGTATATGTATTTTGTTATTTGTGTACAATATAATAATTGGTACTTAATTTTTTTCTTAATTTTTTAATTTTTTTTTTTTTTTCTTTGTAGTAAAGTAAATGTGTTGTCTATTTTCTTATTGGTGATACAGCATTTGCACACATATATGTTAATACGCATTATAGTCTCTGTTTTTGAAATCTATGGCCATTTATGCTAATCTTTAATATTGATAAATAATGCGTAAATCAAAAACTATGTAGCTCTTAATTAGCATGAATGTGTGCAATTGTGGCTCCATCTCTAATTTATTGGAAAAAATGTATATTGTTTGAAAGAGTCTGCAGAATGAATGGAGTTATAAAAACGAACAAATGATATGAAATGAAAATAAATGAGTAAAAGAGACCTCAAGGCCTCCTGTGAGAGGCTTCATATTGAAAGAGGGATGAACCCTGGTCCCAATCCTGACATCCCTCAAATTTACTTAGATAATAAAATTCAATATGAAACCTTCAAAAAAAATAAAGTAATTAGGTGTGAAAGAAATTTTCATTCTCTTTTAATTATCATGGCACTGCCATGCACTATATAATCAATTATTTTACTGCTGAAAAGTGAATTTTAAATAAACTTTAAAATTTATAATACATACAAATGTACATTGTATATAATACACATTTCTATACAACTCTAGGCACTAGCTGTTCCATTTTTCAAATCAGTATTTTTTCTTCTCTTTTATATTTTCTAATATTTTTTCAAAGAACTATGCGAAACAACAGTTAAATGTCACCATAGTCTAATGATTATTTAATAAAATTTATTTTAGAATCTATACTTGCAATGATCTATGAGAGAACCAATTTTGTTTATTATGACTATATAAGCTAATTGGTCTGCTTATAGGGTTGGAGTGGTACCAGGACTATCGTGTAATGTGCAGAGCATGTACAGTGTTTAGTGTACAGTCGAGTTTTCAAGTGTGTGCCATATGTGGATTTTCAGTAAATGTATTATTATCTTTTAAGTTAATGAAATATACTTTACAGCAAATGTGCTAAATATATTATAATAAATCTATATGTCATCATCGCAAATGAAATATAATTACAGTAAATATATTTATGTTGATAATCATGACATTTTATTATCATGTAATTAGCATAATATTGATTATGTTTCGATCTGTATATGAATTTCAAGCTGTTAATTAAAAATCTTTCCAGAAATGATATTATTAACAATCTATTAGATATGTATATTACAGAGTAAGATATTTTCAGTCCTGAGAGTAAATTCTATTTCACACTGGCAAACTGTTATAATACAACATGATTATAATTGCAGTTCATCTTGAGTACAATGTATTAAATTCAACTTGTGCATAACACCGGTTTTTGAGTATCAACATGCTTACCTTATGTTGTAGTTGGGGGATCTACCAAATAGTATATTCAATACATACATTATTCTGGGGGATCTACCAAAACGTACATATAATACATACATTATTCTAGGGGATTTACCAAATAGTATATTCAATACATACATTATTCTGAGGGATCTACCAAAACGTACATTTAATACATACATTATTCTGGGGGATCTACCAAACAGTACATTCAATACATACATTATTCTGGGGGATCTACCAAACAGTACATTCAATACATACATTATTCTGGGGGATCTACCAAACAGTACATTCATTACATACATTATTCTGGGGAATCTATCAAACAGTACATTCAATAATACATTATTCTGGGGGATCTACCAAACAGTACATTCAATACATACATTATTCTCGGGGATCTATCAAATCGTACATTCAATACATACATTATTCTGGGGGATCTACCAAACAGTACATTCAATACATACATTATTCTGGGGGATCTACCAAACAGTACATTCAATATATACATTATTCTGGGGGATCTACCAAACAGTACATTCAATATATACATTATTCTGGGGGATCTACCAAACAGTACATTCAATATATACATTATTCTGGGGGATCTACCAAACAGTACATTCAATACATACATTATTCTGGGGGATCTTCCAAACAGTACATTCAATACATACATTATTCTGGGGGATTTACCAAACAGTGCATTCAATACATACATTATTCTGGGGGATCTAGTACCAAACAGTACATTCAATACATACATTATTCTGGGGGATCTACCAAAACGTACATTCAATATATACATTATTCTGGGGGATCTACCAAAACGTACATTCAATATATACATTATTCTGGGGAATCTACCAAAACGTACAATATTGTGGGGGATCTACCAAACAGTACATTCAATACATACATTATTCTGGGGGATCTACCAAACAGTACATTCAATACATACATTATTCTGGGGGATCTACCAAAACGTACATTCAATATATACATTATTCTGGGGAATCTACCAAAACGTACATTCAATATGTATATACATTATTCTGGGGAATCTACCAAAACGTACAATATTGTGGGGGATCTACCAAACAGTACATTCAATACATACATTATTCTGGGGGATCTACCAAAACAGTACATTCAATACATACATTATTCTGGGGGATCTACCAAACAGTACATTCAATACATACATTATTCTGGGGGATCTACCAAACAGTACATTCATTACATACATTATTCTGGGGAATCTATCAAACAGTACATTCAATAATACATTATTCTGGGGGATCTACCAAACAGTACATTCAATACATACATTATTCTCGGGGATCTATCAAATCGTACATTCAATACATACATTATTCTGGGGGATCTACCAAACAGTACATTCAATACATACATTATTCTGGGGGATCTACCAAACAGTACATTCAATATATACATTATTCTGGGGGATCTACCAAACAGTACATTCAATATATACATTATTCTGGGGGATCTACCAAACAGTACATTCAATATATACATTATTCTGGGGGATCTACCAAACAGTACATTCAATATATACATTATTCTGGGGGATCTACCAAACAGTACATTCAATACATACATTATTCTGGGGGATCTACCAAACAGTACATTCAATACATACATTATTCTGGGGGATTTACCAAACAGTGCATTCAATACATACATTATTCTGGGGGATCTAGTACCAAACAGTACATTCAATACATACATTATTCTGGGGGATCTACCAAAACGTACATTCAATATATACATTATTCTGGGGGATCTACCAAAACGTACATTCAATATATACATTATTCTGGGGAATCTACCAAAACGTACAATATTGTGGGGGATCTACCAAACAGTACATTCAATACATACATTATTCTGGGGGATCTACCAAACAGTACATTCAATACATACATTATTCTGGGGGATCTACCAAAACGTACATTCAATATATACATTATTCTGGGGAATCTACCAAAACGTACATTCAATATGTATATACATTATTCTGGGGAATCTACCAAAACGTACAATATTGTGGGGGATCTACCAAACAGTACATTCAATACATACATTATTCTGGGGGATCTACCAAAACAGTACATTCAATACATACATTATTCTGGGGGATCTACCAAACAGTACATTCAATACATACATTATTCTGGGGGATCTACCAAACAGTACATTCAATACATACATTATTCTGGGGGATCTACCAAAACAGTACATTCAATACATACATTATTCCGGGGGATCTACCAAACAGTACATTCAATACATACATTATTCTGGGGGATCTACCAAACAGTACATTCAATACATACATTATTCTGGGGGATCTACCAAACAGTACATTCAATACATACATTATTCTGGGGGATCTACCAAAACGTACATTCAATATATACATTATTCTGGGGAATCTACCAAAACGTACATTCAATATGTATATACATTATTCTGGGGAATCTACCAAAACGTACAATATTGTGGGGGATCTACCAAACAGTACATTCAATACATACATTATTCTGGGGGATCTACCAAAACAGTACATTCAATACATACATTATTCTGGGGGATCTACCAAACAGTACATTCAATACATACATTATTCTGGGGGATCTACCAAACAGTACATTCAATACATACATTATTCTGGGGGATCTACCAAAACAGTACATTCAATACATACATTATTCCGGGGGATCTACCAAACAGTACATTCAATACATACATTATTCTGGGGGATCTACCGAACAGTACATTCAATACATACATTATTCTGGGGGATCTACCAAAACGTACATTCAATACATACATTATTCTGGGGGATCTACCAAACAGTACATTCAATATATACATTATTCTGGGGAATCTACCAAAACGTACAATATTGTGGGGGATCTACCAAACAGTACATTCAATACATACATTATTCTGGGGGATCTACCAAACAGTACATTCAATACATACATTATTCTGGGGGATCTACCGAACAGTACATTCAATACATACATTATTCTGGGGGATTTACCAAACAGTGCATTCAATACATACATTATTCTGGGGGATCTACCAAACAGTACATTCAATACATACATTATTCTGGGGGATCTACCAAACAGTACATTCAATACATACATTATTCTGGGGGATCTACCAAAACGTACATTCAATACATACATTATTCCAGGGGATCTACCAAACAGTACATTCAATACATACATTATTCTGGGGGATCTACCAAACAGTACATTCAATACATGCATTATTCTGGGGGATCTACCAAAACGTACATTCAATACATACATTATTCTGGGGGATCTACCAAACAGTACATTCAATACATACATTATTCTGGGGGATCTACCAAAACGTACATTCAATACATACATTATTCTGGGGGATCTACCAAACAGTACATTCAATACATACATTATTCTTGGGGATCTACCAAACAGTACATTCAATACATACATTATTCTGGGGGATCTATCAAAACGTACAATATTGTGGGGGATCTACCAAACAGTACATTCAATACATACATTATTCTGGGGGATCTACCAAAACGTACATTCAATACATACATTATTCTGGGGAATCTACCAAACAGTACATTCAATACATACATTATTCTGGGGGATCTACCAAAAGTTACATTCAGTACATGCATTATCTTGAGATTCTACCAAACAGTTCATTCAATACAAACATTATTTTGGAGATCTAATCAATACATACATTATCCAAAGGAATCTACCAAACGATACATTCAATGCATTCGAGGATCTATCACAATGCATGTATACATAATTCTACTAAAACTTTAAAAACCTGAAATTTTCATGCAGTGAGTATCTAGTGTATGTGTGTCTATCTTGATCACTACAACAATGGCAACATATAAAGTATTGCTATGTCTTCAAAATTCCATCCATCCCTCTGACAATCTTCAGCATAATCAAAACAAATCATAGGCCATGTCTGTATATAATGGGGCATACTACTAACCAAGCAAGGCTTTCGATAGACACTAACAGACAGAATTTTGTTTCCTCACCGCAATGATAATTCACTCATGTGTTTGACAGACAAATTTATTTGGCTATTTAGATTTCTTGTCATTAAACTAAATTCTGACTTTGCTAAAAAGTGAAGGGTCAACTGGAAACCGTGCAGTACACAACCTCAAACCTCATAGGTACTATATTTGACAGTTGTAGGTGAAAGGCTATACAGTTACCTATGTCATGACAACGTATGATTAATAGGGTTATAATTATATAAATGTTGGTCCAGGAATACAGGACATTTGTTTAAATCTGAAATCAGTTAAAGCAACAAAATTTATGAATGCAATGAGGGAATAAATAATGTTACTCACCCTTTTTCTTGACTTGTTTTCTTCCTCTGCTCTTTCTGCTGGTGGGACATATTTAAACTGGAACTTGTCCTAAAACGAAAAAAAAAAATTGTTCCAAATATGAAATGAGCAGGATATTCTACAGATTCTAGACAAGTACTTCAGGGGAAAAAACAAGATAAGCCAAAATGTTTAAATGTCATGGTCCTACCAGATCCGATCTAGCTGATACCAGAAACAAGTATTAGACTGTGGACACTAATATCAAATCTGATACAAACATTCAAAATCTGAATTTAATTTCATTCACATAACTCTGTTGCTATTATTACAAAGGAGACAATTATTAGGGTGAAATTACAAGGGAGATAACTGATGAGGGTGTAATAACAAGGGAGACAACTGATGCGTGTACAATTACAAGGGAGACAACTGATGGAGAAATAAAATCTATGATCATTAGGCCAAACAAAATTAATGTCTTGTTTCTCAGGCACATTTTTCCAAAAAAGGATGAGGGAGGGAGGCTTTTTTTTTTTTTTTTTACTACCTAAAAATGTGATGAGGGAGGGACTTTTTTTATTTTTTTCTCTCAGTCACATAATGATACATATACATGAATCATGTGATTTGAAATTGTGTCAATTGTTAAATGCATAAAATGAATAAAGAAAACTTAATTTTAAACTATTGTCTTTATTTTCTGGTATTAAACTTGCAATTTAAATTGAAAAACAATTGAAATACAATTTTATGTTCAATGTTCACCAGATGTACACAAGTGATCAGGAACTCCCTATGTTTTAAGATTTGGTTCTTACATAATGTCCAAACAGTTTTGTTGCTTCGTTTACCTTCAAAGACATCGATCATTACTTTACCAAAAACATCAGCTTTCCGTTTGCCGATCGCGGCCGACCCATCATGATCCGTGAATTTTGGCGGAAACGACCAGTCGTCGGGACCAAGCGATCCATCGCGAAGACCCTTGTAAAGTTCGCCAAACGAACAAGTGTCGCTATAATTCGATATGATTGTCCAGGGTAAAATAACACTGCCAGAAAAAGATATTTGAATGGAAATCATTGCTACCATGTGCAATCGAAAAATCAAGCTTCTGAAAGATAAACAAACGTTTCAATGATCTGATTTGGGAGATTCTAAAACAAGTTCCGGATATTGCGGCAACCAACGTCGGTTTTTTTTCCGGAATTTATTTTTCGGCGCGGACGTTTTTATTTTTTTGATTTCAATAAAAAGTGAGTGGTGCGGGGGGTTCATATTGGATGCGGGCGGGCCTGAGAAACAAGAAATTAATTTTATTTGGCCTTATACTGTTAGTACACAATGACTCACTGTGCCTCCCATGTGTTCCATTAACTGGTCCTTGTTTATGTACTCCTGAATGTCACTCTTGCCCACAAACTTGATTTTCTGTATCGCCTGTGGACTTAACCAGGCTTTGATAATCTTCCAAGCAGCTGAAATAATAAAACTTGTTGAGAAACAAAAATTATAGCTGTAAATCAAAACACAAATTTATTTGCTTTTTTTCAAAAATATGTATCACTCCCATAGGATTGTATCAAGAAGCACTTTTCAGGTTATAAAATATTTTAATATTTGAAGCACTTCGTCATGAAATTATAATTCAGATTTCAGTGTATTTTCACATTTCATTTAGAATCAAAGAGTAAGGAAAATTCTGTGGAAAAGATGGTAAAAATGCTAATTTTAAAACGAAACACATTACCATTGAATAACCAGGGCATCTCAAAAATCAGCATGTATCCTGAAAGACAACATTTTAACAATATTTATAAAACATGACTAGCATAATACTACAACAAAACAATATGCAAGACATTTTACTCTGGTAAGGCTCTGGGCAGAGATTGGTCTATTTTAGTCACCTTTTGATAAAACACTTAATGAATTAAACTTGAAATTTCTAGAAATAAAAGTAATATAGACTGGCCATCAGTCCTTGTCCTTACAATTGCCCAGCCGAATTTTAAAACTAGCTTATCTCCCCTTTGTTTGAAACTTATTATCAGTCAAATCCTGGAGACACCGAAATTATAAAGCTCAATTTTATCTATAATTTTAATATTCTAGAGACTGGGCTATATTTCACTTTTTACTGGAATAACCACGGACTAATTTGACCTAGACATGGTATAGACAAATGTATCTACATGTGAATAGAATTTGTAACGAAGCAAAGTTTTCATTGAAACTTTCCCCAACATAGCCTTTTAAAACATAGGAATTGAAAAGGACTCCCATTTTTTTTTCAGGAAGTCCTTTCAAACTTCACAGAAAAACTCCACCAGAAAACTAAAATGATCCCTGCTTACAAAATGTCCATTGTAAACAGTAAACACTGTGCTGTGGGTTATATTTACTTACCTAGGAGAGTAGGGTAGTATATTTTGAAGCATGTAATGACAAATTTGATCAATTCCATGTCCTAAAAAATAAAAACTTTTCATTTAATAAAATTATTTTTTTGTTCCTTGATTATAACTATAAGAATCCTATATAAAGGAATATCTCTTGTAAATAACTGAAAATTAGCAGCAGTATACCACTCAGCCAGAGAGATCTCTTCAGTTTGATCGGTCGAGCATCAGACTAATATGCCATAGATCCCGGATTTTATCCCTAGTGGAGGCAGTGATTTGAGTTTAATTAACCATGCACTCTGTTACATTAGTATTTGTCTCCAATATATATATATATGATTTTTAGCATAATAATTGTATCAATTAAAACATATTTTCAATTTATTAAAATTAAACCAAATTACATCTATCCTCAATTATGATTTTATTTACTATCCGTTAATATGTAATCTCTTTATAAATCAAGAAATTTGTACTGTTGACTTACCAGGTTTGATAGACCTGCCTCTGACATATCAAACAAGATCACAAGCTCTTTTGTTGGATCTTCTTTATACACAGTCTCTATATGATACGCTAAAAATTTCTTCACCCCTGGAAGTTTTTCCGCATCTTTCTTGTGATATTTCACTCTGATTACCACTGCAAGAAAGAAAGATATCAAATTGTAATTATATGTTAACCTTGTATTTAGTGAAAAACTTAAAAGCAGTCGTAATAAACGAAATATTGTTCTCTTGCTCTGAAATGTAACCGGCAAGTTGATTTATTGGGATTTCATATTTACCAGGTAGCAACTTCTTAAAATCCTATAAGATTTTTTCTAAAATTAATTTGCCGCAAAAGTTTACATAATATCCACTCAGTAAAAAATCATTACCACTTGATTCTTAGGTTTAAAATATCAGAGATATCGCGAATAGACACTAATTTTACATGAAATGTGACTGTCAGATCTGCACTGAGATGTCCACATATCCTAGAATCTCTTGACTGACAAATCATAGGTAGATTTTAGTGTAACAACTGACAGAAGCTGTACGACAAATTTTTGCCTGGCAGTTGTTTGGGGACCATGATATACAACCAAGGAATACATCGAACAATTTGACTTTCAAAAGAAAACTACATTATTTTCAACTCCGTCCTTCTCACAGGTAATTCAGCATTTCATGACATTGCTCTGTTAAAACTGTATGATTAATGCCATTTTTGTGTAACTTAGATCCTTAAGGAAATTACTAATTTATGTTTAATACTATGTCTTAAACTGACTTTTAAATCAACTTAATGTGCATCATATGCAAATATTCTGTGTACTGAACTTACAAACTTTCCTGCCATCCTTGTCATGGTTGCAGTAAAACAATGCTCCTACATCATATATCCATCGGTCAAATGTTGTTTCTTGCAAATCTGAAACACATACCACATTATAGATATCACAATCTGGCATAAATAGACACAATATTGTTTAGAAATTCAAATAATGAGTTCATCATATGAGACGCATGAATATTATATAATTTTTTTTGGCATCAACACTTTCAATCTGCTGTAATAATAATGGATCTGGAGTAAGCATTGCTTAACGAATCAATTTTGGAACATCAACAATGTACCGGTATTGCACCACAGAATTATTGATGTTACATGTTGCACTTTCACATATCAAACAAGCATACAGCTGAACTTCTTTAAATCGATCATGCATGGTACATGAATATATGGCCTGTTTAGACAGGATTATGTTCAAAGAAGTGACCAATTTTTACCGGTCAGGATACAGCGATTATATTGATCGAATGACTTTTTTTATCTTTGAAGCAGACATGTACTAATTTATATTATATGAGTAATTAATGAATTCATAGAATGCAGATTCTATAAAAATCAAACTAAATGAATTCTGATTGCAAATGTATGCCATATATCATTTCACTATAATATATATCACAATGTTGTAATTGCCACAGTCATCCTGCATCAAGCCTTTCTATATGTCTATAGGATATTGTCAAACTTCAACAAATTGAAGGTAACTGGCAGAGGGCAGAGTTACATCTCTTATCGGTTATCGGGTTCAATAAGGGTTATTTATTTTTCATTGTAAACTAGAATAGAACCGTATAATAAAATCAATGAAAAGAAGAAGAACAATCCCTTTAAAAAAAAGCTAGTTAATTCCATGCATATTCAGGACATCAATATTGCATTTCAAATAAGGCTGATCAACTATTATCTTCCTTATTGTGTATGAATTGGCTGGCAGCAGAAATATCCTGTTTCCGGCCTCGTGTAAATTAGATGTGAAACTGGGTTTTCTAGCTCCACTTGTTTTCTTATGGTGAGAAGACCATACCACTTCAACGATGCTCTATATATATACACACAACACAGGTCTCTTTGGTCTTTTTCCTTTCTTCCTGTTCATTTGTTTCCCTCTATTAGCTGTCCTTAGTTATATAGTGATATCACCCTATAAAACCAATTAACTTCACATATATTAATTCTACTTATATCTTATTTAAGATCTCACCGTTTACTTCTGTTTCTTTCCTCCATTTCATTGTCTCGTGAAGTCGATTTGCAGCATCTTCCATAGTTTCAAATGATCTGATGAACTGGCTGACATACAAATCATTTGAGGCCACATTATCGACGTCTCTTTGATCATAAAGGCGCTTGTCAAGAAAATCCGTCACTGCAATAAAACAGAAGAGCATTTTTTTTTTAATTCAAAACAGCGGTGAATATGTTTTCAACTTAAGATTTTAACTTTTAAGTTAAAACCTCATGCAGGTTGAACATATTTTGCCATTGTACACTACACTTCTTAATGTCAGGAGTTAATGAATTATGGTTTCAATTTTGAAAATATTGCTGCTTAAATAGGTCGTAGAATCTTAGCAGGTGTTACACAAGTATATTATATTATTGAACTCTCATCTCAACATTAGCTGAACGTAAACGTAACTAAACTAGATTTACCATTATACTTGTCGTAGTACACTTTCCGAAGTTTCCCCGCGTTAGCTGAATGAATCTGAAATGAGAAAAGAATGTACTTTATCAATTTAGTATATGAAAAGATGACATTAAAGTTTAAACCTTTTAATTAGGGAGGAAACATTACATTTTTGGAATCTTTGGAATCACCGTCCGCCATATTGTATCGTCTGCTGACTTCCGCTGGACATGCAGCGCCACCACACAATGGGATATTGAAGGGGAAGTAACTAATATAAACCTATAGACGGGTTATTAATCCATGGAGCCGATTTATCAACCTCTCATTAAATCAATCCCTTCAAAAGCATGTATTCGCATGTGACATTATCAAATACCAAATATAATATCAAAATAGAATTATTTTATAAATGCAATATGCATACTGTGTCCGAAAATTTCACAATAAAACCAATAAAGACAGCATCCTTTCCTAATAACAATTAATTGAATGCATTAGTTTAATTATCTACTGCTGACTAAAATATAAGTCGCATTTTAAACTGAGTAACCACATATATCTATCCATATTTAAGCAATAAAACACACATGCTTTGTATATACAAAGTACATTTATCCAAATATAGTCTTGTGTATCAGGTACATGCATACATAGATTTCCATTTTTTCACCATTTTATCTAACCCAGTCGCTACAGAGTGCACCTACGTATACCTTTTTATGACCCGATGAGCAAACCGGATTGAAATCAACAAGCCACGTTTACATCCAATTGCCTTACACCGCTGTACTACTGACTTTCTCTTCTAATTAAATGGCGATACCGGTTAAATTAGACAAATAATTGTTCCTATTTCAAGAAAAAAAAAATGCAATTACTTTATGTTCTAGCTTTACAATATGATTCTAAAGTAACACTTATTCGTTAAAATGGAAACGCTATCATTTTAACATAACATGTATCTGTTATTTTCACATTTCATTCATCTATCGTTCTCACATTATATATGTATGTATACATTGTATGTATCATTCTCACGATACATCTACTATTATATGTTTATTGTTATATTTTCACTTTACATACACTGTATATCCGTTGTTCTCAAATTACATTGATAGTTTTCACATAACATTTATCTATCATTCTCACATAACATTTATCTATCATTCTCACATTACATTTATCTATCATTCTCACATAACATTTATTTATCATTCTCACATAACATTTATCTATCATTCTCACATAACATTTATATATTATTCTCACATTACATTTATCTTTTATTCTCACGTTACATTTATCTATCAATCTCACATTACATTTGTATATCATTCTCACATAACATTTATCTATCAATCTCACATTACATTTGTATATCATTCTCACATTACATTTATCTATCATTCTCACATTACATTTATCTATTATTCTCACATTACATTTATCTATCATTCTCACATTACATTTATCTATCATTCTCACATCACATTTATCTATCATTCTCACGTTACATTTATCTTTTATTCTCACAGTACATTTATCTATCATTCTCACAGTACATTTATCTTTTATTCTCACATTACATTTATCTATCATTCTTAAATTACACGTATCTATCATTTTCACATTACATTTATCTTTTATTCTCACATTACATTTATCTATCAATCTCACATTACATTTGTATATCATTCTAACGTAACATTTATATATTATTCTCATGTTAAATTTATCTATTACATTTATGTTACAGATAATTAGAAGCCAGAGTCATGTAATTTAGTTAGCAGGGGAGCGCTCATTTTAACAATAACGTAATCAGGGAGAGGTCAGTGTTGAGAAGTTGTAATAGTAATAGTAATTAAGGGAGCTTTGTTCGAATCACACTTGATCTTGTGTGGAGACGTAATTTTACATAAGCCTAACTTAACTTTGGTTTGATACAGCTTTTTTTTAGGAGATAGCTGTTCTAACACAGCCCTAAAAACTCGCTATATTCAGAAAGAATATTAATATGTTCGTTAAGGTTGATCAGATATTTGCAAAGGGCCTGTTAGAAATCCAGACTTTTTCTCAAGAAATCAGATAAAATCTGCTCTAACTTAGATCATACTTATATCTAGTTGCAAGAAAGCAAAACATGTTATAATTGTATTAATAATCGTTGTTGTAAAAATGGATGGAAATGTTGATGGAGAGATACCAGGTTCTCAAATCAGGACAGCGAGTCTTGGTGCATGTATACATTGTACTTGGTATACAGTAAAGTGTATCTAGACGAGTCGTCCAATTTCAAATGACGAAAATGATAGACGTTACTTGAAATCATACCCTTCCCTTAAAAATATAAATTGATTTTTGCACTTACCAAATATCATACAGTGAGAAAATCTCTAATCTGCTTTGTTAATCGCCCCGTGAACAGCTAGGGGCTTTTTAGGCGGAGTTACCTTGTAGTAGTTGGTGACTACCATACTTAATGATATAGGAGAGGCCCGTCACGTGTCATCCAGAGCAATTAGGGCAAAGAATCTTGCCCATGGAAACCACCACAACAGCACAGACCGACCCGTTTCTCAGTTTCAAGAGAAACACAAACCGACACGGGAAGAGAGAGTCGAACCACGCACCTCGGATCTTCGCCTGAGATTACGTGGCCGGCTATCTAACCGACTGAGCTATCCAAGTCCCCAAATATCTACATGTAGTAGTGTACTTTGTAGTCTGTGTATATAGATACAAGTAGACATGGTCCTTTCGTTTGGTAAATGTTTTACAACCTACTTTCAACTCGTTAAGTGAAAGAATACCATAGCGGAGCGTGGTCTGATTTTTTCATTGGTCTGACCACAGAGTCTTGAAATGCATTTTCGTTCGCATAGACCGCGGGTCTGAAATTCCTGCCAAGTCCACGAGGGTCTATAGCGTCGACCAAATTGTATACATGAAATCTCTATCACTCAACCTTAAAATGTATTTACCTAAACAAGGATCTTTGATACGTGAAAAAAATATAACAAATTCATCTTCGATCTGTCATTATAGTGTGACGTAAACACATTAATACGCCTGCGCGGAGAATTTGATGTGACTTTTCACAACATAACGACGTTTCACAGTTTTCCCTTGCATACCAGTGATCTATGATGGATAAATTACTCTGTGCTATGTGCCTGACCTTGTTCATCGGCTTATCTCTCTTCTCCATCAATGACAATGGGTTCATTCAAGCAGGTAAGTCTCACGTTCTCGCTTTTTTTCTTCTTTTTTTCGCTTTTTTTTTTTAATTCATACATACACATCGGATTGTTTTCATGAAACATGTGTAAACTGAACTTCACAGTGACTGATAAATTGTTTCGTTCAATATTGGGAACAAATCTTCTTAAATTACACAGTAGATTTTTACATTATTATAAAGACACGTACATGAACAGATTCCATGTAAATGTTTGATTTCTCAACTTTTTACTGCCTCATTTAGTCTAATATTGTGTTTATGTAATGAAAATGTTGTCAATCACGTATTTACATAATTACATGTACTGATGATAATCCATCACTATTCTGAATACCACAGCTGTAAACTGTCATTGCTAAGCTAAGGTGATTGACAGCGTTAAGGGGCATCTAAACAGTAAATCCAGACCAAACAGTGATACATTACAAGCCTATAAATTCCTACTATGGTGCAATTTAACAGAAGTAACATGATGAACTATATATATTAGTATCATAATAATTATGTATCATGGCAAACCGTGGGACTTGCTGTTGACATGTAATGCGTTAAGATGTTCGTAAATTTCACCAAAACAAATAAAAAATGCATGTTTCATGGAGACATAATTATCTCATATCGCATATATTGCACATAGTAGCCATGTCGTTTTGTTCACAAGTGTCTAAAGAACAACTAGGAGCATTGGATTGACCAGATTTGACTTTATGATATGTATTAACACCGTTTCTATTTTTGACCTTGAAATGCAAATGGCGGTTGTGAATGATATCATTCAAATATAGCATATCAGGAGGTATTTCAAACATCAAAAATTTGCATTACAAGGTCAAAACAAAATAAGTGTTTATACGTATATAAAGTCAAATCTGGTCAAACAAATGCTCCTACCCTGTGCTATAGACACTTGTGAGCATAACAGCCTGGCTATTTTTATAGGTTTGGCCTTTTTTGTGACTCAGAATTATTCCATGCTGCATCATACCACAAAAAAACTCTATAGAAGAAACTGATAGCATCTACAGCAAATTCTTGGTGATTGTAAGAAACAATATGTCCTAACAAACATTTTAATATATTACATGACTACTTTTGTGCAATATCTTATATATTAATTCGTGTTTAAAATTCAACATTTTTGTTGCTATATAGATGACCCTTAACACCAAATCCAAGGGTTGCGTAAGTCAATGTATTTTCTTAAGTGAGACTGCTCCTTCACACTCTATCGAATCACAAACGTTCCCGTGACATTCCAAAAAAACAAATACTAATAAGGCGACAAAAAACTGGCGGGAGACGCCTGGATATTTCATTATTTATGACAAAACACTCCAAAGAAGATGGATTTGAATTTGCTATATTTCCCTATGTGGCCCCACGCTTTAGGCCCCAGGGGGCCATATCCATCTTGTATACATACGTCCCCAATGATCATTTACATCAAATTTGGACATTTTGAAGAACTTAGGTGATATATCCATTGCTCAGTTCTTCACCAAAAAAAAATATAACAATATAGCTAAATTGCTTCCTTTTTTCCCCAGTTCAAAATGAGTGATATTCATTGCAAAGCTCCAGAGAAGAAGACGTTTAAAGCTCTATAGTCAAATTGACCCCTTTTGGTCCGAATGGCCCCGCGCCCTAGCCCCTTTGGGGGTTAACCCCCACCATTTGTACAATTTTGAATCCTCAAGCAACTAGGGATGCCACCAGTCAATAGGTAGAAGTCGTTTGAAGAAATTGTTGACGGATGGACGGACGCCGTACGTCAATGTATGGAATAAGCTCACTTTGGTCCAAGAAGAATGATATCATAGCTATAGAGGAAGCACTCGGAACAAATTGTCAACATCGTGGTCCGTATGTATAAAGTGCATGTACGTGTGCATACTACATTTATTCAATTGTATACAGGCTGTGGTTTGAGAATGTATGTCAAGTCCATGTGATTAAAGGAAATTGTCCAGAGCTCTAGAAATTTCCTTGGATCCGCTATCGGTAACTTTATTCCTAATCCAGTCATTTTCAGATCAGGGTTACTAACATATGTACTGATATCGTATCGTTTGATATCGTTCCAGCCAAACCAGTCCGCAAACCGAACTGTCACTGCAACCGACCACCCTGCCATCCTTGTGAAAAGAAAACTGTCAGGACAGGAAGAAGGTCAACTCGGTCCAACCCACGCAATTAATCACACCAGTGTCACTGGGAAATGGACTGACCAACATAATGGACACTTCTAACTCAATATTTCGTAATTGTTTTTATCGTTTCTTTGAGAACGTCATATTTGGACTTTCACATTCGGTATCATTTGCAATGACACAAAGATTGATTGTTAAAATTGTTTGTACATATATTGTGCGCACGATGTTTTTGGTGTGTTGCGCGATCTTACCACTGCAATATTTGTCAGAATAGTAAAAAATAAATTCATAAGACCTTTTCATCGCCTTTATAGTTCAATTTGGAAATATGACTTTGTGGGGAATTGACAGCAGTGAAAAGTAATCTCATACACATACATGTATTCCCTATACTGTATAGTAATCCATGCTGTATTCGTCCCGGAAAAGAGGATGGACACGCTTAAAAGGGCATTCCTTCGTTCGGACATCAGAAACATAAACAATTTCTATTGATAAAATCTATGTCCAAACGATGAGTATATGAGTGTTTGTGCCTACATGTAATGAAATTAACGCCGAAATGTACAAGAAAAATGCGTGTCGTATACAAATACCGCATGTCGGTAATTAGTTTTACTTCGGGTCGAATTAAGAATTTTTAGGATTTAATACTCGAAGAACTTTGGTTTATCTTGAGAGTAAAACTGCCATATTAATGTAAAGGTTATATAGGTTTTACTACTTGTACATATTTCCAGGTAAGTTTAATTTTTACGACCTAAACATTATTCAAACGAAGGAATGTCCCTTTAATGAAGAAATGGGAAATGTTTTTTTACTTTGCTGATCTACCAATCTTTTCGCCAAACCTGATTCCACAAAGAAACTTTTACTTGTAAAATGGTTTTATTTCTTAATAAAAGTTAATAAAAGAGGTTAATCAACCTTACGTGTACATGCATACGTGTGTGTAGTCTATGTGCACGTGTAGTCTTCACGTACACGTTGACGTTATCTGAAACGTCACAGAACGACGTTACGACATGCACGTGGACGTGTATGAAGATATGTTTTAAGTCTAATTTGAACACTCGATTATTGTTTTTTTTTTAACTAAAGCACGAAAGAAAACACTGTCGCTCAAAAACATAATTTACAGAAAATACTTCATTGCGATAATCCGTCATTCAAACACAATTGTCTACACGTTTGGACTGACTTGGAATCGCCGCGCTATGTACACGTTTTTGCCACGTGTAGCAGATGCAAAATCACATAGATCGATGTCGTCATACACACACTATTCGGGGAAATCACATTCTACACGCATCCTGAACTCATCGGGTATTGCCGCTGAAATACACGGTAATGTAGATTCTCCGAGGAGTTCCGGATGCTTCTCGTAGAGCTCCTTACATGCAACATCCCGAGGGAGGGATAAACTGTATATAATACGCATCGATAATCATGATAACACAATAATTATAAACAGTGATCTTTATTGTGATATTGTCATTGGTATTCCGTATATTTGTCACTTTTACCATAAACTTTATCAGCCGGGTATTTTTGTCTGTTTTGTTCCATTTTGTTGATTACTGCTGTCGGGAGATCAATATGACACCTGTCAGCTAAGCGTACCAGGTAAAGCATGACGTCACTCATCTCTTGGGCAACGTGTGTCTTCTCCTTGTCTGTGAAATCTGTCCAGAAAAAATAGTTTTAAAGACCTGTATATTTTTACCAATATGTTACATTAAACATGAGTATCGATAAATGATTTATTTTGGTCAACAATTTGAAATAGACAACGTGTCAATACAAATTTCATTCATATCTTTACTTTTTATTTCAATCGGGAATCGTCGATATTTTCCGTAAAAAATACGGAAAGTGCCGACGGTTTCCGATTGTGCTACAGTAATGCTATCAATGCATGCCACTCACCTGGTAAACCTTCCTTAACCTCTCCCTTCCACTGACTACAACAACAAATTAAGGTAGATAGCTATACATTTATATGGCGGATTAACAAAACAGGTTTCCATAGATTCTGTGTATCGGTTTCATTCCAGAAATTAGTAAACGAATATTTTATATTAAAATATAAACGACAACACCAGTGAACTGAGAGCACGATCACGTGACTATAAAATTAAAGTGTTTAAAACAGAGGTAATAAATTCTGGTTTATTTATGGAAAGCACATTTATAGACTGACCACCAGACCCTAAGCTTTTTCGTTAAGAATTGCCAAATTAAATTCTAATACTAGATTATCTGCCCATAGTTTGAAACTTAGGAATCAGACATATCCTAGGGAAAAATCATAAAGTTTAATTTTATTGATAATTTTAATATTCTAGAGACAGGGGGCCAGTCTAGCACATTTAGTGTAACAGTTATTTCTCATCATTATATATAACATATCATGTCATATGAATTGTGATTAAAACAGACATTTAGAAAACTTACAATATTTCAGCCAGTTCCCCCACCTCCCCGACCAGAGCAAGTAATATGTTTCTGGGAGTATGATACTGATTCCAGTTTCTTTCTTTAGCAAATATGGACATGAGTTCTCTTCTGAAAAAAAGGTTAGAAAAGGAAATTAGTATAATAGTTAAGTCATGACACACTAATTCTCGTCGTCATCGTCCTCCTCCTCTTCCTCCCAATCTAGTTGTCGTCCTCCTCCTCTTCATCCTCCTCTCCCCATCTTGTCGTCGTTCTCCTCCTCTACCTCTTCATCTTTTGCCTCCTCAATTATCTAGTCGTCTTCCTTATCCTCCTTCTACTCCTGTCATTCAATAGTCTTTCATCCGCCTCCTCATCAGGTCGTCGTCGTTCTCCTTCTCCTCCTCCTCCTCGTCTTCGTCGTTTTGTAATTTGAAATGCTCTTTGGAATTTTTCGATTTTTTTAGCCATTTAAACAGAAGTTGGAACATTTGACGCTAGATGACAAACTCAAAATATTTTTATACTTACATCTTCTCAAGTGAAGGATCGTCACTAAATTTAAATTCCTTGTCGTCATATTGGATGCCTTTCTCTGTTGGGCCATTCTTGGAGTACTTTGTCAGTGAATGATCACCTTCAGCCATTTTCTATCACGATGATTGGAAGTCTGAAATGAGCGATTTTCTTTACAGGTAATACCGATTGGTTACTGCTGTCTAGACTGTAATAAACTTACTTTTTATTACAATTTTGAAGAAAAAAAGCACCGTTAAAGTAATGCACCTCCTTTTTATAGTCACTATATTTCAAAATGTTATGCCACTTGTTTTCTGTTTTGGTTATTTTTTGTTGTTTTTTATGTTAACGAGTTATTTTCACTTAATAGAGTATACAATGATATTGATGGTCGAACTTCCCACCATATGACAACGAGGCCACGTACATATATAAATACAAATTAATGTACACATCACAGGTCCTAGATCTCATTAATCTGATGATCACATAAACTGATCAGATCTATAAACAACAACATGTACTTGGAAGCATCAATATATATGATATAAACGAACCAAGAGTTCGCCCCACCATACAGCTATTCAACTTGTAACACGTGTGTTCTCATATATATAAAACTAACTTACATGTCGTCGGTCTCGTGGTGTAATTCTATTTTCATTGCACATGCGCAGAAGCATTTCGCACTGCTTCACTTTTAGTCCCTCATTCCCCAGACTCTTGTCCTCGCTCGAGACTGCCTCAAATCGTTTGATGCAGTCTCGAACGAGAGTCTGGGGAATGCGAGACTACTAAAAACATATAACAGGCGTAGGGATATTAAAAAAAAAAGAAAATATCCACTTCCTGTACGGGTTACTTCCCTTGTCGTTAATTTTAGGTAGCAATACAGTAAGTAACATAGTATGTACGTTCGCGGGAATTCACAGGTCTCTAATCTACTAACTCAAGTGTATTTTAAAAACTGACTCCACATACTAGACTATAAAAAAACGTGTTTCATTATTATTATTTCTTTTAGACCATTTAGTTAGTATGGTTTGTATTCTTTCTTTTTTTCTTTCTTTTTCTTTCTTTTTTTCAGGTTCAACTTATTCACAGCTAAATTTTGAATTAGTTTATATAGATTTCCATTTGCTCCATGCATATTTTCATTTTCAGGATAACAATTTTCTACCAGGCCACAAGGAAGCTATTCTGGAGTACAGCACTACTTGTACATTATTGTTCTGCTAAAGTAACTGCTGTGTAGTTTCTGATTATACAGTATTTGTGGACACATTTCTTTAAATAAATTTATAACCAAACAAAAATATTTGATTGTGCCAGGGCCATATATAATTATTTAATTACCCTGGTTAAAATATCATTGCTTCAACCTTATAATTATAATATTACCATATATTAGGCCTATAGGTCTAAATGGCCTTTTTTTTTTTTATCTAATACTACCGCTTTTTACAAATTAGCATGAGTGAATCAGTGTTAAAAGTAATTCCCACAATGAATTTAACTGAAAACATATTAAGTGAATTTGAGTCACACTTATTGATAAAATAGTGAATTTTATTCACATTTGTTGATAGTGAAGTTTAGTCACACTTGTGGATAAATCGTGAATTTTAGTCACACTTGTTGATAGATAGTGAATTTTAGTCACACTTGTTGATAAATAGTGAATTTTAGTAACACTTGTTGATAGTGAAGTTCAGTCACACTTGTTGATAAATCGTGAATTTTAGTAACACTTGTTGATAGTGAAGTTCAGTCACACTTGTTGATAAATCGTGAATTTTAGTAACACTTGTTGATAAAATAGTGAATTTTATTCACACTTGTTGATAGTGAAGTTCAGTCACACTTGTTGATAAATCGTGAATTTTAGTAACACCTGCTGATAGTGAAGTTCAGTCACACTTGTTGATAAATAGTGAATTTTAGCCACACTTGTTGATAGAATCGTGAATTTCAGTCACACTTGTTGATAAATAGTGAATTTTAGTCACACTTGTTGATAGTGAAGTTCAGTCACACTTGTTGATAAATAGTGAATTTTAGTCACACTTGTTGATAAAATAGTGAATTTTATTCACACTTGTTGATAGTGAAGTTCAGTCACACTTGTTGATAACTCGCGAATTTTAGTCACACTTGTTGATAAATATTAAATTTTAGTCACACTTGTTGATAGTGAAGTTCAGTCACACTTGTTGATAAATCGTGAATTTTAGTAACACTTGTTGATAAACTAGTGAATTTAGACAAACTTGTTGATAAAATTAAAGTCCATTTAACCTCTTCAAGCCCAATAGATATAAAATCAGAGGAGTGAGTCCAACACGACAATTCGTACGTATATCTGTTGTTTATCTCAGAGTGTTGTTTACATGTCTCAGCTCTGGGCGAACCTCCAATGACAGCTCACCTACAGCCAAAACATGTAAACAACAACCTGCGATTAAACAATATTAATGTGTTGGGCTTACTCCACATAGCATGAACCTTTTAGTGAGCCTTAAATCCTGTATACTATCGTATCCATGGTAGGTTCGTGAGGATTTCACAGATTTTCACCTTGAGAGACGTTGTATCTCCAACCACCAGTAGTACAATACATGATAGTCGAAAGCTTTCTGAAAAACTTACTCTAATTAGTTTAATTGAAAGTCCAAGTCCTTTTGAGCCCCATTGATATGAAAATATGTTTCAGCTTAATCAATAATTTATAATGTTTTAACTATGAAGATTTTTTTATTGATTTAACACAATCTCATAGAGTCATTATTACAACGTATCTTATATATTATTACAAAGCCTACTGTGTTTAAACATGAGACCCAAGAGGGATTGAATGGTCAACATTGAATTATCTATATTAGTTAAATGAAAGACTGATATTTTCTGTTCTTTTCCCTTTCTTTCTCTCTTCTTTCAAATCATTTAATTACTATATGACACGATATAGCAGGAACAACCTGCAATTATCAAAATTCAAGATGGCTGCCTGTCAACCATGTATTTTTCTGATCGGTCCCAAAATGCAATATGCACCACTAGGGACCAAGAGAAACTTACACATGAAATATAAGAAAGGTCCCTCGAGGACTTTCATAGAAATAGCGATAACAAAGTTCAATGGTCAAAATCCAAGATGGCTGCATATCGGCCATGTTGTTTCCTATATGTCCCAAAAAACTATATGCACAACTAGGGACCAAGATGAACTTACATAATAAATATGAGAAAGATCCCTTCAAATTAAAAAGACCCCTTTAAATTGTATGGACGTATCTGAGTGATAGGTAGTCTATTATTTTCAGATAAATACTATAGAATATTTTTCAATGCCAAATTCAGACTTGCAAATCGAGCAGAACTGGCCTCTTGATAAAATGCCGATGTCAGAGAACCATTTTTTAATAAACTGATATCGGAGTCTTTGTTTCAAGTGACTTTTAAAGAACATCATATTCATACAAATTATATTTTCGAAAACGTATGAAAACCCAGATTCGTCATATATATATACTTAACTTTTTAATCCATTTAAAGGAATACGTTCTGGCGTCGTGCTGGTTCAGTGGTAATTTAAGTAATATACTACTCAGTCTATTTTCATTACAAATAAGATTTATGATTCCAAAATCTTGCCATTCTCAGTTTAACACTTAATTCGACCGAGTTCGCCATATACCATAAAAGATGCAAGACAAGGAATCCACGATCGCCAAATTTTGACCCATTTCAAAAAAAAATTCCCACATACAAAATCTCCACATCAACACCAATTGTTGTAAAATAAATAGGTTTGCATTTACATTGTAAACAAAGGCTAAAAGCTGTCATCAAAATATACAAGATCGAATATTGAAACCCATATTGATGTACGACAGTGAAATCTGGGGATTCGCCGACGTATATATAATATAAAACGCTTTTATTCAAGTTATTGCTCGGATTTTAAAAAGTACTGTAACAGCAAACTAAGGACGTACATATACTATGTATGTCCATGAGCCAACTACACGGTTTCTGGGGAACAAGGTACCAGACATTTCCCGGATTTTGCCCGACGCGAACCACTGACACAGACACTGATACTACGTGTAACTCCGAACCTGGAGAGATGCCGAACCCACAGTTACATTTAATGTATACTTATGTATCAGATATATATGTATCACATGTGCACACATAAACACCGGCATACATGGATTTAGCTGCGATAACGTACCTCTGGACGACGGACGGACAATTTCTGACAGATGGTCGTCGTCAGAGCTACGATTCCCTTCCATTGACGGAAGTGTTGCAAAACAACGAACCTCGAAAATGTTACAAATAGCGGATATCGAGTAACTTTGGGGTAATAGTTAGTATAATTAAACATTTCTAATACAATTTTGCAATGTATTGGCCTACCGTCTAATCTGGAAATATTTAATTCGCATTTTCTGATATTATACTGCTCTGAGTTGCCTCCGTGATCCGCCATGATACTTCTCGAAGAACTCTCGCGAGGATGCTGACCCAAATATGGTACCCGTGACCATATATTGATGAAGC